>NC_142806.1:60883687-61233687 GCF_049724085.1 Artemia sp. Qi Xiang Cuo | reverse complement strand
GGATTTTCAATTTACAACTGAAGAAATGGACAGCCTTATGTAATTTGTTGGATCTAATGTTCCCGGAGATATTTTTGACGATGAATATATAGTAAATGAATTTGATACTTTGCACATAAGTGGAAGACATGGAAATAGTGTCACGTCCCCGGTACTAAATGAATTTTATTTGTTGTAATCTGCTCTAGGTCACATGCAAACACATAGGGTAGATTTTAAAATGTGGTTGACGGGAGTGTTATTTTAACAGACCTTGTAAATGTTCTTCATGCAACAATAGACGAAATGTGAGCACTTATTTTGATGGCGATTCAGAAATGGGGGGGGGTCAGGGGGGGATTAAGGCATTGGTTAATCAAAAATTTAATTTACGAAAGGGGATATTTGGGGATATTTTTTATTTTCATTTTTCAGATGGTAATCAAACTTTTTACCCTCCTCCAAATGAATCTGAACGTAACTCTTTCAACTGGGTCAATAGATTAACATCGACTTTGGACACATTCAACGAGAGGAGGTGCGGGCCCACAATTTTTTACATTGAATACATGGATCTGAATCTGAGTAGATTTAAAAAATACTTTATATTAAGGGGAGGGCGGGGTACTCAGCGAAATAAATACCACCCAGATGTGTCGGCTACCAAAGGGGTTCAGCGTTTCGATTTTGAAACAAGGCTACAATGCTTTAAATATGCATTTTTAGCAGCAGCCCATAAAACATTAAAAGAAGATTCATGAATGAAAAATCTTGACAGAATAGCGCGCAACGGTGGTGAAAATTTCCCTAGAGTAAATTTTGACTGTTTAGAGGGAAAGTATCCGGTGTCCTTGAAAGAAAAAACTATATTCGAAAGAGGAAACGAAAATCTCCGGTTAGGGAGGGTTGTTCTCCAGAAGAATACAGAATGTGAATAAATGGGGGAAACAAACCAAATAAAAAAGGGGTTTTGTGTTCAGTTGTTAGACCTTTAGTGTATAAAGTTAAAAATTGGGTTTGGGCTATTTACAAAACCCGAAAGATGTAAATACCTAGTTTCATTTTTCCCCAGTTAAAGCGATAAGTCGACTCCTATCCCAAAGTATGAACAAATGAGAACGTCTCTATTGCCCCATGTTCCTTACTTCATTCACATCTGAGCAAACGTTCTCGGATTACATCAGACGTTATAGAATCCATGGCAATCAAAAACATGAACTACAGGCAGGAGGCAAAGATACTTAACAGTTTAAAAACTTCCAAAATTCCCTGCTACAAGTTGATAAAGTATGTTCGGACTGATCCTCAAAACTGGTGGAGATATTTGAGCCATTAAGACTAAATATAGTCGGGGTGAAAAAACTAGGTGCGTGTCCCTTTGCTCTGAGTTGTCGCGATTCCAATAAAAAAATGTAACTGGAAGAGTTTTTTTGGCTATTGATGAAGAGGGTAGCATGAAAAAGTTATTGGTGTCTTTAATAAAAACAGCGAACAGTGCAATTTCACGATTGCGTCTAACAAACTACCCAATGTCATTATCATATAAAGATCAACTGGCACGAGATAAGGGTTGAATTTTTTGGTTTTTTATGGGTGCTCTTGCCCCAAATGACGCGCTTAAAGATTACAATCTTCTTATTGAACCTAATTAAAAAGGAGAAATTAACTTTCGGGGTTGGTTCACCATTCATTGTATTTAAAAATCTAACAGCAACTCTTTCTTCCGATTCGTATGCATAGTTCTGACTCCTATCTTATTCATGTGATACCAGAAATGGCGTATATTCAAAAAAAATGGAGCTATTAACGATATATAAGTTGTCTGCTCCTTTTCCAGTAGCATCATTCCTAGTTAGTTGAAAATGATGTTTTTTTTGGAATTTATCTGGATAAAAGCTTAGGACGAGGTTGCGTACACGAATTAAATTTAATTTTTAGATTCCTAAATTTTTTCCCCTAAATCATTGAGTGAATTAATTAAAGTGCAGAAAACTATGACAGCCCCAACGCTTTCCGCTTTCCCCCTTCTCAAACAACAAGATTTAAATTATTTTTACGATTTTCTGATAGGCAGGAGCAAATATCCGTATGAGTATTTCTCGTCCACGTTAAGATTCGCTAGCAACGTTATTCCCCCTATTAATCCACTTTACGATATGCTAAATTATTGTAGATTCATTCCTATAAAATACAGATTTACTAAAAAAGTGTGGATAGAGGGAGGACGTGAATATTGGTTTGACTTCTGCAAGCTATGTATATTAAGGCATTTACTAGCTATTATAACAATTATGCGTAAAAATGCGGAAAAAACCAGTGGAAACTATAAGCTTGGTTTAGGATACTATTTTTCCTTCCCTCATCTGGGGACGGACTCATCCTAAAAATGAGCGGGGAAAAATTGGGATAATCACCGAAATAAATCAGTATTTGTTCATTAAAAGATCAATGTGGGGTGAATAAATTTTTTACGGAGATTGTATCCATGAAACTGGTCCAACTGGAGAGAAGACGAGGACAAAATCGGATGCTGTTGTCCTTGATATGAATTCTCTCTACCTTTCGGCAAAACCTCGTTATACACGGCCCTCCGATGACTTTAAATGGATCAACGACCCTCCGTCTCTCCAGGTTCCAAAAATTGTTAATGTTGATGAGAATGGACTAGTTGGAGGGTTTTTTGATATTGACTGGGAGATACCAGTTGAGCTTCAAGATTCATTAAAGAATTTTGTTTTTCCATGAATCAATAGATCTGTGATTAGGGACTCTTTGAGCACTCGCAATAGGTGTGTAGTAAAAGTTGACGAGTCGCATAGGTTACCTTCAAAACAAAAACGTATCGTTGCACATTTGCCGAAAAAAAAATTTTGCTGTGCACGTAGTGGCATTGAAATTGTTGCGTAATAATGATGTCACCTTCAAAAAATCCCATATAGCCCTCCTGTCTCGCCGAAAACCCGAACCAAAGACGTTTGCTTATAACTTAGTGAAGAAACATTCTGAAGCGCAAACGAAAGCCGTAAAAGAAATTTATAAGCTCATTTTGAATTCGGCTTTTGGTAAAATGTGCGAGAGTGTTCGCAATAGAAATCGTTGTGACGTCGTGACTGATCCCAAACAATGTGCTCGAATTATTGCCGATCCAAATTACACTTCCTTCACAATCATTGGCCCGGACATGGTACTATTGAATAGAAAAAAAAAGAAGCATTGTCCTGAATAAAAATATTGCTACAGGCAGTGCGATCTTGGAGATCTCTAAAAGACTCATGTTGGAATTCTACTACAATGTGGCTAGGGTACAGTGGCCGGAGAAGGGGCAAGTAGAGGTCTGCTACGGGGACACAGATTCTCTACTGCTAATAGTAAAAACCCCAAACCTAATCTGGGTCTGGCCACCAGAGGGGGAGGCGCACCGCCACTACCAAAGTTATCTTTTTTTTTACTTAGAGCAGATTTTTTTCTGTAAATATACATGTTACATTGAAAAAAAAGTTATATTATTCAGTGTATTTTTCATTAAATGTTGTATTTATAAATAAAGTATATTTATTAAAGTGCTTTTTCTAGTGCATTTTTTTTATAAAATTAAAAAAGTGTATTTTTCTTTGTTTTCTGTAAAGTGTTGTTTATAATACAAGAAATATGGTTCTTTATTGATTTTGTTCTCATTATTCTTGAACGGACTTGTAGGGAAATTATTTAGTCATTAGACAACTATAGTCTACAGTTAGTTGTCCAGGTGAACTGTTGACGGGAACATGTATCAATTTAAAACACCATTCAGATCATTTCTGTGTGGGCCGTCAATGTCGGGCAAAACAACACTCTTAACTAAAATAATTAAAAATTGTGATAAAATGTTAGTGAAAAAGCCGAAAAAAATCTACTACTCTTACAGTATTTGGCAGGAGTCATGCGATCAAATAAAAGCAATTGCCACGACGGGATTGGTGCAGATACAATTCATAAAGGGACTTGATGTTTTAAGCAATATTGAAGGAAACTATTCTCTGATTATTTACGATATGGCTGGATCTATTGAACAACAGTCCCAGGAAATGCTGCAATTGTTCACTGTTCGCTCTCATCATGAACAGATTTCAATTACTCTGGTTCTACACAATCTCTTTCATTAGAGCAAATGTATGCGAACACTTGCATTGAACTATACCTTCTATATCATCTACAGAGTTGTTCGTGATTCTAGCTCGCTAAAAACTCCCAATAAACAAATATATCCAAACACCCCCAAATTTCTGCTTTCAGCGTTCAATCAGGCAGATAAAAAATCCTAAGGCTACATACTATTTGGGCTGAATTAAAATGCAGACGAAAATTTGTGTTAAGTAACAGATATTTTTGACAATGAAATTACAGTATATCTCCCCGTGAACACTAAAAAGACCTATTAGTTGCTATCATGACACTGAAGAAACTACATGACAATAGACATTTATTTTCAGTTCTAAGCACTTCAAAACCCCCACTTAGGAAAGCCATACTCAAACATGGTATTGACAATGATTTCATTAATCTAATATCTGAACTTTGTTTAAATTCGACAGAGGGCAATGTTCAACTGCCAGAAGTAGTTAAGCAGCAGGCAAAGTAACAACGTTCCATTGTACGTACATAGGCCTCTAAAAAAATGTAATGAATTTTAAAAGTAAACGACTTCTTCAGGCAGGCGGTAGATTTTTCACACTTTTACTGCCAATAATTGCAGGACTTGTAAAAGGTTTCCTCTAGAGAGAATGGTCGAACATTATAAATTTACTCCAATATAACTTACTCTCTCACCCGTGGAACACTTTGAGGAAAATCTGAGTAAATTCATTGACAATAAGAATATTGAAGATGATAAAAAAACTGTTTTTACTTCAAGATGCACTTCGCCTAGTGGACAAACATGAGCCCTATAGTGCGAAGGCCAGTGGTGTTGATCACAAAAAAGATCCTTCTCCTCTGGTTTCTGCTACTGCTGCTGCTGGAACACATTTAAAGAAGGTGGATTCTGATTAAGTTTTTTCGAAATTTTTAAATATAATGCCCAAAGCATATGTTTAAAAAATTAAACGACTCATAACATATCTCATGGAAAGTGGTCAAGATCATTTTCAAGTTGATGGTAATGGGAAAGAGATTATAATTCAAGGCAAGAGCTATAATCTACTTGATTTAATCTATGATATGGTTACAAATCGTAAAGGACTATTATCATTTGACGCACATCTATACAACTTTCTAAATACATTAAACTTTCCCAAAAGCCTTATTAGCAATAGGAAAATTCTAAAAAATTTAAATGAACATGCACTAACACAATTAAAATATGAAGAAGAGGAAGAAGATTTTAAATCAATTTTGGAAAATACTAGCACACCTAGTGGAAACTTGACAATAAGGAGCAGCAGCACTCCATTGATAGCTAGACAAAAGCGAAGACGTATCAAGTCACCAAAACCACCACCAACCACCAGTATACAAAAGAGTAGCGGCCGCTACACTACACGTTTACGTTCAAAATGGTTGAAGTTCTGAAGCGTGCTTATGAAAATGTTGGTGAAGTGGGAAGTTTAAGTTACTCCCCCACTCTTTCCAAAGTCACTGGTGTTCACGCTAAAAGTGTACAAGACTATCTACAAAATGAATCAAGTTACACTCTGCATAAAAATTATAGACTTCTTGCTAATCCTTATCGAAAAACTAAAGCCTTTTCCCCATTGTCTATAATTCAAGCAGATCTCCTAACTCTAGACGAGATTCAACGACTTTACAATACATCGTGCACGTATATTCTACTTGTAATCAGTGTTTTAGTCGCTTTGCATATGCCGTTCCATTGCGGTCAAAGAGAGGCGTTGAAGTTTCTCAGGCTATTTAAAGTATTCTCGAACAGGATTCGTTTACAAAAATTCAAACAGATCGTGGTAGTGAATTTGTTAATCCCCATGTTGCAAAAGTACTAGCAAAATGTAATACACTGCTCTATCATAGTCATAGTCCTATAAAGGCTGCATTGGCCGAACGATTGATAAGAACTATTCAACTTTTAATTTTAAGATATTGTACATTGAAAAATACACCGGCGTTTATTCTCGATTTAGATAAAATAATGTCAATCTATAATCAGCGACCTCCTCGATCATCGTCCAACTAATCCCCAACGGAAGTTCATCATTCTGATCATGATACAATTGACCCTTTTCTTAAACAATATTCCAATGAAACGATTGTCGATAAGAAAAAAACCCATGTTGGTAACAATATTAGTACAAAAAGGGCAAGTAATGTTTATGAAATGGGGAAGTGCTTTTCGTCCGATAGACATTTTAAAATATTGAAAATGCTAGACCCACAAACCAAACCATATCGTTCACATAACACCACTGATAAAGATATTTTTGGTGGATATAATATCTATTACCTACAAAAAGTTCAAGACAATAATATAATCTATCAGACTGACAACATATTAGAGTAGAACTTACGGGGGTAGAAACTAGATAGTTGCACGGTAGCTAGGATACACCTCTGATCATGGTTCTTAGATCGGTGTTGAAGATATTGACAATGCCCAATGATTTCTATGTAACTTATGTCCAACGTTTCCGATCCTCTCTACAACGACTTGAATAAGACAAGTGATTTTTGGACGAAACTCTCCCCCGCTATCAAATTTGACGGTGCATATGAAGTGGCTTTTTCAAATTGTATTCTGAAAAATACCTTTGACATCCCCAGAAAGGGTCGTTTCTATGATAAAAAGGTCATAGCATTCGATTGTTCACACTTCGTCGACTACGAATGGGTTGCAGCACTTAAAGCAAGTGAATATCACCCTGCTAAATTGAAATATATTGAATACGACGATATGGCAGATTTGTGTCGTACAATCAATAGAAAAATCTCGTATCGTAGGAATGGTACATTCCATTTTCATTATTCATTGGAACACGATAGAATTTACATTACCTCACCTGTTGACAGTGAAGTAATTATTCTCAATGATAATTTGAGAGACGTTCTTGGCTTTAAACAGAATATGATCAATGGGAAAAATGCTGGCACCGTTTACGGGATGGATCAAGTTATTTTTGCTGATTATCCGCCTAGTTTCGCCTCGGACTCTTGCATATTTCTCTATGCATCTTTTGTGGAAACATCGAGAGTTGGTAATTCAAATGTCCCCCTCCTACGTGTTATTGAACGAAAAACAACCCATGAACTTGTTCATCACTATAATATAAAGCATCTTCAGTATGTTCCTTTAAACACTTTGTATTTGGAACTCTGTCAGTTATCACTAAGAAGTGAATTGGGTGAACTTCTAGCAATAACAAAAGGGTTAGCAGTGATTACATGTCATTTTCGACCCATTGTCGGCGACAGCACCATCACCTAAAATGAACAATAGAAGAATTATATTTGTCTGTCCCGATTTCAATTGCTATGTTGGTGCTCTGAGTCTACGTCAAATAGGCAATGGATTGGAATACTACAAGGGGCGTACTACAATGTCTGGCTATGGTCTTGGTAGCTGGTTTGCTAGACTATTTCGTTCTTTACTACCCCTTGGCAGAAAATATCTTGTACCTGCTGCATCAAATTTTGCTTCCTCAAACATACAGGACTGTGGGTGAGGCAAGAATTTCAAGGAGTGTTTTAAAGAAAATATTAGATCTTCATCAAGAGCCTTTAGTGAGGCATTAAAATCTAAGCAAAATGCGAAGGGATTGAAAAGGATGCGTGCGTGTCATTCACTCATCAGTCTCCACTCAGGCGGGAAGCGAAAGACATCAACAAGGACTTTGAGGAATAAAACAAGGCAGACCGATGAGCAGAAGAAAAAGAAAAAGATTGTTAGATCAAAGAAGGATTTCTTCTCTTAAGATGACTTACTTCCCCCACAACGAATCATATCCATCGATCAGCTGCTCATTGAATCTATTCAATGCTGAAAATGTTGATGTCACCGTCAAGTATGGCTACTATGAACAATTTCATCCCCAACAACCCCTCTCGGAAAATATACACTTTCAAATATTTTCCAATGAAGACTATTTCATTGATTTGTCATCAACATTTATTGATTTAAATGTTGCGGTGAAGAAAAAGTCAGATAATAAAACTCCAACTGTTGCCAACAGTCTCTCCTACTACAACTGTGTGTTACACTACCTATTGAACAAATAAATGTATTTATTAATTGAATATTGGTCAGCACTAGCAATAATTTATCAAACTATGCAAGCTACATACAATTTATGATGATGACACCAAAGGCGTACAAGGAGTTGAGAGGACAATCATTGGGCTATGAATATCGATCAGGTGTTGATACTGATGGTGAGTTGACTACTGCAGTGAGCCAAGAGTATCATCTGGTTGGAAAATTAAATCATGAGATACTCAATATATCTCAATGGCTACCCCCCAGTGTCAAGATTGATCTAAAATTGCAGCTGGCCCCTTCAAATTTGATTTAGAGAAAAACACTTGCTGCAGCACCCGATGCACATGTTATTATCACATCTGCAATCCCCCATCTTCGAAAACCACAGGTTATGAGTTCTGTTGCATTTGCAGTGGAAAAGCTAAGAGCCAATGGTAACTACATTAAACATCTTGTCCCCCATACAATCACCCATCAACGTCACATTGCCACCGGCTCTCGTAGCTATACTGATTCATCATTTATCAACGGAGAAATCCCATCAAAATTGGCTTTGGCCTTTGTGAAGAGTGGCAGTGCTGTTCGATCCTGGACTGAATCCCCCCACGATTTTAATTTTTTTGGTCTATCTAGTCCTTTTTGCAAAGTAAATGGGATTCCACTGTACACTCTATCATTTGACAAAAAAAAATCTTAAAGAAATCTATACGAGTTGACTTTGCAATCTCTAGATCAAGATTTTCATGTATTTGAAAATTGAATAACCGATTCAATGTTTTCAAAAAATCATGGGGTAATTGTTTTGGACTTGTCGGGGACTCAGGATATGAGCATAGTACGAACAGGGAATGTACGTTTAGAATGTACATTTGCCGATGCTTTGACTGAGAGTATCACGCTAATATCATTGAGTAAATTTGAAACCTATTGGCAAATCACTCCTGAGAGAAGTGTTTTACTAGACCTAGAACCATGAACGCAAACAAAATAATCGAGGTATATATTTTGGATCCAGACATGTCCCAATACAAGTCCTATTGCATACCATCAGACTTTGTTGAAATAATTCCAAGTGTTAACGATACCCTAATCATTGTTAATAGCTGTCTATCGACTTTGAAGACCGGTTATTGGCTATGCATCTTTCAAACATCGAAGAATATTGAATTTTTTGATCCTCTTGGCTTATCGTATAGATTCTATACTCCATGCATCAACAACTTTATTTAAAGCAGTGGGAAAAGTATTATTCAAAAACAACGAAGAATAGAGGATTTAACGACTATGACATGCGGCTTTCATGCTCTACTCTTTTTCATGTTCAGATGTTGGGGCTATACTTACAATCAGTTTCTCGACATCTACGTTGACTTACCTCGATTGAACGACTTTCTAGTGTAAAATATACTTACAAGCGTGTTTAATATTTATTTTAGTGCCATACGAATAAAATGTTCTAAAAATGTATGTGAGATTGTTTATTAATAAATGAAAAATGTATGTACATGATAAAAACGACTTTTCTACCATTTAGATTTCATCTTCTACTAGGTATTTGTTGACAACAACTAATGCAGGTAGATTATCCGAATTCACAGTATACTGATCCTGATGTAGTGCAATGTCAGGGTCACATTTTCTACAATAGAGTTTAACTTCACTCTTGTCATATCTCTTTGTATAGTCAATGATACTATTCTCATTCATTCTATAGAATTCACAAGTTTCAATTTGCTTATTTGAAGTAACGTCACAAATAGTATCCTCAAGTGGCGAATAACATTCCGTCACAACCAAATAAAAATCAGTGGGCTTATAATCGTAGTAGTCATTGTCTTCACGACGATGACGTAGAAACCAAGTTTTTTTGTTGTTCCAACAGTTGAATTGCTGACCCGGTTCCTCCTCCCAGAACAATCTAAAACCACGACGATACTAATCCCGTAGCAATAAACTAAAATCATGCTTAGGATTCTTTCCAATCATACCGGAATGTGTATTCTCCCACTGATTACACTTCTCATAGTGGTAATCGGAGCATGAGTGACCCCTAGGATGAGTCACACACCTCTTCATGACAGGAATTACAATCATTAATTTGTATAGCACATCGTTTATGCAATTTACACGGGTTGCATAATCTAAACTTTTCATCATACTCATCAATCATTGTGCAATTCTCACATGATGACCAGCTGCCCAGTGTGTACATACATAGTGGACATGCATGGAACATTTTCTTATGTGTTGACACTCTGACTGCCACAATGAAACTGAGCTACCAACAATAAGAAATTGAGTGAGATAGAGAGAGGAGTAAATACCTCCGTTGTCTCTGATTTGCCCCCTAAAAAACAGATGTTGACTCAAAAACCAGTCTGGTTGTAAAACACGGAGTTGAAACAAACTTCTGTTGGGAATCCCCGCTCATACTGCTCGCTTTTTTTGCAATGTGTAGGAACCGGAGGGGAATCCCCGCTCGTTTGGAAAGGTACCAAGGAAAGGCAAGCAAAACGTGTTTAATCACGTGTAGAGGTCCCATAGAATAACATAGGAAGGAACATAAGCCCTTATAATAGCATAGGAAGGAACATAAGCCCTTATAATAGCATGGGAGGGAACAGAAACTCCTAGAATAGCATAGGAAGGAACATAAACTCCTAGAATAGCATAGGAAGGAACATAAGCTCCTAGAATAGCATAGGAAGGAACATAAGCTCCTAGAATAGCATTGGAGGGAACATAAACTCCTAGAATAGCATAGGAAGGAACAGAAGGCCATAGAATCCATAAGACCATGCTCTGGAAAGGTACCAAGGAACATAATGCCATAGAATAGCATAGGAAGGAATATAATGCCATAGAATTCATAAGGCCATGCTCCGGAAAGGTACCAAGGAACATAATGCCATAGAATAGCATAGGAAGGAACGTAATGCCATAGAAGTATAACTTAGCACTCTACTTACATTGAACAAAATGGCTATCTCACAATTTTTATTGGATGTGTTTGGGGGAAAGATGAGTGTGGGGGGGGGGGTAGGGGGAGGCTAGCTGCCCTTCAATACTTTTAGACTATAAAAAGGGCACTAGTCCTTTGAATTTCCAATCGAATGAGCCTTTTTTGAAGTTTCTACGACAACGCCTTCTATAAGAACCTTATTTGCCCCCTGGCATAACTTAAAACCCTTGTCCTGTGGGTTTTGGGGGAGTCACCTCCTCAAAAACACATTTTCTATTTTGAAATCAACTACGCTGAACAACCTGGATATCACAAATTTTGGATTGGTTGGTTTTGGGGGAATGAGGGGGGGGGGGGGGGGGCTATTTGTCATTCAACCACTTTTAACTATTCGAACAGGTACTAGCCCTTAGAATTTCCAATCGAATGAGCCTTTTTTGAAGTTTCTACGACAACGCCTTCAATAAAAGCCTTATATGCCCCCAGGGCATAATTTAAAACGCTTGCCCTGAGGGTTTTGGGGGAGTGTCCTCCTCAAAAACATATTTTCTATCTGGAAATCAACTACGCTGAACAAAATGGCCATTTCAAAATTTTGATTGAATGTGTTTGGGGGAATGATGGGCGTGGGGGGGGGCTAGTTGCCCTCCAATCACTTTCGACTATTAAAAAGGACACTAGCCCTTGAATTTCCAATCGAATGAACCTGTTTTGAAGTTTCTATGACAGCGCCTTCTATAAAAACTTTACATGCCCCCAGGGCATAACTTAAAACCCTTTCCCTGAGAGTTGTGGGGGAGTGGTCTCCTCAAAAAAACATTTTCTATCTTGAAATCAACTACGCTGAACCACATGGGTATCTCAAAGTTTCGATCGGATGTGTTTGGGGGAGTGATTGGCGTGAGGGGGGGCTAGTTGCCCTCCAATCACTTTTGACTATTAAAAAGGGCACTAGAACTCTCGATTTCCAATCAAATGAACCCCTTTTGATGTCTCTACGACGACCTCTTCTATATAAAATGCCCTGCTTTAAAGAAAAAAAAATAATAAACTGTACATTGTGTCAACATTGATCTTATATTCCCTCAGGGCATAACTTAGAACCCTTGCCCTGAGGGTTGTGGGGCAGTGTCCTCCTCAAAAAGATATTTTCTATCTGAAAATCAACAACGCTGAACAAAATACCTCTCTCAAAATTTCGATTGGATGTGTTTGGGGGGATGATGGGCGTGGGGGGGGGGGCTAGTTGCCCTCAAATCACTTTTGACAATTAAAAAGGGCAATAGCCACGCCAATTTCCAATCGAATGAGCCCTTTTCGAAGTTTCTACGGCTCTTTTTGTCACCATTATGTTTTTTCCCCCGATAAGCTTAGCAGCTATGCTCATAAAATACTCTGCAAGGTTGCTAGTACTGTTTCCGATGAGAAATCGAGCTCTTATAGTTGAAGTGTCAAAGACTGAATACACATGAATAAGGAAAATATTGCTTGGGGCACCTTCTTCGCTGAATTCAACAATTTTTCCTGCCATTTTGCAGCATTCTGGGCACTGTCTATGATGACCGCGAAAGAAATGTAATGGTATCGCTTTCAGCTCATTTACAAGGTCTTTGACCCCTTTCCTTTCTTTGGTTGTGCGTGCAATTGTGTTTCTTGCAAAGTCGCACATTTTCTTTATTTTTAAACCACTAAGAAGCTTCCTGCATTCGGGGTTTTCTTTTTGCTTAATGTAAAGCCTCTTTTTTAGGCACTTACATGCATGGTTGGCGCACTCAATTTTCCGATATATCTACCGTACGGTACTTTGGCTGTAAGCTCTGCATGGGTGCTAGAGTCACCATCAGCGATAAATCTAACATATTTTAAAGAGTGCATAGTTGGAACGATTGAAACTGCCTTGACTAAAATATCAGATCCATACCTGTGCTTGGTCTCTGCCAGTTCATAAAACACGTATGGTCAGGAAGCAAAGTGTTTTCATTCCTTCGATGCTTCATACAAATGCAACAGTATTTATTTCTAATCCCAACATATCGAAGCTTTTTTGAATAAAAACCAATGACGACTCCACAACCAGACTACACAGAAAACATATTGCCATAGTTTCTAGTGCACCAGCCACTATTAACTATAATACAAGTCTCCACTGAACCATGTATGTCGGTTTTTTTACCTGCTTTAATAGCCATTTTGTGCTCAATCTTGCCATTGTTCAGTAAATATTGACGAAGTGTTTTTTCAAAGTTCTCACCAATGTCTATTACAAATTTTTTAAAAAGGTTTTGTGACATACAGTTTGAATAAAGTGCAAAAAAAAGCTCCTGAATTTGGGCATGACTCATACCAGTGTTTATTGCACCAACTACTGCTTCTTTGTTAACGTTTATTGTCCTTGAGCTGACCTTTCGTCTTTTGGCTACTCTTTCTGTAGTAAAATTGGTCCTTTTTTGCTTTTTTTCAGTCTGTTTTTCTTCTGGCTGTAAATCTGATTCCAAACTGTGTGATTGGCGAGATGGTTTCGATGTCTTTTTCGGTGCTGGTGGCATTTCAGCTTGTAAAGTAACCTTTTCACTGCACGATTCACATTTGAAAATGAAACGCGAACTTAATCCAGCCCTGAACTCTCTGTCGAACATCATATTTGCGATAAGTTGTATGTCTTGGCACCTGAAAGAAGGCACTGGCTAAGAATTTGACATTGGGGGGGGGATTCATGGGATGAGATTAAATTTGTCACAGCAGTAAAAACGGAAATTAGTATAGGCACCTTCCCCCCGAAAAATACCCCTTCCCCCGTAAAACACCCCCCGAAAATTAATACCCCCATCCCTTGTTGGTTGGTTTGCAATACATTTTAACTTATTAGAAATGACTAGAAATGTACTTTAAACTCTAAAAGGGGGTTTTCTTTATATTTTGTAGTTAGAGAGGGAAGGATATTTTCAATGCCAAAACATCCCAAGTCTTAATAAACCTTAGCGTAAAGAGCGGTACTTTAAAAAGTAGGTATTTCCCCACATATTCAGGATAAGTTTGTTCCATCTGCGATTAGAAAAGGTTCAGACTTGAATTAAAGGGAGCAGGGACTGGTAAAAAAATGAGCTTCAAGGTATTAGGCAAGTCAAAGGAACAATGGATAAGATTATGGGTAACGACCACATCAAGAGCCGCTTGGGCAGCAAAAATTCTTGCTCCTAAATTTTAAGGTCGACAGCTTCAGTTTTTGGTTTCAAAATTGGCACTGCAATTTTTCATGTGATTTTTGGGTCCTTGCAATCACCCCTGGCTTCAAATGGTAGGAAGTGTGGTACATAGTCGATATTGTATTTTATTTACTGGAACCAAGTAGTATTACATGGATTCCTTGGTTTCGTACGGATAACTATCCCTTTATCAAGCTGCATCTTGGTCACCCTTAGTTGAAACAGGCGAATCTCTCAAATGGTAGCCTCTAAAGCATGTCACATACTGGGATTCCACCTAAAAATCAAGCAAATTTATTGCAGCAAATCAAGGCATCCGTGAGTCCAAGTCTTTATTTATGCATTTTACTCTGACACACATCAAACTTAAATCCAACAATGAATAAATAAATAAAAGTAAATTGCACACAAGTGCAGGGGCACCAATTTTCGAAAACATCGGAAAGGGTGAGAACTTCTTGTTTAATAAGAAAATAAGATACCCGCATACATTTTTTTCAAGATTTAAGAGAATTTTAGGTAGGCTACTTGTATGGTATAGCCGTGACCACTCAAGTGGTTCATCCATTGACACATTGTAGAATCGGTTTTTTTTTTCGCTCGTCTCTTTCAGCTTATCATGAGACAAGACAAAGAGAAGTGACAGAATAGATTGGAAATATATCATTTTGGCAATATATTTGCACCGAAGGGGGGAGGGATGTTGGTAAAGTATTTGGACAGTGTTAAGTTAGAAAAAAATTCTTTATTCATAATATGGAAAATAATTGTACCTAACAAATTATGCTTGCAGACCCGTTATGCTTTACCCCCCCCCCCCTAATAAGCAAATATATAGCCCAAATTCCTTTCTAAAGTATTATATTTTTATCATACTTAGGTATATTTCATTTGGATTGAGCGTCAGAGATACAGGTTCTACTTAGATGAGGAATATTAGGTCAGGGTTCAGGGGCGGATCCAGGATTTTGTTAGGGGGGCGCAAAATAGGTTGATCCGATAAAAATATTTTAGGGGGGGGGTGCAAAATAGGTTGATCCGATAAACTTGCGTTATGAGCAAGTTTAATTAACGCAAACTTGAGTTAATTAAGTAAATTACACTACTTTCGACTACGCTAGGGGGGCCACACACCCTCCCCCCTGGATCCGCCACTGTCAGGGTGATATCGTACAAGTGCCGAATTTTTTCTTTTTTTTTCTCAGTAAAAATACTAAAAATGAGTAGTTTCAAATCTAGTACGGAAAATACCCATAAAATGACACTCCAGCACAAGCGTTAAATTGGTACTTGTTAAGAAAGCGGTAAGTACAAGAGAAGTGAAGTTTCGTTACTGCTAATGAAACAAACAAAATAGGATGAAAATATAATAGTTCAGAAACAAATTTGAGCTATATATTTACACATTAAGGGTAGGGGGTGGTAAAGCATAGAATATACCAAATACTTAACCTATTTTTATGCAGCATCCCGGCATTACCCGATAAAATGCCTTTCTGTTCTCGCAATACACTTCTCTTTTACTTAACGCTTTCGTAACAAGTATTGTTAAATTATTCTGAACCTCTAGAGTTCTTTACTTTGATTTTTTGTTTTTTTTTGGTCATAAACCACCCAAAGGGTGTGCCATGTGGTTGTTGATAGATGTTATAAACGTTGTGCGTTGTAATGGTAGCCCAATAGTAACACATACATTACCATATGTTAAATCGATCATTTTGTTTCAATTTCAAGGACATCATACAAGAGTTACACTTGTGCCTTATCAGAAAAATTATAAAAAATGTATCAGTTGTGTTTATAAAAAAGACACATTTCTTCAAAATTAATAATTACATGCAAATCCAAAGTAATAAGACAAAAAACTTAGAAGCCCAAATAAGAATAACCCCGATCTGGCTTGAAAAACCCGTGATTAGCAATCCTAGCTGTGATTATTCAGCGTAATTTGGATTTACACATTACAGGAAAAACTAATTAATTGCAGGGCCAATACTAATGATTTCTCTGTCGATGTGAAAATAAATTATAATCTTTCTTTTAAAACTGAATTGTCTTTGTTTTCATTGTGTAGGCCACCCGCGGGATCCTTAACTGAGAAGAGAGGTCTAGCTGCAGAACGTCATATTCAAACAGAGATTATCTTTCTGTGCGAAACAATTTACCAGTACGGGGAAAAATATGCGGATGGGACAGCTGCAATTCCTTTTGGAGAGCTATTTTCGGTAAGAAATTCTGCTCTGACTATAATCCAAATAGAATGTGTAGGTATTTTTAAATCTTAAAGAATTGAAATGCAAGCCATTCCTATATGCCATCTAGCGAGTATCCTTTCGGCTGTAATGCTGTATGTTCTTTTTTAACTTAATCAGTCTTTTTTTTATCACACTTCGAGGTACTTATTATATTATACGTATGTATTATACCACCAACACTTAAAAAGGGAAGTCAGGTTAATCCTAATAGAAACTACCAAAACATGATGAAAATATAATACTTTAGAAACCAATATCGGCTATATATTTACACATTTGGGGGGGGGGGGTAACCTAACCTAACCCCCAACCTCCCCCTAATGTACAAATATATAGCCCAAATTATATAATTCCAATGTATTCTGTTACCCACCACTTGTTTTCCACTGAGCGTAAGCTAATTGTTTCTTAATACAGACTGATAAAACCGGTTTGTTCTCATGTTTTTCACAGCGTAAACTTGAGTGTTGGTGGTATAGTACATAAGCGCCACTTTGACTGTCCTCTGGCAAAACCTAGTAACTGGATTCTTAAAGTTTTCAAAAGAATTTCAAAATAGTACATTTTTTTCATCATGGAATAGGAGAAGTAGACGAAGATACAAAGATTGAAAAAATGGGAGGATAATCTAATCTGCAAGACAAGATTAGAATATTGGTAGTTGCAGTGATGACAATGGTCAATTACTTTTCTTTAAGTGTGGGCACTTTGGAACACGGAGGCGGATTTGTTAGATAAATTCCATAGGAATTGTCTATGGATTCTTTGGAGCACCCGTCTGACTAATTGTATTTGAAACAGTCGACTGCATGAAAAATGTGGTTCTATCTTGCTTTCTCGGGCTATAATGAGAGAAAGAGCGAGGTGGCTAGGACATGTTCTGTGCATTAAGGATGGTAGATTGCCAAAGATCACCTTTTTTGGCCAACAACCTGGACCAAACGAAAATCAGGTCGACCCTGAATGGGATGGGAAGAGGTTGTAAGAAAGGATTTAAAGAAAACGGGAATTAGGAGGCTGTAAGGAAGGAAGCTTTGAACAGATTGCGATTGAGGATGAGCGTGCGCAGTTTTAGCGGCTGGTGCTGTAGTGAGTTGTTAGTAGTAGTAGTATTAAAATGTGTACAATCAATAAAGAAAATTGCAAAACAAATACTTTGAGCAGCTTTAAAAGACATTAGTGAGTTTTGCAAGATTGCCACCAACCCATACCCGAAACAAATGATGTTCTTACCACATACTCAAATAAAGAAACAACTTTTAAAATACCTAAGAACAAATGATAATTTTTTCAGACTAAAAACATCTAACCTTAACTCTTGAAAAATTCTGTTGTCTCGCTCTCTACCCCTAGACATATTCTCTAGACATATCTACCCCTAGACATATAGGTTAAAAATACTTTTGGAGTTTTTCTTACAAAGATAGTCTGTCAACATCCAACTTCTTTCATGATCATCCTTTTTACTGCGTATATATATATATATATATATATATATATATATATATATATATATATATATATATATATATATATATATATATATATATATATATATATATATATATATATATATATATATATATATATATATATATATATATATATATATATATATATATATATATATATATTTCTTGTATTTTCACCTTACATGTAGGAGAATTTGGTCGTATATTATTTTTAACTGAAGTTCTAATTTCACACTTTTTAATGATATTTTTTGGTACCGTCCTATTATCTGTAAAACACGCGTCGAGACAAGCAAAGCTCAGATTGCCTATCTGACGCTGTATAATAAGGGGTTTTTCACTCCGGGAACTATATTTAAACTTTAGTTTTTTGGGGTTTAGGGGGAAGAGAAAGGTACCTAGGTTAGGTTAGTTTACGTATTTAGTGTGTGCTTTGCTTTACCCCCCTAATGTGCAAATACGAGTATATAGCCGAAATTTGTTTCTAAACTGTTATATTTTTATCCTATTTTGTTTTATTTCATTAGCATTAACCAAATTTCACCACTCGCATGTTTTACAGATAATAAAACAGAACCATTTTTTAAATCTGGACAAAACAAGAGAAAGTGGTCTAAGGAAAAAATTCTTGAGAGACATTCAGGAACTAGTTTTTATGGAAAGTAATTTACTGGTACAGATGAATTAGTAAAATGGTGATGGCTTTCCTTCCAGGCTATTCATTAAGTAGATTAAAATTCCTTGTTGAAACAGCCTGTTATTCTGGAAAGCTTTGATAAACAGAATCTGCTGAAATGTACATTTTTGAAAGCAATAATTTACGAAGAGAATTCGAGAAAATAGACTCCCCTTCCAAATTAACCTCTATCTTCGTAGTTCGCAAGTTTGGTCCCATGTCCATTGTTCGTTACATTCATGAGATTAGAAGTGTATCCTCCTGTCCCACTGGTCAGACCACCAAAAACTAAACCATAAATAAACAAAAGTCCAAGTCTAAAATCTTAAACTTCATAAATACCCTCTTCTCATGTCCCAGCTTGGTTTAAGATTCACAACCAATTCATCGTATTTCAGTACCGGACAATTGGAACGTGCTATATAACCATCAGAATCAGATTCGGGTTTTGAAGGTTTAAATGAGTGGATAATCGTCGGACTAATATAGTGTTAAGACCTCATCTGGGTAGACCTCTTTTTAGGAACAAATATTAACGTCAACTGAGGGTAAGAATTAGGTATGGGGCTATTGGGTAAAGGTTTGGTTGGAATAGGAAGTGATTGGTAATGGGAGAAAATATCCCCCAAGGACTATTATTTGGTCGAGGCTGAGCCTTGGTAAGGTAATAGTAAGGCCACAATCAGTTGTTGGCTGAGGGGACTGATTGTCATCTCTGACCTCCCAAGGTAGGTCGATTGCCTCAGAAATGAGATAGGGCAGACCTCCAACCGCTTTCTTTGATCATATATATTGTAACAATCAGGGCATATAGCCGGCATTCCCGTTGTCCATAACCGGTCTTATTTTTGTTTCGAAGTCACATTCCTGGAGGCAATAGGACTACCTTGCCAGACGTCAATTGTCTAGTTTTATTATATTCAACCATCGTAATTGGTTGTGCTCCGTATCAGTTTTAAGTCTTCGGCCATAAACATCATAATCGAAATTTTTCACTGCGTTCAGAATTGATCAGCATTCTTTTTCAATTGTACTGGATTTTAATTCAGCTTTCGAAAAATTTTTTTGGATATACACATAATAAAAGGCTCCATATCCTGAAAATATTGGGATAATACCGTCCCCAATCCATAGCCTGAACTATCTGTTTGAAGAGCAAATGGTAATAAGAAATCTGGGTTCCGAAGTATTCTATCAATATAAAGGGCGTTTTTTAGTGCATTAGCTGTATTCTTTTCATTCTTAACCTAGTTTACGGGGTCCTAGGCTCCCTTTTTTTTAAATCTTACACTTGTCTGATAACCCCAATCAAGACACAAACGAACTTCTTTTCTTGTAGTAGGGATCGCAACATTTCGATTTGTCTGGGTGTTTTTCTTTCAGCAGGTTGGTATATTTTGTTCCAGCTCGTTTGTTTGTTACACTCGCGAGTTGAGTATTCGATATCGGACTAGGAGACCTGGACTGTATAGGATCTGAGTTCACAGCAAGATTAATACTTTCTTAGGTTTTTTTTTAATTAAAATTTTGTATTTAAAAACTAAATTCATAAAGACAGCGTTAATAAGTGACTTCCATATTCATGCAAACTATAAAAAAGATTTGGAGGTTAGTGATGGTCCTCCAGACCAATCCAATTCTTATGGTAGCTCTGATGATAATACTTAAGGAGACGGAACCATTTGAAAAAAAATTTAAAAATTCTAGAAAACTACTTGGAATCAATCATGGATGTTTACTTATCTTATTCCTTAAGGCACTTTGCTTCCATTTTCCTCCTCCCCCTCTAACAGAGCAATATATAGCCCAGTTTATACATTGTCATTAAAAGTTACAATAGAGCTAGTCTTTTCTTCGTCATTATTTTATAGGTTATTCTAGGGCAAACACTAAATGTGGCTTCAAATAACATCATGGTTGAATATTCTGTTGTCATCAAATAACTCTGCTAATTTAAAGCTACAAACGTAAATTTTCACTGGAAATCCATGTTCAAGAATTAGTTGAATGAATGTAAACAATCCATTTCTAATTTCATGAAATTAGCTGTTAAAGATACTTCCCACTCCATCATTGAGGTTGAATTACTTATGGCCTCTTAGGTTTATTTGTATACTCAAAAATATTTCGCAAAGAGTAAAAAAAGAATCTAAATTTGACCTTCTTAGAAAAGTTTCATAGAAATCTAAAAGAGATACAGAATTCTTAATCACAGACTTTTCTAGCTTTCAAAGCTTTCTAGCTTTAAAAGCTAGAAAGCTACTTTCTAGTTAATTCTTTTCATAATTTCTTGGAAATAAGGCCGAAATATTCATTCAAATTTATATCCTCTGTCTTACAAAAAATATTTCCCTATTGTTCTTCGTGCTTTTGTTGTTTGTTATGGAAAGGCAGTGCGGTCTTCGTCACTATTTTAGACCAATACACTACTGATCAACATAAATAAGCTTTTATAAAAAATTAGTTAAAAAAAACTTTCTCCACAAAATAAGTTTTTAAAAAAAAAGTGAAGAACTCCATTAAACCAAAAATAAACAAAAATAGAATCAAATTATGTACCGAGCATACAACTACCACAAATCAGTATCAATAAATAAATATAACCCAAAACAAACAGAAATTAAAATAAGTCAAACTCAAAACAAGCAGATATTAATCTGGGTAGGGTTCTAAGCCCCATGCGTTCTAAAAAGCTAGAATATAATTTTTATTTTACTGAAAAAAATCCAAATGAATTTAGTGAAAAAAATGTGTATAGTCAGTTTAAAAGCAAAATAGAATCAAATAATATACCAAGCGTACAACTACCACAAATCAGTATCAATAAAAAAAATGAAACCCAAAACAAACAGAAATTAAAATATGTCAAACTCAAAACGAGAAGAAATTAATCTGAGTAGGGTTCTAAACCCTATGCTTTCTAAAAGCTAGAATATAATTTTATACTTTATTCAATTTTTTTTTTAATGTTTTCACTTTTATAACCTTAAGAAATCAAAAATTAATTAAGATTTTATGGAATAAATATCAGCATATGTACATTAAACTGACAATGCATATTTTTTTTTCAGTAAATTCATTTGATTTTTTTTCAGTTCTTTACTGAAAACGTTTGACACTAAGAGCTCAAAATCCTATTCTATGGCCAAAAAAATGTATTCGTTTTCTTTTTAATTCTTATATAGTAATTCTTTAAAAAAAAAATTTTTAATGTTGTAACTTTTATAACTTTAAGAAAACAAACATTAATTAAGATTTTAAGGAATAAATATCAGCATATGTATATTAAACTGACAAAGCAGATTTTTTTCAGTAAATTCAATTGAATTTTTTCAGTATAGTACAAATAATTTTTTGGATTTTATAAGGCCTAGTGTTTATAACCTTATTCACATTAAGTCTTGGTTGCATCATGTGTTGGTTAAGACTGTGACTGAATAAAAAAAATAAATAAATCAATCAAAATTAAATTAAAAAAAGTATTTTCAACTATGAGTAGGGGAGGGGGTAATTTTCCTCGGGGAGTATACTTAATGGGGTTTGAGAATTTTCCAAGAGAAAACACCTAAACCTATAGATAATAGCCTAAGCAATTAAAAGTACTTCTGAAGGATAGATTGTCATTGGACTCATCAAGTTATTAATTTCTAACCTGTTAAAGACGAAAAATGCGCCGAACCTAACGCACCGAAGCTTATATTTTGCACCGTAGTAATTTAGACGAAAATGTAGCATTTCCCGTGAAAAGTTTGAATGAAAATTCTGTGAATGTGGAATAAAAACACAATTGAAAAATTAAAATGAAAAAGAAAAAAAATAATTCCATTTTTGACACATTTTCTTCACTAATTATAAATACATACATCGGTGGGCGTGTAATAATAATTTAAGCTCGAAAGATAACTAACTTACAACAATAATTCTTCTCATGTTAAAAATTACCTTATTAGCAGTCTTGTTAAAATTACAGGGAATTACAAAGTTGAATCGGAGCTCTCAAGAAGGGATGTAGCTCCAAAATTTATTGGGGGGAGGGGGGCAAGAGGGATCTCAATCCGAAAAGTCAAGAGCATGGGCTATAGAATCTTTTTTTCTCCAAATAATGGCCCGCCTGAAACAACGCCACTGCTTTCAAGGGTATTTTTAGAAATGTAATTAATTATGAATACATTTTTCAGTAAATTCATTTGAATTTTTTTCAGCTCTTTACTGAAAACGTTTGACACTAAGAACTGAAAATCTTATTCTATGGCAAAAAAAAAGATTATTTGATTCTATTTTGTTCATTAAACTGACCATACACCTTTATTCACTAAATTCATTTGAATTTTTTTCAGTAAAATACAAACTATATTCTAGCTTTTAGAATGCATGGGGTTTAGAACCCTACCCAGATTAATTTCTGCTTGTTTTGAGTTTGACTTATTTTAATTTCTGTTTGTTTCGGGTTATATTTATTTATTGATACTGATTTGTGGTAGTTGTATACTTGGTACATAATTTGATTCTATTTTTGTTCATTTTTGGTTTAATGGAGTTCTTTACTTTTTTTTGAAAAACTTATTTTGTGGAAAAAGTTTTTTAAAAATTAACTTCTGTTCGTTTTATATTGACATAGTCTTTTTCAGGGAGAAAGACAAAGCCTCTTCTGAAATTAGACCGCCATCCCTTCCATAAAAACTTTAAATACCCCCTGAGCATAACTTACAATTCTTGCCCCTTATCTGTGGGGTTTGTTTCAACCCCAAAAGCCAGGTTATATGATATTTAGACTATTTTGAATAGAATGCCTGTCTCAAAATTTCTATTAGATGCATTTTCTATAGATATGACGATATTTATTCCTTAAAATCTTAACTAATTTTCGATTTGTTAAAGTTATAAAGGTGAAAACATTTAAAAGAATTTTTTATCAATAAAGTAATAGTTAGTTCCAGTTGCCCTCCAATCACTTTCGACTATTAAAAAGGGCACTAGCCCTTTGAATTTCCAATCGAATGAGTCCCTTTTGAAGTTTCTACGACAAAACCTTCTATAAACAACTTATATGCCCCAGGGCATAACTTGAAACCCTTGCCCCGAGGGTTGTGGGGAAGTGTCCTCCTCAAAAATATATTTTCTATCTGGAAATCAACTACGTTGAACAAAATCGCTATCTCAAAATTTTTATTGGATGTGTTTGGGGGAATGATGGGCGTGGGGGGGGGGTTAGTTGCCATCCAATCACTTTCGACTATTAAAAGGGCACTACCCCTTTGAATTTACAATCGAATGAGCCTGTTTTGAAGTTTCTACTACAACGCCTTCTATAAAAACCTTATATGCCCCCGGGGCATAACTTAAAACCCTTGCCATGAGAGCTCTGGGGGACTCTCCTCCTCAAAAACATATTTTCTATCTGAAATCAACTGCGCTCAACTGAATGGCTATCCAAAATTTTGATTGGACGTGTTTTGAGAAATGATGGGCGTGGGGGGGGGCTAGTTGCCCTCCAATCACTTTCGACTATTAAAAAGTGCACTAGCCTTTTGAAGTTCCAATCCAATGAGCCTTTTTTGAAGTTTACGACAACGCCTTCTGTAAAACCCTATATGCCCCCAGGGCATAAATTAAAACTCTTGCCCTGAGGGTTGTGGGGGAGTGTTCTCCTCAAAAACATATTTTCTATCTGGAAATCAGCTACACCGAACAAAATGGCTATCTCAAAATTTTGATTCGATGTGTTTAGCGAATTGATGGGCGAGAGAGGGGGGCTAGTTGCCCTAAAATTACTTTCGACTATTAAAAAGAGTACTATCCCTTCGAATTTCCAATCGAAGGAGCCCTTTTTCAAGTTTCTACGGCAAAAATTTCAATAAAAACTTATACGCCCCCAGGGCATAACTTATAACCTTGCTCTGATGACTGTGGGGGAGTGTTCTGCTCAAAGGTATAATTTCCCGAACTTTGACTGCGTGGAACAAAATGACTATCTCAAAATTTTTATTGGATGTGTTTTGGGAAATAGTGGGCGTGGAAGGGTTGTTAGTTGCCTTCCAATTACTTTCGACTATTAAAAAGAGCACAAGCCATTTCAATTTCTAATCAATTGAGTTCTTTTTGAAGTTTCTACGACAATGCGTTCTATAAGAACTTTATATGGCCCCAGGCCATAACTTACAACCCTTGTCCTGGGGGTTGAGGCGGGTTGTCATCCTCAAATACCTAATTTCTAGAAGTTATAACTACGTTGAACAAAATTGCTATCTCAAAATTTTGATTGGATGTGTTTGGGGAAAAGGTGAGTAGAAGGGGGGGTACCAGCCCCACGATAACACCACCCCTTCGAATCCCGATCCGGACACTTTTTTTTAAAAACTCCCACGCGAACCACGTGGTTTATGCTCCAAATAAGGGCATAGCCTCCCTAGGGAGAATGATTGCGTAATCGGTCAATGACCTCTTTTTCCAAGGTCGATTTATTTGATGTTTCTATGTGTAATAACTCCAGGACGAAGGTTGCACATGCGCATTGAATTCTAACTGTCAGTGAGAATGGAAAAACAGTATTTTTCTCACTTTGCTGTCAGTCATTAATCAAATTGTTTCCAGGCAAAGTTTAATAATGTCTGACAAGTACTGCTCCAGGAATAGATCCAAGTCATTAATGTCTTTGCCTCGGAAACAGCTCCTTTGGTCGAACTCCAAAGGATATTAATAGCCAAAGACTATGGAAACAATTCTCCAAGAAACATCTTAGCGATGAATTGTTTTAGCGCGGGAAAGAGTTTCTTATTAATTTGAAATGCATTAGCACAGAGATGCCAAAAACAAAAGGAACACGCTGAATTACGTTTAGGGATTAGTTGGGCGAAACTGTTTTAGACAGGTTATGGAACTATTTCGGCGAAAGAGTTAGAGACATTTTAAAAGAAGATTTTTGAAGAGATTTTAGAAGAGAATTTGAGGGTGAAACTCTATGGTCGTTATAATACACCAGTTTCATTTGAACAGTGTTGTGAGGTCCTCTAACCCAACCCCAAAGGGTTCCAATCCTCCTAACACAACCCCGAAGGAAGCCCCCGATCCTCAAAGGTCCCCCAAGCTCCCAAAGGGCCACCGGCGCCCCCAAAGGCCCACCCAGACCTCCAAAGGCCATCCCCGGGCCCTCCAAAGGCCCATCGAGCTCCCAAAGGACCAACGGGGTCCCAAAGACCCTCCACCGGTCCCCAAATGTCCCCCAGACCCCCAACTGCCCCCCCGGACCCCCAAAGGCCCTCCCTGTGCCCCAACGGCCCTCCCTGTGCCCCAAAGGCCCTCCCTGTGCCCCAAAGGCCCTCCCCCGGCCCCCAAAGGTCCCCCGGGCCAGAGAAGCGCCGCCGGGATGCGCCGTGGGCCAGGAAAGCGCCGCAGGATGTGCCGCAGGGATGCGCCGCGGGTCAGGAAAGCGCCGTAGGGGACGCGCCGCAGGGAGGCAGTTTGGGGGATAACATTTCGAAATTTTTACTTTCTAGTTTACTTTTTTTTGCGGCGCATCCTGCAGCGCTTTCCTGCGGTGCCTCCCTGCGGTGCATCCCCAGCGGCGCTTTCCTGACCCGCGGCGCATCCCGGAGGCACATCCTGCGGTACTTTCCTGGCCCACGGCGCATCCCGGCGGCGCTTCTCTGGCCCGGGGGACCCGTTGGTTGGGGGTCTGGGGGACATTTGGGGACCGGTGGAGGGTCTTTGGGACCCCGTTGGTCCTTTGGGAGCTCGATGGGCCTGTGGGAGGCCCGGGGATGGCCTTTGGAGGTCGGGGGCGGTCTTTGGGGGAGCCGGTGGCCCTTTGGGAGCGTGGGGGACCTTTGAGGATCGGGGGCTTCCTTCGGAGTTGTGTTAGGAGGATTGGAACCCTTTGGGGTTGGGTTAGAGGACCTCACAACACTGTTCAAATGAAACTTGTGTATTATAACGACCACAGAGTTTCACCCTCAAATTCTCTTCTAAAATCTCTTCAAAAATCTTCTTTTAAAATGTCTCTAATTCTTTCGCCGAAATAGTTCCATAACCTGTCTAAAACAGTTTCGCCCAAATAATCCCTAAACGTAATTCAGCGTGTTCCTTTTGTTTTTGGTATCTCTGTGCTAATGCATTTCAAATTAATAAGAAACTCTTTCCCGCGCTAAAACAATTCATCGCTAAGATGTTTCTTGGAGAACTGTTTCCATGGCCTTTGGTTATTAATATCCTTTGGAGTTCGACCAAAAGAGCTGTTTCCGAGGCAAAGACATTAATGACTTGGATCTATTCCTGGAGCAGTACCTGTCAGACATTATTAAACTTTGCCTGGAAACAATTTGATTAATGACTGACAGCAAAGTGAGAAAAATACTGTTTTTCCATTCTCACTGACCGTTAGAATTCAATGCGCATGTGCAACCTTCGCCCCAGAGTTATTACACATAGAAACATCAAATAAGTCGACCTTGGAAAAAGAGGTCATTGACCGTTTACGCAATCTTTCTCCCTAGGGAGGCTATGCCCTTATTTGGAGCATAAACCACGTGGTTCGCGTGGGAGTTTTTAAAAAAAAGTGTCCGGATCGGGATTCGAAGGGGTGGTGCTATCGTGGGGCTGGTACCCCCCTTCTACTAAGGTGGGCGTGAGAGGGGGGTTAGTTACCGTCCAATCACTTTCAACTATTAAAAAGGGCAGTAGCCCTTTGAATTTCCAATCGAATGAGCCTTTTTTGAAGTTTCTACGACAACGCCTTCTATAAAAACCTTAAATGCCCCCAGGGCATAACTTAAAACCCTTGCCCCGAGGGTTGAAGGGGAGTGTGCTCCTCAAAACATATTTTCCATCTGGAAATCAACTACGCTGAACAAAATGGATATCTCAAAATTTTGATTGGATTTGTTTGGGGAATGATGGGCGTGGGGGGGAGGTAGTTGCCCTCCAATCACTTTCGACTGTTAAAAAAGGCACTAGCCCCTTGAATTTCCAATCGCATGTGCCTTTTCTGAAGTTTCTACGACAACGCCTTCTATAAAAACCTTATATGCCCCCAGGACATAACTTAAAACCCTTGCCCTGAGGGTTGTGGGGGAGTGTCCTCCTCAAAAATATATTTTCTATCTGGAAATCAATTATGCTGAACAAAATGGCTATCTGAAAATTTTGATTTGATGTGTTTGGGGAGATAATGTTCGTTGGGGGAGGGCCTAGTTGCCCTCCAATCACTTTTGACTATTAAAAAGGGCACTAGCCACTCCAATTTCCAATCGAATGAGCTCTTTTCGAAGTTTCTACGACAACTCCTTCAATACGAAGTGACCGGGTATGGAGAAAAAAAACACATTGTGCCAATATCGTTCTTTACTTAGGCAGCGCTAGCGTGCTGCCTATGATTAAGGAGAAACTGTTTTAAATGTATTTTATTTTAGTAATTCACAAATGGCGCAGAAGCCCTACTTCGTTTGAAGAGGGCAGTAACTTGTATGTGTGGTAATATCTGTTCGTTTTAAGCTTAAGTCAAAGAAACTTATGGCTTTAAAACTTAGCGGGGGGAAATTATGATTGAATACCCTGTTCCAGGGTATGGTAACGTGATCGAACGGTAAAACGGTAGAATTCTAGGCCAAGGGTGCCACTACCTGGGTCACCCCTAATATCTCAAGCTATCTCTTTGGAGAATAAACGGACACCCAGTCTATATACTAATGACGGTATTTCTTGCGAACTCTTTTCCAACTCTGCCGGGATTCGAGGGAAACCTCATACAGTTCTAGAAAATAACTCACTTATATTTTCCAATGTCGAATCTGACAAAGCTCACAATTTACAATTTTAAAATAGCAACATAAAGTCTGAAGTCATTAAACGAGCTCAAAAATCACTATTTTCATAAAATAAAAACCTGTGTTGGGGTGGACCCCAGAATCGCACGAACCAATCCAATAGAGTTCAAATCCATTGGCTTTTTGCGCATAGCATTATCCATCAATGGGCCAGACCAGGAGAGATTTTTAACCCAAGCTTTTACTTATTGCAAACTACTAGCTTAGCAACGGGATCATTGAAAATTATGCTATAGATAAATATAAGAAAATTTATTTACGGAAAAGAAAACAGGTAATTTATTTGAAAAAAGAAAAGAACAATGGGTGGAACCCCAACAGGAACCATTGAAAAATTTATATTTGCCTAAATTTGTATAGTTTCTCCCAGTAAGAGGTTCATGCGGTTGGGAGTGCGCTAAATTATTTAGAAGGTTTGAGCACAATACCAATTGCTACGGCAGGTGTTACTTTCTTTATCATTCTATCATTCTATAATTCTTCATTCTATCATTCTATGTAATTCAATAATTCTTTATCATTATGTGATATTTTTACTTTTAGATTTACTCAAACATAAACAACAAGCTTGTTGGACTTCTACTTCGAGCGAGGAAACATCATCTGCTAATGTTTGAAGGGGAGACGCTTTTCCAGGTAACTCGTCATCCTTGTTGCATCAACAAAAAGTAAAAATTTTTGATCAATTTTTTTAGAACTTAGCATATACTGGGAAATAAAACATTTAAAAAATCAGAATATTAGCCTTACAACCAAATTACCAGTGGTTATAATTGTCACTTTTTTTATATATATTTTTTCTGTAATCAGGTAGTAATACTAGAAAGGTAGTATACTAAAATAATAAAGGTAGTAATAAAAGAAGGATTTGCATTAGCTGAAAGCTGGCTTTATTATACTGAGGAAAGGGAAATGTTTTTGAAAATTCTATTAGATACAGATATTAGAAGGATAGTGGTATTGCAAAGGCAGCGGCCAGAGAGACCTCTTACTGAAGGTAATCAAGAACCTTTGCAGCCTATAACCCAAGATTAAGTAGGAAAGCCATAGTGTCCCCTTTGAGGCGACGACAATCCCTAGTTTTTCCTGAAGTTTTATCAAAAACGACAGAATTCCTAGAAAAAGTGTATCACAAAGCAACCGAGGTGCTCATTGGATAGTAATCAGAAACAGAAAAAAACAAAAAACAACGAATAAGATCTATACCACTATCTATAAACAAAGGTTATAGATAGTGGTCTATACCACAACATCTATAAACAAAGGTGACATGGATCTATACCACTGCCAAAGTCAATTAAAGTGAGGTAACTAGAGACTTTTTTTTTCAATTTTATCTCGAGAACAAAAACAGGAACAGACATAAAAACAAAAAGAGATACGAATAAAGGATAAAAACATAAACCGAAAAAAAGCCGAAGCACAAGAACGCAGGACGGAAGGAGCAGAGAAACATGAACAGGAACGAAAATTGGATCAAACACACGAACAAAAACAAACGAAAAGTTACAGGATAGAAAGGAACACAGGCGTGAAGGAATAGAAGTACAAACAAAGCAACAAAGCACAGGAACAGAAGAACAAAGAAGCGATGAAACACTGGAACAAGCTCATGCACAGGTTCAGCAGGAAAAAAAGAATCAAACACTGTAACGAAAACAATAGGGAACACAAAACAGACTAACAGAGGAACTAACAGGAACTATAGGAACTAACAGAGGAATCAACATAGCAAAGGTTAATGAATAACCACTGTAGATTAGAAACTGAATGATCTTCTTCTCTTTTTAAATCAAAATTTCAAAAGTAATAACACTCAAGTGACATTCGATTCACGATCAAAACTACATTTTTCTACAGCAATGATGTTAGCATAGTAAAAAAAAGTATTTTGCTTAATACTTCTTCCTGTGTTATATATTAGTATGTAATGTAGCAGGTAAAGTAATTTGATAAAAATACCTTTCACAATTCAGTGCACTTTGGATGTAGCTGAGGGTTATATCCAGTCATTAGAGGGACTGGGATGCAGTTTAGGTGGAATCTAATATATTTAATGTACAAATAATTCCTGAATTTGCTGATCAGAGTGCCCCCTTTAAAAGGTACTTATTAAAGAGCTAAGTCACTCCCATGTAATATCTTTTCCGAACACGTCGTGTAGAAGACGTGGCCGTAGAAATTTAGTAGAGAACTCTTTCGATTGGAAATCAAAAGTTATAGCGGCCATTTTTAAAGGTGTAAATCGTTGGACAAAAACAGATGTAATTTTCACAAAAAAGCATTTTTTGACAGCACAGGAAAAAAAATGTTGGGAATTGGTCTGCTTGTGTGCGGTATGGCCTGTTGGAGGGTAAATACGACTAAATTCTAAAACAGAGTCAAAGGAAAACAAAAATTTCAAATTGGGTGAACAAAATGTTGGGGTAATGGTATGGTTAAGTGTGTTAAGGGCTTTTGGGGCTAGATATCATTGATTTTTAAAAAGTAAAAAAAAAAAAATTGATATTAGGGGAAAAAATACTGGGGAATGGCCTGCTTAGTTGTGCTAAGGCCTCTTGAGGATTAGGTATTATTAATTTTCAAAATAGTCAAGACGAATAAAAACTTCAAATTAGGCGAATAAAACGCTGTGAAATCGGTGTCTGTTAGGTGCTTTAACGTATCTCGAGGGCTAGACATCATTATTTTTTTTAAATAGGGTAAAAGACGATAAATAAAAGTTCAAATAGGGATAAAATCCTTTTAATAGACAGTGATAATGATAACAGTGATAGAAATTCACAAAAATACCAGATATTTCCGTCACATATACAGTGACCGTCATGACCGTCAGTTTTACTACTGATGACGTTCACTGTATATGTGACCGAAATATCAGGTATTTTTGTGAATTTCTATCACTGTTATCATCATCACTGTCTATTAAAAGGATTTTATCCCAATTTGAACTTTTATTTATCGTCATGGAAAGGCAGTGAGGTCTCCGAAATTATCTAGGGTAAAAGACAAATAAAAATTTCGAATTAGATGAATAAAATGTCAGGGGAATAGTCTGGTTAGGTGTGTTGAGAAATCATTGGGGCTAGATTTAAACAATCTTTGAATTCGAATCAAAGGAAAAAAAATCGATTCAGGATAAGAAAATATTAGGTGGAGGAGAGTACGCGTTGCTATGTTGGCCTCGACACATGGATGAGGTATAAATAACAATTAAAAAGCAAATCAGAGTCTAGATGATTTTAAAGTAAGTTATGAAAAGATAAGAGAATTTTATACTAGTTCAATTTTTTAGGGGGGGGGGGGGGGGTAGTGCATAGGAGAAAAATAAATATTTCTCGATTTTGACGAATTATAAGCTAATGCGAGTCGACGTGGAACATGGGTATCTGTGTGGGGGCTCTTGGGAAGAGGGAAGATGAGATTTCATTAATAATTGAAGAAGATAAAAAAAAATCATAGTGTAAGATTAAAGAGTGAACAAAGCGAATATAGTTGTCTTAGAGGTCTTGCGAGGACTAGATATCATTAGTTTAAAAAAATAAAACTAAAAAAGACTATCCTACTATGCGAATAAATTGATGGGGGGGGGGAAGAATCAACGTCCAAATACTTCAAGATTTTGAGAAAATAGTAGACTAGCTCATAGCGATTCTGGGACTCCTATGTACCAAACAGGTTCTTCTAGTAGTCCTATTCTACAGGAGCATTACACTCTTTGCCAGGGGAATGACGCAATTTCAAAGTTCAATGTCTTTTTGGTGATAAACCCAAACCAGCACGTCTTGTTTCGTTGTTATGCAATTATTTTTGTATATATTCAACTTTCATATTTGATTCTCAATCAGTTTTGAATAGTTTGTCTTCGAGATAGCATTACATTCATTTTTTTTAAAAATCATTTACATAGAAAAATGGACAATTCAATGAAATTTTTGGTGAGTAAAATTTATTCTCATTATCATATTAAATATACATTGTCATTAATTTAATTAAGAACTTCTTTCATTGAGATGTAAATAAGTACACTTATGCACTTAGAAGCCAGTTGTTTTTAGGAAATGAAAAAACTTCTAATTCTCTTATAGGTTGAAATTTACAGTGTGATTTTTTATCGGGATCAATGGGTCTTTTAGATGTTTTTTTTGAAAAAAGTGCCCAGCTTTCGATCAATAAATTGGGATTAGAATAAAATGTTGATTTTTTAATGTATTAATTGTTACAAAAGCTTCCTTTTTATCAAGATCAATGACCCTTTTTTTAGGGGTGTTTTTGAAAATACTTCCAGGCCAGTCTGCATTTACAGTGTGATTTTTATCAAGATCAGTGGCCTTTTTTAGGGATGTTTTTGAAAAAGTGCTTAGCTTTCGATCAGTAAATTGGGATTAGAATAAAATGTTGATTTTTTAATGTATTAATTGTTACAAAAGCTTCCTTTTTATCAAGATCAATGACCCTTTTTTTTAGATGTGTTTTTTAAAATACTTCCAGGCCAGTCTGCAAAAAAAAAAATGTCTTGTAATTAATTTAAGGAAGAAATTATTTCCTTACACTGTGTGATTACCTCATTTAAAAATGTATTAATTGTTAAAAAAGCTTCATTTTTATCAATATCAGTGGCTTTTTTTTATGAATGTTTTTTAAAATGCTTCTAGACCAGTCTGCATTTACGGTGTGATTTTTATATAGATCAGTGGCCTTTTAAGGATGTTTTTGAAAAAGTGCTTAGCTTTCGATCGGTAAATTGGGATTAGAATAAAATGTTGATCCTTTTAATGAATTAATTGTTACAAAAGCTTCCTTTTTATTAAAGTGTGATTTTTTTTTTTTATAACGTTCAGTGGTTTTTTTTAGGGATGTTTTTTTTGAAAAATTTTCCTGGCCATTATGAGTTTTATAATATATTCCTTAAATTTAATGCGTTCAAACCCCCCCCCCCCCATTTCCTAAAAAATAAAATTTGTTGCCTTATAACCCTATTTAATAAATAACATTGTTAGCTTAACTATACGGAAGTACTTGACTGTCACATGCAATTCTTCTCCATATTGTTTAATAAGTAACGCAAATACTGCTTTTTAAGTTTGAATTTACAAATACAGTCACGGAAGAATGGACGTAGGGGGGAGGGAGGAGCAGTTTATAAAAGACCCTCCTTCCCGCTATCAAAACCTCTGATTTTGATATCAAGATGTTTTTTACGCTACTTTAAATGTCTAACATAAACTGAATTATTTTCCAAAAACCCAAAATGCGTTTTTGCTACATGATAAATTTTTTGTATTTTTTTTAAAGGAAGAAGAGACGTGCAATAATCCCCCTTCTGAGAAGAAAACAAGATATGGCGAACCTTCATTAATACAGGCCACAAGGGCGTCTGTTATCCAATTCGCTGGAAAAGTTACACACGATCTAGACCATGCATCGAGCAACCAACTTGGAGTGACAGAGCCCTCTAACCCCCGTATTAGTTCCATGACAACTGGAAGGAAGTTGAAAAGGGAATGGACTACTTTATACAATGTCTCAACTCAGCCTACAGAAGATTGTGACCTCGACTCCATTCAAGTTTTGCAAAGGAGTTCAGATATAGAAGTCCAGTCAGAATTTGTAAGTATGTACATAATTTTTTTTTTCTATCCCTATTTTCAAAAATAAGACAAAATTTTCTCAGACGCATAGCTTTTGATGAGTAAAAACTTAAAATTTGTTTATATGCTATTTCATTTTCTTTCATTAACCAAATTAATTATATTTATGGAGTGCTTATCATGAATTTCTATAAAAAAAAAACAAACTTACCTTTTAACTTATACCCAAGAGACGTTCTTATTAGAAATTACAATTTAAAAAAAAAAAAAACGATTTTGTATTTCACGCTTGGCGAGTCACCCTTAAAATGATATGAGTACGACACAAGCTTTTGCATTCTATCAGATAGCCCCATCGCTTTGAATTGTAAATGAATTTAATGTGACAGGAAGAGGTTTTAGTAATCATCAATTATGGGTTTCACAACTCAGGCAATTATTCTCGTTTTTGAAAGGTTCAAGAAAAGAATTCGAGACTGTTCTTTTGGAACAGTGTTGTGGAATCCGATACTCCCCTCTAACTCGGAAAGGGTATCGATCCGCTTACCTCGAAGGAAGCTCCCGGTTCCCAAGGGTTCTCCCTGGGAGGGGTTTGGGGGGGGGCTCTAAAAAGGACCATCCAACATTTAAATTGTTGATATGGATGGAGAAAAAAGTTCTTCTCTCTTACAAGTATTTATTTAGCCCAGGGCGAAAAAATCCGTTGGCAACAGACAGAGGAAAATACGGATTATTGAGAAAGTAACAACACCACCAACCTCTGACATATGGAGTTTGTGTCCTTTAACTGAAATCGAGGAGGAAGTTTTCGTACAACATACTGCATCAGTCTAACACTGGTCAAATTTCATCGACAGTTATAATGAAGAGGCTCAAGGAATAGAATTGGACTCATATTTTGCGTTTTTATTTTTAAAAAAAAATTTGGAAAAAAACCATTAATTTTTTATATCATTCTCTTGTTATAACATACCCTTCTAAGAATAAGACTACAATTTCACGACAAAAAAAATTTTTTTTTTTAAAATGTTCAGTTGACATTATGAAAGAAATAAGGCAATGTAACTTTTTTTTTCTTCTTCTTTCAATTGTTCAGGTGGTGGGACAATGACTATGAGAAATTGACAAAAGTTTATTAACTATAAAAAATAATGATTATTTCACATAAAAAATAAAACTTTTTTTTCTACAGATTAAAAATATAGCACCCCCAGCGGCACCATTGAGTGATGATGCAAGTATATTTACAGAACCAATTCAGGGTTTCAGATTTGACACTGGACTTCAATGCTTTAAGTATGCATTTTTAACGGCTTCCCATAAGACATTAAAAGATGCGTCCACAATGAAAAATCTCGACAGACGTGGAAATAACGGGTGGAAAAATTTCACTAAATTAAATTTTTTCTTTTTTTTTTTAAAGGATCAGGGGACCTTGGAATAAATAGTCATAGTCGAAAACGCAACGGCAACTCTTGGGGTGGGAGTGGCGGTTCTCCTGTCAGACATTGTCTGGTGCTATGGGGGGAAAAACCAGTTTAGAAGGTGGTTTTGTATCCAGTGAGGACACCGATAGTGGAATATGTTAAAAATTTTGTATGGGTTATTTACGAGCCCCCCAAAGATGTAAATTCTTATGGTCATTTTTTCCCCATCACGGCAATAAGTCGACTCCTCTCTAAAGGCTAAAAATATGGGGAACGTTTCTATTGCCCCATTTGCCTTTCCTCATTTAAAATTGAAAGAACGTTTTCAGATCACATGGGACATTGCAAACTTCACTGAAATCAAAGAATTGAAATTCCGGTAGAAGGCAAAGACACTTTACAATTTAAAATTTTCAAAATTCTCTTCTGCAATCTGATAAAGTGTCTTTAGACTGTTAAACAAGACTGGTTGATGTATCGGACTCATCCAGTTAAACGATCGACAAGGAACACAAATTTTGGGAATTTGCATACTCACATGGCCGTCGCTCTATTACACCTCCCAGGATCTTTTAAGAGTTTTTTTTTACGATCACAGTTGTTGGTTTGCTGGACCTGTGATATGTTTACTTAGCCAAAACAGAACCAATGGCAATATCAATATTAATTCAAAACCCTTATAAACTTAAATTGTTTTATCATTATAACTTAGCGTTGGAAAAGGGAACAGAGTGCTGGGGGCGTATGAATATCCGTGCCTAAAAAGACATGTTGAAGGACCACGATCCCCGGAGTGAACCCTCGGCAACGGGAAAAAGTTACGGTCGTGGGTGGGAACATTAGCCGTGTTCATTAAAATTGCTACTTAAACATTTTCTAACAGTTTTTATGACTCAATAAATCTGATATGACTTAAGTTAAGAATGCATTGGCACATATAAAAAGACCTGTACCCTTGGCCGATGCATGAAGGGGTGACATACAGCTTTACGTACAAAATCATACATAGCTCCATTGAAAAGTTGCTTGTTTTGGTATTTATGTGGAAATATGTTGCAGTCAGCGTTGGGTACACGAATAAAATTCGTTTTTTAGATTCCTACAGTTTTTCCCACAATTCAGTGAGAGAATTAATTCAAGTGCAGAAAAACGATGACGGCTGCAATGCTTTCCCCCTTGTACAGTAGCGGGTTCCAACTGAAGTATGGGTTATATATAGCCAGGAACTCTTATTCGGATAATCATCATTGTAACAATTCGAGAGTTACCATGGAAGCTAGACAACAGATTGTAACGTTTTAAGAAATACTAAATGATCGTAGTTTCATAATTAATTACAACAGATATACTAAAAAAGTGTGTACAGAAGGAGGATGTAAAAATGGATTTGACTACTGCAAGCTGTATTTGTCGAGTGACGTGTTAACTTTTTTAGATATTATGTTTAAAAATACGGATAAAATCTACGAGGAGTTTAATCTTGAGGTGGGGTATTATTTTTCTTCGCTTCATCTAGTGATGGACCTCATCCTGAAAATTAGTGGGGAAAAATCGGGTTGATCACTGACCTTGAACAGCACCTGGTCATCGAGCGATCTATGAGGGGGGGTTTTGAAGTGCAAGGAGACCGTATCGGGGACACGTAGCCGCCGGAGGAGAAGATGGGGACAGAATCAAATGCAGTTGTAATCGATATGAATTCTCTCTATACTTCGGCCATGTCCCATTATTCACTACCTTGCGGCGACTATACATGGCTCAATGCCCCTCCAGCTCCCAATGTCCCCAAACCCATCAGTGGTGTTTATTAGTATGAACAGGTGGTATGGTTTTTTGATTGCGACTTGGATATAACAGACGAACTAAACGATTAAGTTAAGTAGTATGTTTCACCGTGTCTCAATATTAATGAGAAAGGTGACTCTAATATTAACCGAGATAGGCGATAATTCTAGGTGGATAGATTGCATTGGACACCTTCAAAACAAAAACTTATTGCTGACCTTCTGCCGAAAAAAAAAATAGTTGTACATCATGTAGCGTTAAAATGTATTTTCAACAATGGTTTCAACGTCACAAAGGGTCAACGTGCACTCCAGTTTAGTAAAAAAAACTATTTGAAAACATTTATTGACACTTTGGTCTGCAAACCTTCTGCATCAAAGACGAAAGCTGAAACAGAACTTTATAAACTTAGTTTGAATTCAGCTTTCGTCAAAATGTGTGGGAGTGTTCGTAATAGTAAGCGTTGCGATGTTTTGACCAATTCCGAACTCTGTGCTCGAATTAGTGCCAATCCAAATTACACTTCCTTTACAATCATTGGCCCGGACATGGTACTTTTGAATAGGAAAAAAAGACGCATTGTCCTGAATAAAAATATTGCTGCAGGCAATGCTATCTTGGAGATCTCAAAAAAGCTCATGTTGGAATTCTACTACACGGTGTCTAGTGTAGAGGGACCGGACCAGGGGAAAGTAGAGGTCTGCTACAGTGACACGGATTCTCTACTGCTCAAAATAAAAATATCAAATCTATTCGATGATTTGTCGCACGGTGAAAGTATCAGCTCATGGATGGACTACACCAATTGGAGTGGTGGTCTTTACCCTGAGCTTGTAAAACGTCGGGTTCCAAATCAACTTTTATTTTTAAAATATGAACGGTGTAGCGACTGGATTTCTCGTGGTATGTTTTTATGTCCGAAGGTTTACTTTATACATACATACGACGAAGAAATCAAGAAACGTTGCAAATGAGGACCCACGCGATATGTGGACAATAATTTCAATATGGACATTTATAGGAATTGTATTGTTGAAAATACATTTCCACGAGCAAAATTGTGGGCAATTCGTTGATTGAACTACAATAACTATAATTTAAATGTAGAAAAAATAGACATGAGTTCCATTTCTGACAAGGTCTATGTCTGTCAAGGTGATCTGTCCCTTTGTCACTATTTAACTTCAGACCGGATCGAATGCATTCCCCAGCGGGAAAGTCTCGGTTTAAATAAAGTCCTGTAAATAATTTCCTAAAAACCTTTGGGGGGGGGCCTCGCGGCCCGGGGGGGCCTCGCGGCCCGGGGGGGGGCGGCCACCGCCAGCGCGGGGGGCGCTCCGTCACCAAAGTTATCTTTTTTTGGACTTAGAGCAGATTTTTTTTTCAAGTGCCATCTCTAATTTAATATTTTTTTCTCTGTAAAAAAAAAAAATGTTTTTTTCTCTATGTATCCCATGTAAATGCTGTTGTATTTTTTTTATTATAAATAAATTTAAAAAAAAAATGTTTTTTTTTTTCATGCTCTAAATCTAATTTAACGTTTTTTTTTCTCTATAAACAAAGTGTTTTTTATCTGTGTGTGTGTGTACCTATTTAATGGTTGTTGTTGTATTTTTTACTTTGTGAAAATTTAAACTCGTGTATTTTTTTCAATGTATTTTTTCATTTTTATGTGCATATAATAAAAGAAAAAAATATGTTTCTTCGTCTTTTGTCTTTGTCTTCTTGAATTAACTATTAGTAGGGAAAAAAAAAATTGGAATTCCATTACTACATTGGGTTATAACTGGCGTTGTCCAGGTGTACATTTTAAAGGGCCATGTATCACTTTGAAACAACAATTATATTGAGTATTTCGGGACAATCAATGTTTGGAAATAAAACGCTCTTAATTAAAATAATTTAAATTTGTAATATAATGTATGAAGAATATTCGAAAAAAATCTACTATTGCTATAGTATTTGGCAGGAGTCGTACAATAAAATAAAAGCAATTGCTGGTGCCATGGGATCGATGCAGATACAGTTCATACAGGGACTTGATGTTTTTCAACATTATTGAACCAAACTCTTGGCTGATCATTAACGATCTGGCTGAATCTATTGAACAATGGTCTCAGCAATTGCTGCAATTATTCACTGTTCGCTCTCATCATGAATAGATATCCATTACTCTGGTTCTGAATAATCTTTTTCATCAGAGCAAATGTATGCGAACACTTGCTTTGAACTATACCTACTAAATCATCTACAGAGTTTTTCGTAATTCTCTCTAGCGAATAATCCTCAATAAACAAATCGATCCAGGTGCCCCAAAAATAATACTCTCGGCTTACAAATAGGTAACTAATAAACCCCACGGTTATATCCTACTGGATCTTAATCAAACTTCACCCGTGCATCTGAGTGTTGTCACAGATATTTTCGACAATGAAATGACGGTATATCTCCCGGTGAACACTAAAAAGACCTATTAGTAACTATCATGACACTGAAGAAACTACATGAAAATAGACACTTGTTTTCAGTTCTAAGCACTTCAAAACCTCAGCTTAGAAAAGCAATACTCAAACATGGTATTGACAATTATTTTATTAATATCATATCTGAAGTTTGTTTAAATTTAACCGCGGGTAATGTTCAACTAACAGAAATAGTTAAGCAAAAGGCAAAGAAACATTGTTCAATTTTGCTTAAAGGGGCCTCTAAAAATCAAGTACCGAATTTTAAAAGGATACGACTTCTTCAGGCGGGTAGTAGCTTTTTAACGCTTTTACTACCAATAATTGCTGGACTTGTAAACAGTTTTCTCTAGATGGCAAAACAATGAAGATTGACTCCGATAGAACTCTATCTCTCACCCGGGGAGCGCTTTGAGAACAATCTGAGTAAATTCCTCGACAATGAAACTATTGATGATGATAAAAACTGATTTTACTTCAAGATGCACTTCGCCGAGTGGACAAACACTATCGATCAAAGCCCACTGCTTCTGCTGCTGATCCCAAAAAAGCATTATATTCTCAAGAATCACCTGCTGTTGGAACACAATTAAAGAAGGAGTACTTGTATTAATTTTTATTTAAATTTGTAAATATAAGCCCCATCAAATTTCTTGAAAAATGAACACGACTCTTAACCTACCTCTTGGACAGTGGTCAAATTCAAGCTGAGAGCGATGGGGAATGGATTATAACTCAGGGCAAGAGATATAATCTAATTGATTTAATGTATGACATTGTTACAAATTTTAAAGGAATATTATCATTTGAAACTCGTATATACAAATTTATAAATACATTAATCTACCCAAAAAGTATTATTGTCATTATAAAAATTCTAAAAAAATTAAATGAAGTTGCGTCATCATCATTAAAAGATGAACTTGAAGAAGAAGAATATTTTAAATCAATTTTGGATAATAATATAACACCACTGATAGCTAGACAAAAGCGAAGACGTATCAAGTCAACGTCTCCGCCAGCAGCAGCAGCCAGTATACAAAAGGGTAGCGGACGTTACACAACGTGTTTACGTTCAAAATGGCTGAAGTTCTGAAAGGTGTTTATGAAAATATTGGCGAGGAGGGGAGTTTAGGTTCCCCCACCACTCTTTCCAAAGTCACGGGTGTTCTCACCAAAAGTGTACAAGACTATCTACAAAATGAACCAAGTTACACTCTGCATAGAAATCATAGACTTCGTGCCAATCAATATCGAAAAACTAAAGCCTTTTACCCACTGGATATAATGCAAGCAGATCTCCTGACTCTAGATGAGCTTCAAAGACGTCACAATACACCGTACAAGTACATTCTAGTTGCAATCAGTGTTTTTAGTCGCTATGCATATGCAATTCCATTGCGATCAAAGAGAGGTGTTGAAGTTGCTAAGGAAATTGAAAGTATTCTCGAAAAGAATTCATATAAAAAAATTCAAACGGATCGCGGTAGTTAATTCCTTAATCTTCATGTTGTAAAAGTACTAGAGAAATATAGTACACTGCTTCATCATCGTCACCGTACTATGAAGGATTCATTGGCAGATCGATTCATAAGAATTATTCAACTTTTACTTTCAAGACATTTTACATTAAAAAATACGCCGGCTTTTATTCATGATCTAGATAAAACAATGTTTATTTATAAACAACGACCTCATCGCTAGTTTTCCAAATAGTCGAAAATTTACGCAAATCTGACGTGAAAAGACAAAATTGAAACCTTTATACCGCAATAGTACACCTAGAACATATTCAAGAAGAAAAATGACCTCATTTTGTTCTACAATGTGCGTATATATTGGACAATACATGTGATTGAAAAGGAGCCGTACTAGGTGGACGATGGCAGTTACTTAGAGGAGCACATCAAAGAAATTACAACCATAAATAATCTCCTGTGTGATACCAAAGATGTGGAGAGTCTCGGCGGCTTTTATGAATATGAACTGCAAAAAGTTAAAAATGATAGTGTAATCTATAAACTTGAAAAGGTATTAAAGAGATTGAGTAGCAGGGGTAAGAAACAGGTACTTGGTCTCTGTATAGGATAAACCTATGAGTTTGATTCTTTAATTGTTAATGAAGATATTGACAAGTACCAGTGGTGTCTATGTAACATTCATGTCCAACGTTTCCGATCCTCTCTACAATGACTTGAATACGACAAGTGATTTTTGAACAAAACTCTCACCCGCCATCAAATTTGACTGCGCATATGAAGTGGTTCTGGTCGCTTGTATTTTCAAAATACATAGGACATCTTGAGAAATGATCTTAAATATGACATAAAAATTAAACCGTTTGAATTCGGTGATGAAGGTGCAATGGCAACTTTTCACTCTAATGAGTACCCTATTGCTAACATCCCCTACAAGGAATACAATAACATGCATGAACTGTGTCGAGTTATCAACAAAAAAATTGAAAGTCGAAAAAAAGGTGGTTTCACTTTCAATTACTCGACAGAACAAAGGAGAATTTATTTTACTAATCCATATTAGTATGAAAGAATGTTCATCAATGAGAATTGACTTAAGTATCTTTGTTTTAAAACACTTATTGTTCAGACTGATAATTTAAGGTGTGGCGAGCATCTTATCTATGCAGACTATGCACCCAGCTTCTCCACGGACACTTGTATATTTCTCTACGCTTCATTTGTGGAAACATCTCGGGTTGGTAATTCAAATGTTCCCCTCCTACGAGTTCTTGAACGAAAAACCAACCAAGAACATGTTCACCACTACAATATAAAGCATCTTCAGTATATTCCCGTAAACACTTCCTGTCTGGAACTCTGTCATTTAACATTAATAAGTTAAATGGGTGATCAAATTGAAATGACAAAAGGACTGCATGTGATTACTTTTCCTTTTTTTCACTGGGTAAACTACAAATACGGTAAAATAGCCTAAAAAAAAATGAAAAAAATACTAATTCCATTTGTCTGTCACGATATTGACTTTTATCTCAGTGATTTGAGTCCACTTCAAGTAGTACCTGGATTGGACTATTAAAAGGGGTGTACTACAATGTCTGGCTATGGTCTTGGTAGCTGGTTTGTTAAGCTATTTCGTTCTGCACTACCCCTTGCCAAAAAATATCTTGTACCTGCCGAATCAAATTTCGCTGCCTCGACACTACAGGTCTGGGGGTCGAGCAAGACTTTCAAGGAGAATGTTAAAAAACATATTAGATTTTCAGCAAGAGCCGTTGGCGACCAATTAAAATCTCGACAAAATGGGTATGGATGAAAAGGATCCGTTCGCATCAGTCACTCATCAGTCCCTACGAAGGCGGTAATAAAATGATATCAACAATGACTTTGAGTACTAAAACAACAAAGACTAATAATCAGCAGAAGAAGAAGAAACAGATTGTTCTTTTAAAGAAGGATGTCTTATCTTAAGATGACTTATCTCTCCCACAAGGAATCGTATCCTTCAATCACTTCCTCATTGAATGTCTTCTATGCTTAAAATGTTGATGTCAGTGTCAAGTATGGCTACTATGAAGAATTTCACCCTCAACACCCTCTCTATGAAAATAGACACTTTCAAATATTTTCCTATGAAGACTCTTTCATTGATTTGTTGTCAACATTTATTGATCTAAATGTTGTGGTGAAGAAAAGGTCAGATAATACAACTCCAAATGCTGGCAATGGTCTCTCCTGTGAAAACTATATTCTGCTTAACCTATTCAAACAAATTAATGCATTTATTAATGGGGCATTGGTGAGCACTACCAATAATTTATCCAACTCTGCAATCTAAATACAATTTATGATGATAACGCCAAAGGCGTACAACGAGTTGAGAGGACAATCAGCGGGTTATGAATATCGATAAGGTTTTAATAGTGATAATGAGTTGACTGCAGCAGTCACCCATGAGTATCGTCTAGTTGTAAAATTAAATCGTGAGAAAGTCAATATATCCCAATGGCTACCCCCCCCCACTATCTAGAGTGATATACAGCTAGAGATGGCCCCATCAACTTTTATTTTTAGAAAAAGACTTCCTGCAGCACCCGATGCAAATGTCATTATCACATCGGCAATTCTCCACGTCCGAAAAAAGCAGGTGATGAGCTCTGTTGCATTGGCATTGGACAAGCTAAGAGCCAATGGTAGCAATATTAAAATTCTTGTCCCCCATACAATCACCAATCAACGTCACATTGCAACCGGCTCTCGTAGCTATAGCGATTCATCATTTATCAATGGAGAAATCCCATCAAAATTGGCTTTGACCTTTGTTAAGAGCGGCAGTGCCGTTGGATCCTGGACTGAATCCCCCCGTGATTTTAATTTTTCGGTTTATCTAGCCTTGTGTGTAAAGTGAATGGTATTCCACTATACACTCTATCATTTGATAAAAAATCCTATAGAACTCTGGACGAGTTGAATGGTCCATTCCGAGATAACGATTCTCAAATAATTTTAAATGGAATCACTGATTATATTATTTCAAATCAACCTGGGGTTATTGTTGAGTTTCTTTAATTCACGCAGTAGATGGCCCGCGCGACTCCTGGTACTTTCCGGGTATAGTTTAACTTTGACGATGCTCTGACTGAGAGTATCACGCTAATATCACTGAGCCAATTTGAAACCTATTAGGAAATCACACCCGACGGCAGTGTTCTACTAGATTTAGCACAATGAACACAAAGCAAATAATCAATGTATTTAGTATGGACACTTACGTGTCCCAGTACATGTCCTATTGCATACCCTCGGACATCATTGAAAATTCAATATGTTAAAAATTTCCTGATCATTGTTAATAGCAGTCAGTCTACTTTGAAGACTTGCACGTGGCTAAACATCTTCCAAACGACGATTAAGATTGAATTTTTCTACCCTATATGCATATTGTATAAATTATACGTTCCAAAAATCAACAATTTTATTGAAAGCAGGGGGAAGACTATTATTCAAAATCAACGAAGAGTACTGTATTTAACAACTAAGACAGGTGGCTTTCATGCACTACTCTTTTTCATGTTCAGATGTCGTGGCTACACCTACAAACAATTTCTCAACATCTACGTTGACCTACCTCAATTGAACGACTTTCTAGTGGAGAATATAGTTACAACTGTATTTAATATTGATTTTAGTGCCCTAATAATAAAATTTTCTAAATATTTATTTTAAATTTTTTATTAATAAAAAAAAAATTATATACATGATAAAACGACTTTTCTACTCTTTAGATTTCATCCACTACTAGGTATTTGTCGACAACGACTAGTGCAGGTAGATTATTTGAATTTACAGTGTACCGATGCTGATTTACTTCTATGTCAGGGTCACATTTTCGATAGTAGTGTGTGATTTCACTCTTGTCATACCTCTTTCTATAGTCAATGATACTATTCACATTCATTCTATAGAATTCATATTTTTAAATTTTTGTATTTGAAGCAATTTCACAAACAGTGTCCTCAAGTGTTGAATCACAGTCCGTCACAGCCAAATACAAATCTGTGTGCTTATAGTCAAAACATCAATTTCCTTCACAACAATTCGTTAGAAAGCATATTCTCTCGTTGTTCAAACAGTTCCGTCGGTGACGTGGTTGCTCCTTTCAGAACAATCTAAGAAAGTGACGATACAAATCTCGTAACAATAAACAAAAATCATGGAGAGGATTCTTTCCAATCATACCGGGATATGTAATCTCCCACTGCTTACATTTATCATAATGACAATTGGAGCTTAGGTGACCTTTAGGATGAGAGTCAAACCCCTCTTCAAAACAGGAATTACAACCTTTAATTTTTACAGCATATCCTCTATGCAATTTACACGGGTTGCATAATCTACACTTTTCATCATACTCTTCAATCATTGTGCAATTTTCGCATGATGACCAACTGCCTAGTGAGTACATACATAGTGGACATGTATGAAACATTTTGTCTTGTGTTAACGCTCTCACTGCCACAATGAAACTGAGCTAGCAACATCAAAAAATTGCCTGAGATAGAGAGAGAGAGGAGTAAATCATCCTTGAGCACCATCTTTATTATTAAAAAAAAAGTACTAAATTTATAAAAAATAACTTTTCAAAGAAAATTTAAAAAATCGTTTTGGTGTGTCGTGATCATTATATCAATAAAATGTGTAAATGAATTTGGACCACGATGTAGAAGCTTCATACAATAGTCTAATGATGGAGAATCAGTTTTCATTATATCGACAAGCATCCCCCGAGAAAATATCTTCCTTTGAATAGACAACTCTAGAAAATCATCATCTAAAATCAAACGTTTTTCCATAAGAATTAGATTCCTCATCATTCGATCTTTCTCAAATCTATCCATTTTTTTTTTTAGAGTCCTATCTCTCTCACAACCTACTTCACACTAATCACAATTTCTTTTTCTACTCTAAAAAATATAAACAAGTGTACTATAGAAAAAGAAAAAATAACAATTGAGTTAAAAACAGTTTTATTGAGCATAATTACAATAGTAATAATAACTAATGCATTTTGTTCTCATCAATATATTTCGATAGGACATCTAATGCTGACCGAAGTTTATTTATATGGAGAATATTTACTTTTCCAGCAAAACACAGCTGGTCCTCCTGCTTAAATTTGCTTAATGATATCACATATCTAGCATACATAGTGTCCCATTCAAGACATAGTCTACAACCAGCAGTTATTTCCACAGCCACATTAGGTACTCGTATATCGTTGCTGCTGCTGCTGTCGGTTCCGTCATTAATCTCCAATAGTGTAAATGCACCACTCATTTTTTTCTCCACTAATATCCTCTCAAATAAAAAAAAAACTATTCTCTTTGAATCCAATTCTCTTACAAATATGAATTGTAGTGAAAACCATTCCTTTTATTCAAATCCTAATCACCAATCAAGTCATACTCGTTCCTCTTGGCAAAGAGTGTGATGACTGGTAGACTGAACTTTTGAAATTGCGTCATTCCCCTGGCAAAGAGTGTAATGCTCCTGTAGAATAGGACTACTAGAAGAACCTGTTTGGTACATAGGAGTCCCAGAATCGCTATGAGCTAGTCTACTGAAAATCAAAGCTAATTAGTGCGAAGATTGAGCATTTGCGTCTATGTTGGGGTTCTTAGAAAAATGACCTATCCTTAATAATTAAAAATAAGAAAATTGTTAGTTTTTGATTAAAGAGTGAAAGAACCCGTCTTAGGGGTCTTAGGAGTACTAGATATAAGTAGTTTTTACAAATAGTCATGAAAGAAAGTAAAAATCTTATAATATATGAGTGAAATCTAAATATTTAGAGGAGTTTTAGCAGGGGCGTCCGTGTTAGGGTTCTTGAAGAAAAAGGGTATCATTAACAATAAAAAAAAAACAAGAAAACGGGGAATAAGCATTCATGTATAAAATTTTGGGGATATCAGTCGTGTTGGTATGATTAGTTTTGAATATTAGACGCTTTATGAAGGGTCCAAATGTTTCTAGAATTTACTTATTATTCTATATTACAAAGACTTCTTAAAAGGAAATTCATTTCTTTATCTGGGAATATCTGAAAAATATCGAATCCCACGACTATTAAAAGCCATCTATTAAACTTTGGGGTAACTTTGGGAGGAGGGGGGGGGGGTTGAAGTATACAATCTATTAAAAATATCGAAATATGATACCTGTGAAAGCTATGTACGAAAATTATATGTTTAGACCTTTCTTTGTTCATTTTATAAATAATGGGAATAGCATAGCATGCATTCTCATTTGTCTAGAAATAAAAGGTATGGATTTATGCCTTACCATTTGGGCGAAGGATGAAGTAAATTCTCAAAAGATCCGTGTAAATTTTAGCAAGAAAATATTTTTTAAATAAAAAGGTCTTGAAAGATATAAAGGGTAGAAGAATATTTTTAGATCGAAAAAATTATTATTATCCTAAATTGGTTAATCACAGGAAATAAAAGAGAAATATCCAAATTCTGGCTAGAAACGGTCTTTTACATAAAGGATGAAATAAATTGTCAAAGAAAAGGTTGTGTAACAGAGAGAGAAAATCTACAATCTGAGGATTGTTTCAAGCCAAAAACAATCTATTACTTGACGGTGAAATAAAATGACATTAAACGGTGCAAATTTTTGCAGAAATAACCGTCATAGCAGTCCGTTGAAAATAGTAGATTTTTCAGACATTGGAATAGGGACGACAAAGAAAAAATAAACTCGTCTATAAGAAAATCAGGTTTGGAGTAGAGCCCATTTTGGCTATGCTCTAAATAGATATCTTGTATTAAAACATCCCACTGGTCTAGCATTGCATAATACTGGACTGGAACTTGCCAAGGGATCCTTCAAATAGCGGATTACGGGGCAAGCGCAAGCAAAGTGTGCTCCTTTTCAGACACATTCAATACAATGCTAAGACCCAACAGACACCCCTTAAAAATCAAGCAGTTCATGGCAACGAACTGTAAGTAAGGAGTGACCCGGTTCCATAGTAACCAAATCTCTAAAAAACGGAATTTTGATACCAATAGTTACATCGAAAGAATCAGATTTTTATGTTGATTTCAAATATATCATCACGTTTAGTCTTACCCACCAAAAGTTACGCGCCTGAGTAAATTTGCCTTATTTTCGAAAAAGGCCTTATTTTCTTTTCCCAGGGGTGATCGTATCAACCCAGTTGTCGTAAAATATCGCGGGAGGGCTCATTTGAACGGAAATTGAAAGTTTGAGTGCTCTTATTAAGTGACCAAAAATGGAGGGCAGCTAGGCCCCATCCCACGCTAATTTTTATCCCCAGATTCACCCGATCAAAATTTTTAGATAGCCATTTTGTTCAGCATGGTCAAAAAATACAATAAATATGTCTTTGAGAATGACTTAATCCCCCACAGTCCCCGGGGGAAGGTCTGCAAGTTATGAACTTTGCCCAATGTTTTCATATAGTATTGGTTATTGAGAAGTATACAAAAGTTTTCAGGGGGATATATCTGGTATTTGGGGGAGGGGAGAGGGCCGGATGTTACGTGGGAGGACCTTTACACGGAGGAAGTTTTCATGGGGGAAGGGAAATTGCTATGAAGGGTTCCTTACTTTCAGTTAAAAAAACTTGTTTTTTTAATTTAATTCTGGAAAACACAAAGAGATTAACCAGTTTGATGCAGGCATTTCAAGGCAGATTCTATCTCTCAACAAAGCAGGAATGATCTTTGTTGCTAGCAACAACCCTCTTTGTTGCTAGCCAGCGTTGGAACTCAACCCATTATAATGCAGAACTTTGAAATAACGAGAGATAACGCCTCCAATAAAAACGTTGAGCAGTCTTTGAATGGTCAAGAGGAACATCATCAAGCTCCTATCTGCAAAAATGTGGAATTTTGTATTTTTTGCCAGAAGGAAGATCACGGATGTTTTTTTTTCCAGGGGTGATCGTATCAACCCAGTGGTCCTAGAATATCGCGGGAGGGCTCATTTGAACGGAAATTGAAAGTTCTATTGCTCTTTTTAAGTGACCAAAAAAATGGAGGGCAGCTAGGCCCCATCCCTCGCTAATTTTTTTCCCAAAGTCATCGATCAAAATTTCCAGATAGCCATTTTGTTCAGCATGGTCAAAAAATACAATAACTATGTCTTTGAGGATGACTTAATCCCCACAGTCCCCAGGGGAAGGTATGCAAGTTATGAACTTTGCCCAGTGTTTACATATAGTATTGGTTATTGAGAAGTATACAGAAGTTTTCAGGGGGATTTTTCTGGTATTTGGGGGGGGGGTCGGGTGTTACGTGGGAGGATCTTTCCATGGAGGAAGTTTTCATGGGGGGAGGGAAATTGCTATGAAGGGGGGCCGGATTTCTCGGCATTATTTAAAAAGAACGATCAGAAATTAAATAAAAAAACAAAATTTTTTTCAACTGAAATTAAGGAGCAACATCAAAACTTAAAACGAACAAAAATTATTACGTATATGATCGGGTCCGCCTCCTAGTCATTAACTCAATCTTTACGCTAAAATTCTTTTTTTGTACTTTCATCAGAGCTATTTATTCTAATTAACGGCCTTTATGATTAAGGGGTCATTCTTAAAGAATCGGAACAAAATTTGAAAATGGTACTCCTTTAGTATACCTACTCTTTTATATATCTCAAACTGGAGACGCGTTGAAAAACCCGTTTTTACGGGATGATTCAACACACGGCTGTAGAGAAACACAATGTATAGCGTGGTTTTAATTGCGTATACGATATTTAAAGTGCTGCTTTTGGAGTTTGGGGGGGAGGTACCTAGGTTAGGTTATTTTACGTTTTTAACATATGTTATGCTTTGCCCCCACCCCCTAATGTGCAAATATATAGCCCAAATTTGTTTCTAAACTATTATATAGTAATACTATTTTATTTTATTTCCTTAGCATTAACCAAACTAGCAGTATATAAAAGAGTAGGTATACTAAAGGAGTACCATTTGAACCTTAGCGTAAAGAGCGAGGTATTGAATAGGGGGTTAACTCCCTAATATACTTAATGCAAATATACGAACATAGAAGTTCGTTACGTAAGTTAATTTGTAAGTTAAGTCAGAACAAAATTTCGAGAAAGCCATTTAAGCAAAAAAAATACTAAAATTCATATGCAATTTTCGTTTTAATTATTTATGTACGGTGAGCCAAAATCAAAGCTGCATTAATTAAAAAACGATCAGAAATTAATTAAAAAAACAAGTTTTTTTTAAACTGATAGTAAGGAGCGACATTAAAACTTAAAACAAACAGAAATTATTCTGTATATGAAAGGGGCTGTCCCCTTCTCAACGCCTCGCTCTTTACTCTAAAGTTTGAATCTGTCTCACAACGATAAAAAATGTTAACGTAAAGAGAGAGGCGTTGAGGAGGGGACAGCCCCTTTCATATACGGAATAATTTCTGTTCGTTTTACGTTTTAATTTCGCTCCTTACTTTCAGTTAAAAAAACTTATTTTTTTTTAATTTAATTCTGGAAAGCATAAAGAGATTAACCAGTTGGATGCAGGCATTTTAAGGCAGATGCTATCTCTCAACAAAGCAGGAATGGTTTTTGTTGCTAGCAGCAATGGCTAGCAACAACCTTCTTTGTTGCTAGCCAACGTTGGAACTCAACCCATTATAGTGCAGCTTTGAAATAACGAGAGATAACGTCTCCAATAAAAACGTTGACCAGTCTTTGATTGGCCAAGAGGAACATCATCAGCACACTTTTTTAATTCGAATTTGTATTATCAATTTAATAAACTGGGGGGGGGGGGGCAATGAATTTATTTTCTAGATAATACCAGATTCTCTAACACTTCCAAGATTTTCGTATTACTCAACATACGAAACACTCTTGTAACTTAAATGTTTCATGTTTAGAATATTGATAAGCTTACATTAGTTAAACACAATTTTTCACAACGTTGAGCAGTCTCTGAATGGTCAAGAGATCATAGTAAGTCCTGTATTTACTGTTACCTTTATATTTTACAACACAAGAAATAAAAAAAATGGAAGAATTCCAGAAACAAGTGCTTATTCCTTATAAGATAAGCGTAGGATGTTGCTCGACTTTCTAAAGTTAGGCCTATCCCCCCCCGTGGATCTGAATTTCCCCAGGATCTGAATCCACTTTTTTCATATTTCATTTCACTTTAACCTCCATTTTCATTTACTTTGTCTAGTCGGAGTTGACCAAAATTAAACTTTTCAATTTTTTTTTTAATAAAAAAAATAATAGTATTTTTTAATTTTCTAGAGGCGAGATGACGACGTACCAGTTGTTCTACAAATTTCTTTAGATGAAATAAAGCGAATATTTAAGCGAGACGACCAAGAAGACAAAAAGGAAGACTCGGACAGTTGCAACAACAATCTTGTAGAAAATTAGGCTGATGCCAACTTAGAAATAGGCCGCATCAAAGTTTAGAAAAATATTTAAATGCTAAGATAACGCTTAATATTGGACCATTACTTTTTTTAATTAATACGCACACGTTCACAATTGTGTATCGGTTGTGTTTAGAACAGGAAAAAATCGCAGTGATAAAATGTTACAAATCTGTATTTTAATTCTCGTTGAGATTAAATGCCCTAGGGCCTATGAAACAATATAAATCTATTCATAATATAAATATAAAACAATACAAAACATTATTATTCTAGTAGCAAAGTCTAAACTATGCAAGAAAACGGAGAAGAGAAATCCTTTTGTATAAAATTATAAATACGATTATTATTATAATTATGCAAAATATTTATAAAATATATAAACTAAAAATATTATAAATATTTATAAATATAAGTATTTATAAATATAAATACGTAATAATTTCTGTTAGTTTTGAGTTTTAATGTTGCTCCTTACTTTCAGTAGAAACTTTTTATTTAATATAAATATGAAACAATACAAAACATTATTACTCTGGTAGCAAAATCTAAACTATGCAAGAAAAAGGAGTAGAGAAACCCTTTTATTTACAAAATATATGCTAAAAATACTTTTTGGAAGATATCACTATGATTATTTGATAACAGAGCTAAAAAAGGAAAGAGAAGAAATGTCCAAATAGACAAGAAGGTGCATCGACTTTATTTAGAGACAATTGCGGAAGATGTACAAATGCCAAAAAACATATTATGGAACATACAATCACCGTATTTTGTGATGTTCTACCAACATGGGTCTAACTAGCATGTTCTAACTAAGTTATCCTCAGTGTGAACGAATGAAAACTATTATTGCCAAAAAAGATAAACTAATACTCAAGTCATTGTGTGGGGAAGTATATTAGACTAATCTAGTTTTTCAAAAATCTATCTTGGCAACTCTCAGCTAAGTCAGAGGTTCAAGTAGACCGTAAGTGGCGACCAGCTGCCTGTTTCTGGGCCATAAGGTGATTATAGTTCCGTTATTAACTTTACTGGCTTCCTCTGTAATGTCAAAAGATAGGGGGATATTGAAGGAACCAAGGACTATTCTTTGAGACCCCCTCCCAGAATGTATCATAAATTAAAATACTTTTCTGGAATCTTAATGGGCGTTCAGACGCTAGATTCTGTCTCCGACTCTGTCCAAGTTTCCCGCTCAGAATGGTTGAAAGCTGAAAATAGGAACTATCGAGCAATATTTTCAGAAGTGACAACACCTATTTAGGTGACAATTATGATTATGAATTTCCCATTTCTGAAATACTTTGGACTTTCAACCATTCTGAGCAGGAAACTTGGACAGAGTCTGAGACAGAATCCAGCATCTGAACACCCACTTACTCTATCGTAGGCGATATTATCTATGGCAGACAGCAAGTGGTGACCAGCTACCCGTTTCTGGACCAAGATAAATTTCTCATATCTAATAAACATTGACCGCATATTCTTTTTGACATTGCGCATAAAGATGCACCAAAAACGCAAATGATCTAGGACATGTGGTAGAGCGAATGAGTCATAAACTCTGGCTAGTATATTGCTCTTTGCAACAAAACATAAGTTCAAATGCTTTTCACTAAGATGCATTAGCAGGAGGGGCTGCTTTGACTCTGGTATCGACTGGAAGGCCAAGATACTTAATACTTGCAGATGAGGATACAGTTTGACTTGCTATTGCGTTCGTTCTGTCGTAGTCTTCTGTCGACTGCCGAAGAAGCGAATCGTATTCTTAGATGCGCTGAAAGCCTATTATCCCATACTCACGGCTAAGCACAAAACGTTTTCCTTAATTGATGCCAACGGTCGGCATCAGGTATCATGTATTATCGGCATAATTAACCAAAGAGAGGCTCAGGTCCGTAAGTATGTAACTCATCGTAACTCTTTCCTATGTTTTAAGGTAATGGTTTCCCCTTAGGGGAAACTTAGTAAGAACGAACTCTAGCCTACAGCAACCGAAAATTTAAAAACAATTAAAAAAAAAAATTGTCCAGAGAACAAGAATCGCCATCCGACGCTGACTCAGGAATGATACCTATTACTTCGATGAATCTTAATAATAAATTTCTTTGTGGAAACAATTTTGTGGGAATTACGAAAAAAAAAACCTGAAACCCTACAAAAGGGTTTTCGTATCGATATAAAACGCACAATGTTGGAATCCTCATAGTCGAAACCGTATTTCAGAGAATTACAGTCCCCAATCTTGAGCAACAAGGAAAATCACTCATTCACATGGGACGCTGTGCTACGCCTCTTTTTTTCCCCTTTTTTCTGTCGCCACAAGTGGGGCTCTGAAACATCATAGAGAAATGTTTAAGAACTCATTTGAAAAGAAACTACTACCCTACTGCCTTTGTAAGTAGTATTATGGTTGTAGTGGTATCTGCAGCCTAATAAAGAGCGCGCAAGACTTGAAATCCTGAGGGCAGGGGTTCCAGTCTTGGTGTCGCTGTTTATATGGTTCGGAAAAGGGGTCATTGGTGTGACCCTGTATTGCAACTTTTTAATAGGGCCATAAATAATGCGAATTGTCAATCGTTAACACAGAGATTTTTCAAGAAAAAATTGGGATGTTTGTTTTTGTGCGTGGGATGGGCTCAAAAACTTCTAAAATTAAAATTCATTTAGCCAGAAAGAACTCCGATTAGCCATGATTCTACTAACTTCGTATTCCTGCTTAAGCCTGCCCTCCCCCTGTTCATTTTACATTCTGTATAATTCTGCCTTACTCGGCTCAGTATCAAGGAGGCACACTTGTGCCTCTATAAAGAGGCGACCCACCACAATGTTAAGCGATTTCAGGTCCTAGAGGTCGCAGAGAGACGGCGGTAATCGCATTTTGTAGCCCAAGCTCAAACTAAGAAACTTGCAAAATTTCATCCTCCTCCGACTTTATCTTCATGGGGTAAACAGGGCCGGAAGTTTGGACCCTCCCACCACAGCCCCCCTTTAACGTTGTCCCATTGGGCTGAAATTTATAGGTTAAGCTCTCCTAGGGCCCGGGAGCTTATCCTCGAAATTTCAGCTCAATCCAATCACTCCTTCCCTGTTTTCAAAAAACCAAATATAGCCACTTAAAATTCATCATTTCTTTTTTTTTTTCTTAGCCACGCTTACAGGTCACAGTTGGCACCGGATCCGGTTGAATGAGGACTCATTCGAAGAAGAATTCGACCTGTTAGGGCCTTTTGATATTTTCAGACCGAAAAAATTATCCCCCGAATTTACATTTACAAAAAACCTTAGTTTTTTTCAAATAATACAGATAATCAGGTTAGACATGCTTTGTTATGAAAATATCTGCGCGTCAATTTTCATAACAAAGCATGTCTAACCGGTTGAGGTGTCTTATTTGAAAAAAACTACGTTTTCTAAAGAGTTAAAGAGGCGAACCTTAAAACGTACAGGGATTAGGAGGCACCCTGTACGACGTGATTTGAGCATTCAGGAATTAAATGCCTTAACACAAGAATGTTCAAGAGCGGGGGGTTTGGGGGGCGGCAGCCCCCCAACTTTAACTCCTGACACGATCAGCTAACAGTTAGTCAAGCAATAATAAGTAATAAACTGTACAAAAACGTGCAGAAATTATTTGAAAAAAACTACGTTTTCTAAAGAGTTAAAGAGGCTGAGTTACAAGGTCGAACCTTAAAACGTACAGGGATTAGGAGGCACAGTTGGGGGCTGCCGCCCCCAAACCCCCGCTTTCGCAGCCTTTAAATAAAAAAAAAAAAAAAAGAGGCTGTGCCCTCCTCAACGCCTCGCTCTTTACGCTAAAGTTTTTATTGTTTAAAAAAAGAGTTGTGAGAAAGTCAAACTTTAGCGTAAAGAGCGAGGCGTTGAGGAGGGCACAGCCTTTTTCATATACGGAATAATTTCTGTTCGTTTTAAGATTTAATGTCGCTCCTTACTTTCAGTTTAAATTTTTTTTTTTTTTTTTATTTAAAGGCTGCGAAAGCGGGGGTTTTGGGGGCGGCAGCCCCCCAACTGTGCCTCCTAATCCCATTACGTTTTAAGGTTCGACCTTGTAACTCAGCCTCTTTAACTCTTTAGAAAACGTAGTTTTTTTCAAATAATGTTACTAAGCGATCGTGAATACAGCTGTACTACTATTTTGTGTAGATTTTTGCCCTCGTTAAATAGTTAAGACATTTAACTAAAACCATGACATCTACCTGCAGTCCTAGATCTGTAAATATTAAAAATGTTTTTGTACTTCCTTCTTAGCTAGCACGCACTCAAGAATAGAAGTTAGATCAATCATAATGAAATATACCAAAATATGGTGAAAATATTATAGTTTAGCAACAAAATTATGGAAATTACAACAAAGAATTATGCAGGGGGGAGGGCGCCCAGACCGCTGTTCATTCATTACGTAACCTAAACTTACCTAACCAAAATACCAACTAAATCTTTAATTAAAATATAGCTACAATGTGGTTTCCACCGAGCCGAAGCTAATTGTCTGGTTTAAAGACCATGAAAACCGGTTATTGTCTCATGTTTGCGTCATTCACAATACAAGTTCTCGAGTGTGTGCTAACTAACAAGGAAGTACTTTTTTTTTTTTGTTTTTTTTTTTTTTTTTTTTTTTTTTTTTTTACGAATACACTTTAAAAGAAAGTAGGAACCTTTTCCTGAGTTTGAAAAATATGTATCTAGTACACTTTTGTGCTTATTCGGGAGACTAGGATGAATCTCGGACCATTCATTTTGTATGTATAACGTGTGTTGAGTATTTTTTACACTGGACCACGAAGAAGAACATTGTATGATTTGGCACGGTAGGATTTGGAGGGAAACACAAAACCATAAGAGTAATCAATTTCGAATTACTTCGTGTGCCGAATTACTTCGATATATCCAGAATAAAAAAAAAAGAACAATTGGTGTTCATTTGTTCAGACAGTACAAAATTTTCTCATAGAGGAGAACAGAAATTATACTTTCAAACTTAAATACTTTCAATTTTGACATGGGTGAATTTCAAAGTAAAGAACGAACAATTGGGCAGTAGTAACCAAAAAAAAAAAAAAATCAAAAAAAAAAAAAATAAAAATAAAAAAAATGGCCGGTGAGAAAAAAATCGTCATTTGTAGCTGATTCAGGAATCTCGTTAGTCTTAATACTAAATGTTATTTTGAAGACCAGTTTACGGAAATTTATAAGAATAGTCTGACCCCCCCCCCAAAAATGGCGTCGGGTCGAAACAAAAAGTACACCATAGGTTTTGTCATCGCTGAAAACCCTATACAGAAAACGTATATCCTGGTTTGGACAAAATGGAAAGGCACTTTTTGGCATGGCTAGCACTAATCTATCTCCTTTTTACTTATTATTTCTCACCTGCTAGCGGGGCCCTGGCATAACATCAAGAGCTGTTTAGGGGCTCATTTTAGAGGAAATTGTCATATCTACACGCTTTATATAAGCACCGAAACATAATTTAAAAATGAAATCCATTCTTTGACAAAAACTGCTTCTCCATAAACAAGATGATGAATGGCGTAACAATTATAAATTACAACAATAAATGACGCTATGATAAAACTGAATGATGTCAGACGAACTACTTGGCGAGCACCCTTCTACAGATACGAAGATACGAAGCCGATTTCTGTTCAGAATTGGATATCTACGGACATTGGTCACAGCCCATACGGACCATACACAACTATTATCTATCCCTTAACAGAGCCACCACTTCTCGAGATTTCCCCAAGGCACGGTAATTTAAGTCCTGAGCTTAAGCTCTTGTGAAAAATAGATGCATTAAAGTTTAATATATCTATTTTTCCATTAATTTTTAATAAAACAATACCCTCAAAAAGTAAATTCAGGAAATCTATTTTTATTATTTAATAACTTTGGAAATTTGAGATATTGTCATGCTTAAATTTCGAATTTAAAAAAAATGCAATGAGTTAGACAAAGAATAGGGTACAGGCAGATAGGACAAATAGGGTATAGTAGGACAAAGAATTTTTATTTGAGATGGCGAAAAAATAGTACAGAAATGAATAAAGTGAAAAAAATAGAACCAAAAGAAATTATATTTGGCATGGTGGTTTCAATTCTAGAATTAGCTAAGCACAAACGGCTAATGTCTCTTCCCGTCTCTATTAATATTCTGAAGGCTAATTTACTGAAGAATAAAATCTGATAAATATAAACTATTTATTAAAACAACAAACCAAACATATCACGGCACTAAAGATACAACATTGTTTAAGGGCCAGGGGGGAGGGTAATGCGGAATCTAATGCCATAGGAAGTTAGTAATTGTTCATATTGATCACGCGTTGTGCACTACTTCTAACTTGGAAATTGAAAGATTTCATGACATGAAGATTTGCATACAAAGCTATCCTTACATAAGATCTGAGAAAGAAACTTGCGAGCTTTATTACGACAACAAAGAGATAAAACAGGATTTAAAAAAAAAAAAAAATACTTCCTAGAGCGGGCGGAAGAAAATTTAAAAAAATATAAAGGGTGGTTTTGTTTATAGAATAAGCTGAGGAAACATATGCTTGTCTCTCCCCGTTCTTACCAATATTTTGAAGAACAACTTTGTTACGAGCTTTAATTACGAGCTGTAACATGACAACATATTAGACAGGATATAGGGGAAACAAGATACAAACGAGAGAAAGAAAACAGGATAAAAACGAAAAAACTTCCTAGAGCGGGCGGAAAAAAAATTAAAAAAAGAAATTTAAAGGGTGGTTTTGTTTATGGGATAAGCTGAGGTAACACATGCTTGTGTCTCTCTTCGTCCTTAGAAATGTTTTGAAGAACAATTTTGTTAAGATAAAAAAAATAAATAAACTGTTCATTTATATAACAAATCAAGCATATAATGGCACTAAAACTTAATATCATTTACAGTCTTTACCTATTATAGGTTTTTGTTAAGTTTCGCAGAATATACTAACATTTTTTTTTTCAGTTTTATATTAACGTTTATTATCTACCACGACAGAAATATGAGAGCATTACATGGACATGGACTGTAAAATTTTAAAACTTTTGGTTATAAATTTTTTCTATTAATATTCCTCTAAGATTCAGAAAGTCTTCATTTATAAGTTTTTTTTCTTATTCATAACTTTTCAAAATTAGTGTTTTACATACAGCAATGGCTAAAAGAAATGAGATGAAATGCTGAGCCTAACAAAACATCGAAAATATTTATATATATATATATAAATCTGGCATTATATTTTTATTTTATCTTAGAAATGTCCAGGAACGTTATTCCTGCGTAAGTAATTTCTCCAATCAGGTACTTTATTTATTTTGGAATAAATAAAGCGGAAATAAATATGCGGAAATTTATTTCAAAGAGGGCAAAAAATTAGGACGGGGGAGAAGAGGTGTCGATGCGAGAAATACTAGAAACTATATGGGGAAGCTTAGAAATATTTAGATTTTGAACCACTAACCCTGTGCACATCTCTATCTCAAATAAAAATGAATAAAAATTCAAGCAAAATATGATGCGTTGACGCTTCTTTAGTGGTTGTAACAAGTCACTTCATTCACATGATGCTTAACAAAAGCTAAAGACTCCTGAAATACGCTTTTTAAGCTTACGGGGGAAGCTCGAAGACGAATGGAGCTATTCTCTTAGAAAAACCATCTGTCACTTCGAAATTGTCTTGCCAAGAACGAAAGTGCCTATCCTTTGTTTTTTCTTTTAATGCCTCCTCTAGTGACCAGGTGGTTGCATTTTAATCGGCATATTCCTGAGAGGTACATTTGAGTCATAAGAGGTACATGAGTAGGCCTACCATTTATGATTCAAACACGTCATAAATACATGTCAAGGCACATGAACCCTTAGGCATAACAACGAGGACATATTTAGTAGCATAGACACACAATATCACTAATTGAAACGGGCTCCTACCTTCTTTGTGGGTAGAATACACCTTACATTTCATAATCCTAGAGAGGTTTTATAGTGACTCTTATAGAGGTTTTATAGAGAGGTTTATAGAGAGGGAGAGGTTTTATAGAGAGGTTTTATTTTATTTTATAGTGAGGAAAAAATCCAACAATTCTGTCCACTCGAAGGTTAAACCACCTCAGGTTTGTCAATGCAATGCAATACATTAGAAATATGAAGTCTTTGCATACGATCTTTATATCCTTTTTTTTACTAATATTTGATTTATTCTGTTTCTTATTCAGTAGGAAATTGTCCAAATTCTGTGTGCTGCTAATACACTTTTGTCCATGACAATTCCTCCCTCCCAAGTCTTCTAAGGTAATCTTGAGCGGGAAATAAAGCGCACAAAAATTTAAGCCTATAAATCCTCTTTTCAGGATTGAATCTACCTAAAAGTATCTACAAATTCATTTATGGGGGAGGGATGAGTTGGATGAATTCTCAAACTTAAAAACAAAATCGAACTGGATGAAATTTTTTTTGGGAGATATTACTCCAAGATAGGGGGAGGGACCAAAGTACATGTACACTGTAGGTGTAAGCATAAGTCCATCTTGGTGAAGATTTATACCAGAGGATTACCGGGGGGGGGGGGTGGGGTAAAGCTACAAAAATATCATAAATCAAGGAGAGAAGGAGGAGACAAGGATAACGGTCATAAACAATGGCGTCATAATGCTTCATAAATAATGGCAAACAATGGCTTCATAAAAGAAAATACTAGTACTTCAAACTTTTTTTTTCTAATTACGATATCTGACAACGCTCTGCAAAATCATTCTCAATGTCATCTTCTTGCACGCCCCCTTTCAAGAGGTTATTAACAACAGCACGGGCAAGTAAGCCATTTGTCAAACTAGGTGGAGCTGAACAAAAGAGAAGAATGTGCGTCTCCAACAGTTGAGACTCATCTGATGATTGTTTTTTAGTTACATCTAAACTATTTTTCCGACCAAATCCAGTGTCCTTGAGGAATATTTGTAGTGCATCAGAAATCAATTGATCTAGGTCAACTTGACAGCGAAACTGAAGCTCAGGGTTTCGCTCAAGAATAGTGGCCAAAATACACAATAGCTAAAAAAAGAAATCAGCCGAATTAAGAACTTTCTATAATAGTTTTAATTTTGTTAATCTTAAAACTTAGTTACCTAAGAAAAAAAATTTTAAATTAAAACCTCATTCATATAGAATTCCGGTAAAAATATATTTTTATTTTCACTGAACAGTTTTAAATAATTTCTGAGACCACATTGGCTCATGACAAAACGAAAAGAACAGTAAAGAAGAGAGAAACGAGAACTGAATTGCCATTCAGTATTGTATTTTTATCCAATTACCCTTTCACCGTTACATTAAGAGGGTCGTCATATTTTAGTTCTTGTGTTTGTTTTAAAGTTTGATTTTTTATATTATCTTTGGATTTTTATTAGTAATTTTTATTTTATTATCGTGCACTGAGGACGGTCAAGCGGAGGTCTTGACCGAAATATTTGCGTTGTAGTCAACGTTTTTCACTGGCTTGTATTATCCTCGTTTCTCTCTTCTTTACTGTTTTTTTTTCGTTCTGTCATTGAACAGTTTATTCAAGATACCTCCTGCTCACTGAATATTGTGTATCATCCAAGTATTCAAGGGGTAAGCTCCAGTCCTCCTCTCCACGAGAAAAAAACAACCCCTTTAATTAATTTGGATAATGCACAATTTACCTATTTCTTTTTAAAGACGTCTCTTCGCCATAATATTCCTGAACGGTAAAATTCCTCACGGTAAATATGATAGGAGCAGTCTAGATAAGTATTTTCTGGAAAGCATAGAAACTACTTAAGAGCTTTATGAAGAAAAATAATAAGCGAATTAGAATTATTGGATTCTTTTAAGTCCAGTATTAATTACTGCAATAGCTTGTCTTAATTGGCTAATAACAGTGGTAAGGATCTTTTGTCTTTGTGTAATCATAGGCAGCGCGCTAGCGCTGCCTAAGTAAAGAACGATGTGGCCACAATGTGTTTCTTTTCTTTTTTTTCTTTCTTCGACAGGCACTTCGTATCGAAGGAGTTGTCGTAGAAAGTTCGAAAAGGGGTCATTCGATTGTAAATTGGGGTGGCTAGTGCCCTTTTTAATAGGAAGACTAAATTTGAGGAAGACTAAAATCTATTCTATAAATCATATGCAACAACTTTCTATATAAACCTTATATGCTCCCAGGGCATAACTTACAATCCTTGCATTGAGGGCTCTAAGGGGGTTATCATCCTAAAAGACCTAATTTCCCGAACTTTCAAATACTTTGAACAAAGTGGAAATCTCAAAATTTTGATTGGATGTGTTTGGGAAAATTGGTGGGCGTGAGAGGGGCGTTAGTCGCTATCAAATAACTTTCAACTATTAAAAAAAGGCACTAGCCCTTTTTAATAGTGTTTTAAATATGTTTTTAAATATGGAAATCAACTATGCTGAACAAAATGGCTATCCCAAAATTTTGATTGGATGTGTTTGGGGGAAGGAAGGGCGTGGGGGGGCTAGTTTCCCTCCAATCACTCTACTATTAAAAAAGGCACTAGAACTCTCAATTTCCAATCGAATGAGCCCCTTTTGAAGTTTCTACGACGACCCCTTCCATATGAAAAGCCCTGCTCTAAAGAAAAAAAATAATACATAGTACATTGTGCCAACATTGTTCTTATATGCCCTCAGGGCATAACTTAAAACCCTTGCCCCAAGGGTTGTGGGGAAGTGTACTCCTCAAAAACATGTTTTCTATGTGGAAATCAACTACGCTGAACAAGAAGGCTATCTCAAAATTTTTATTGGATGTGTTTGGGGGAATGATGGGCGTGAAGCTAGTTGCCCTGAAATCACTTTCGACTATTAAAAAGGGCACTAGTCCTTTGAATTTCCACAACCCTTGCCCTGAGGGTTGTGGTGGAGTTGCCTCCTCAAAAACATTTTTTCTATCTGGAAATCAACTACTTTGAACAAAATAGCTATCTCAAAATTTTGATTGGATGTGTTTGGGGGAATGATGGGCATGGGGGGGGCTTGTTGCCCCCCCCCCCAATCACTTTCGACATTAAAAAGGGTACTAGCCCTTCGAATTTCCAATCGAATGAGCGCGTTTTGAAGTTTATAAGACAACGCCTTCTATAAAAACCTCATATGCCCCCAGGGTATAACTTAAAACCCTTGCCCTGAGGGTTGTGGTGGAGTTTCCCCCTCGAAAACATATTTTCTATCTGGAAATGAAGTACGCTGAACAAAATGGCTATCTCAAAATGTTGATTGGATGTATTTGGGGGAATAATGGGCGTGGGGGGGGGGGGGGGGGTGCTAGTTGCCCTCCAATCACTTTTGACTACGAAAAAGGGTACTATCCCTTTGAATTTCCAATCGAATTAGCCGTTTTTGATGTTTCTATGACAACGCTTTCTCTAAAAACCATACATGCCTAAAGGGCGTAACCTACAGCCCTTGCACCGAAGGCAGTAAGGATGTGTCTTCCTCAAAAGCATAAGTTATAACTGTAAATCAACTCTGCTGAATAAAATGACCATCTCAAAATTTTGATTGGATGTGTTTGGGGGAATGATGGGCGTGGGGGGGGGGGGCTAGTTGCCCTCCAATCACTTTCGACTATTAAAAAAGGCACTAGGCATTTGAGTTTCCTATCGAATGATCCTTTTCTGAAGTTTTTAAGACAATGTCTTATATAAGAACATTCTCTGCCCCCAATGCATAGCTTACAACACTTGCCATTTAGGTTGGGGGTGACGGTCCTCGTCAAAATTATATTTTCTATAATGAAATCAACTAAACTGAACAGAATGGGTCTCTCAATGTTTTGGTACAATGCGTTTTAGGGAATGATGGGCGTGGGGGGGGGGCTAGTTGCCCTCCAATCACTTTTGACTATTAGAAAGGGTTCTAGCCCTTTGAATTTCCAATCGAATGAGCCTGTTTTGAAGTTTCTACGACAACGCCTTCTATAGAAACCTTATATGCCCCCAGGGCATAACTTAAAACCCTTACCTTGACGGTTGTGAGGAGGTGTCCTCCTCAAAAACACATTTTCTATCAGGGAATCCACTACGCTGAACAAAATGGCTATCTCGAAATTTTGATTGGATGTATTTGGGGGAATGATGGGCGTGGGGGGGGGCTAGTTGCCCTTCAATCACTTTCGACTATTAAAAATGGCACTAGCCACCCCAATTTACAATCGAATGAGCCCTCTTCGAAGTTTCTACGACAACTCCTTCGATACGAAGTGCCTGTCGAAGAAAAAAAAAAAAAAAAAAAACACATTGTGGCCACGTCGTTCTTTATAACATGAATAAGGCGAATGCCGCTAAAGTAAAATGCAGTTCTACTTTTAGTCAATCATTAAGGCAACCCACCTATCTTCAGAATAATAACAACATTTATCAATTTGGGTATAATGCCATATATATCTTCTGATTTTTTTAGACGTCTCCACATTTAATTCTTACGAGCTTTCATGGTAAATATGACAGGATTATCAGCGTTTCCCAAAATATGGAAAACCCAAATTAAATTGGATACATCAAACTCACTGCGACTGAGAGTAACTAAAGTTGAAGTTGATGCTGAATCTGTAATGAAGAAAAATGGGAAACAAACATCTTTCCCATTGAAATAACTTGCAAAATAACTTTGCAAAAAAATATAATTAAAAATATAATTATATAAAATATAAAATATATAATAAAAAAATATAATAAAACAAAAAATATAATTTGCAAATAACTTTGCAAAAAAACTTGTAGGTGTAGTTATGTAAGCAATAAAAAAATTTAGTTAAGTCGGGTTTATTATTTTAACAGTCTTTCATATTGGTAATACTTGTAAGAAAAAAAAAGAAAAATTCAGCAAAAAATGGGTCCCAAGATTGAAAATTTTTATTAGATGGGTCGGAGTCCAGTCAAATTTGGAAACCCCCGACTGTAGACCAGTAATTTCTGGACAGCAATGATTCAAGTTTGAAGCTTTCTGATGAAAAATAAGAAACAAATTATAATTATTTGATTCCTTTCTTTGTGCAATAACGTCTTTCTTTGTGCAATTTGACCAGTCTTTGTGCAATAACGAAAATAATGCGAAGACCGCTAAAGTAAAACACAATTCTATTTTTATTAGTCACTCATTGAAGCAACACAGCTAGTTTCAGATTAATAACGACTCTTATCGATTTGGATAAACACGCTTTTTTTACAGCGTCTTTTTTTTACGCTTTTTTTTTGCTTTTTTTACAGCGTCTCCTCCACATAATATTCTTACATAATATTCTTTTTATTATTCTATTTTTTTTTTTTTTTTTTTTTTAATATTATTTTTATTACATAATATTCATAATATTCTTTTCATGGTAGATATGAGAAAATAAGTCTAGACAAATAATGTCTAAACACCATGAATTGAAGTTTGGAGCACTATGAAGAAAAATATGAACAAATAAAAATTATTTGATTCCTTTAAGTCCATTGTTTGTGTATCCTTGTGCAGTAATGGGAATAACGCAAATACCACTTAAATGTTCTATTTTTACTAGTTATCACTTATTGAAGCAGTGCAAACAGCTCCAGGATAACTAATTGTTCAGAACAATGAGATAAATGTGCTCTTAATAGGATATTTTCAGTGGACTTTAATTTTTTGCGACAAAATTATAGATAATACAAAAACAATATACTTTTATTATTCGAATGCATATCATTCAATCAGGGGAGCACGGTTGTGGTTCTCTCTATAGATTCTGTTAAATATTTATTTCTATTCGCTTCTAGTTTTAACATCCCTTCTCCACTTTTCTGTGAAGAAAATATGCTTTTTTAAATTTATAATTACCTAAAGAATTTATGCCATCATGAGAAAACTTATGACATGGAAACTCTAGGTGTGGGAAGACCTAAGTCTACATCAGTTATCGGTTATTCTATGTTTTAAAAAATGTGTTTTTTCGTTTTTTCATAATTTCGTTGCCTAATTAAGAGCTATTTTTGTGAACTTTTCGTGAAATTGAAGTAGACTGTGCCAAAAGTAGTATGTTGCTGTCCTATGCGACTCTAGGCGTCAAGAGGCTTAACTCTCAGTATATTGCCAGTTTTTTTTTCAAGCATGGCCATCTCGTATGAGATATTTACAGAGTTTAATACTAAGGTCCAATGAAAAACCTTTTCTTTGAAAGAAAATGGTTGTTGATGATAAAAACCAATTATAGCCGTTTGCAATAAGCTATATTCAACGGTCAATTGTTTCAAAGTTACGCTATGCTGCGGAGCGGGTAAAGAATAAAATGCCCGATTAACAGCGTTTCCTTCTTAAAAGTAGTCTTCAACAGTGTTGCCACCCTTAGTGGTTTATCACTATTTCTAGAAATTATTGAAGAAAATCCCTAATTAAACCCAAAAATCAATAAAATCTAGTGATTTTTTCTCACCGGCTAGCAGCCCTGGTCTTCATAGAGGATTTCTCTTCGTATATTTGCAGTGGTTGACCGCTTCTGAAGAAAAAAATGGCAACTAATCAAAAGTAGTACCATTAGATTCCTTATGTTCTTTCCAAATATCACGATCGATTTTCTGACGATAAAAGGTTAATACGGAGCTCTTCTAATCGTGTTATATCCACCAATAAGAATAAAACTAAAGGGCACCAAGGCGTGGCCTCTTCTATTTTGTATAAGCTTTCTAAGGTGTATTATCCTTCTGACCCCTACTGAACCAATTAGGATATGGCTTTAGGTGCATTGCTAAAAATAAGAGGCAGAACCCATGTTCTTCGTGATTATTCGTAATGATCATTAAGGTGCGGAGCGTTTCCCAATTAGTTATTTTTTCTTTAAAACGTTACTTACTTTTTTTTTTTTTTTTTTTTTTGTTTTTTTTTTATGTACCAAGATTTGTGGCACCGTCAGCTAGTTAAAGATATTTTGCTACTCCCAGCAACCAGACAATTGATAAAATCTTGGGTGGTTAGCTTGCACCAAAATAACGGGCTTAATAGGAATCAAAATTACTAAAGCCATTGACAGCGGAGTATTACCAACCAGATGAATAGACATTAAAAATAAGGCAAATTTGATTCTAGTGTAATTAAATTTAGACTTCCATAATAGTTGAAAAATAAATAAATTAAATATAAAAATTAAAAACAGTAGAAAAAAGAAAGTCTTTTGTACTCTTTCGGCAAGTTTGAGCCTTTTATCTTCGGCCCAATGTAAAGCCAAAAAAAGTATATTCATAAGATAAATGCAGCCAACATTTTTCATTTATGTTTTTATAATTAGGATTATGTTTTGATCAAGGTAACGCTTGATGGTTTAAAGTTTTTGCGTCATTGTTTCCAAAGAGGAATTTCCTTTTTTATTAATTTCCCACACTCTTTAGCCAGTAAAACAGACGAAATTCTCACAAAAAAGTAATACTTTCACAAAAAAGATACTTGCACAGCGCTTAATAATGCTAAAGATACTAACCTAAAGAATACTTAATAGGATGCTTAAGAGTATTTAAATGACAAGAAACAACCAATGACATGCTACTGATCCCCTGAAAATGGATGTACTCGGGTGCAGCCTCTGACAGGGTGCCAAACTTTTTTTCCTTAAATTGCGGTAGTAGTGACATTGCGGTAGTCAATGCGCAAAATATTTGGCATTTCGCGAGCGCCAAGAGGCGGAGTCATGAATAGAGGTCTAGACTGATATGTGTCAAAAATCTTTTATGGGGAGTATCGGACTTTTCGCTACTGTTCATATATACTTATACTGTGGAATAGATGTTTGATTATATTTACACATTAAGGTATGATTAATTTTTTTATATTAATTGATCATTTCGTATAATAAATTAAAGCGTTTAATTCTCATGTTGAGTTTATAATATAATGTATAGTTATTATCATAATTTATTTACCAAAATCGTCATACAGTTACTTACAAAATTTATTCTAACTATTCAAAGGCCAATCCTTAATTACAATGCCTCTTTAGATAGGCTAGCGGCTTCACTTTCCCAAATGTACTCACAAAAAGTATAAAACAAATGAGAAAACTCTCAATATATATTGTGAACTAAAGTGCCTTTCTAATTTTCGTTTTTTTGTTTGGTCTACATTTTTACGTTTTGATTTAAAATAAATGTTTTGGAACAAAACCATCGTGAACCTCCCAAAACCAACAGCGTCGATTTCTTTAGTGCTGTCTTTAGTGCGATTTCTTTAGTGCTTTTAGTGCTGTTTTTGCTGTTTCGCGTACTTGGTGTATTTTTGCGTAAGAAAATTAGTTATGAAATTAGTTGAAGTAATTTAAGCTAGGCTCAGCCTGCAAAAACACTAGAATTCCTGGTAAACTGAAGCACATCAGTAGGTGGTGATGACACCATGAAAGCTGACAAAAAAAATGAACACAAAATTTTGAAAGCGTACGAGATTTTTTGAAAAGAAAAAAAAGAAGAATAAGAATCAAACGTGTCTTTCCAGACTTCTTTAAGAACCTTCCTTTTTCCTCCATTTTGAAGATTTAAATTATTAAGAAAAAATCCTAGAATATAGGCATGTTTGCACATAAGGAGTGGAGTTCCCGTAAAATTAGTCTAGAGCCGTGATTCACAACGTGGGGCGCATGCCCCATTGTTGGGACATGGCAATATTTTGGTGTATCATGGGTAGTACGTGCGCCCTTCGGCTGACTGTTGTTTAGAGGCTCAATTTTTAAAAGAACATTTTTCATGTGAATGGTGCCACACACAAATGGAGCGAAAAAGATAAATGATAATATTGCAAAGACGTTATGCACTGTATAAAAGGTGTTGTATTCAGATTTTTTTTTTCACTAGTGTAATATAAGCCTAGAGGCCGACCTAAAAAAGACACCACGTTAATGGCCTTAAGCTTTCTTCAGGTGAAAGCGCATAAAATTTTGAGTAGCAAAATCTAAATATCACGCGGGGGGCATCAGGATTTTAGAAAGGCCTAGGTGGGACATGGCCCAACATCAGTTGGGAACCACTAGTCTAGCGGATCCCTTCCCTTTCTAAAAACGATTTTGGGCTTAAATTGCATCTTTTTGTGTTTCGGATAAAGAACGATAGTCACTTTTTATACGGAAAAAAAAGAAAAAAAATATACTTGTATATGACAAGGAGATATCTCATAAAATAAGCTAAAATAATTTGATATTAGTTAGAAGCCTTACTCTCAATCTGTCTCTTTCTATCCCTCTATCTTTCTCTGTCGCTTCTTTTCTTTATTTTATTTCGTTCCAAATCAAAAGAATGAATTACCTCAACAATTATTTGCCGATACTCCGAATTCACACACTTACTAAGCATATCTTCAACAGTAAGACGAAAATTCAGTTCAGACAAGGTCATATTTGTCGTTGTGGCTTTTTTGTCAATCTTGTGACCTTGCAGATTAATTCCTTCCAATGTCTTTGAAAGGACCAACCAAACTTTGGGGTAGAACCCATCTGGAACCCGGCCCAGAGCTCCTTCCAGCTGGCGACGGTGGAGTGGACTTAGCCTATAACAAAAAAGGGATGTGACGCTCGGTTTAGAACCCTGTATATACATTTATACAAGACAATCATTCCCTATCTCAACCATTATACAAAGCCGAACCAAGATTCAAGTGCTCCGGAGAACTTAGAAACATAAGCGACATTAGATTTTTTTTCACGGGTCGACAAGTCAGATTACTCTTGAACGTGAAACTTGGCTTCACCTTTATACCAATAAATTTGAAAGAAGCTAATTTTAGTTGAATTCATTCCAATACATGTATAAAAATCGATAATTAGTAGTGTTACGTTATTATTAGATGTTTTTAGAAATTATAGGCAGGTTTTAAAGTCTCGAGTTGGTTTCAAAGACATTTTGAGAAAACTTTTGCCAAAATTGTTGATGGACGAGGATATGAGCAGAGCTTTTATACGACCCAAGACTGTAGTAGCCAAATATTACTGAGTCGTGATTATACTGCATATAATTTATGTACAGTGGTTTAGAAGCACTGCATTATTGGCTGTTTTTTCACTAACGGTGAGTTAGAAACACTGAAAAAAGAGACTAATAGCTTGTAAAAACGATAGTTAATTTTTGGTCAACTGATCTGTAAACTGATTCATGGTCAATTCAGTTTTTAACTTTTTAGTAATCTTACTGTACTGTTAAACTAGAAAAACATTAATGGTGACCGGTATTTTTGCATGGAGAAGTAAAGTCTAACTGACCATTTTCTGTCCTATTTTTATATTAATATTAAAATTCATCTCAACGGTAGTTCAAATAGCACTATGTGATTTTTCTTGTAATAATTAGACTTAGACTAATTAGAAACACTGAAAAAAGAGACTACTAGCTTGTAAAACCGTTAAATTTAATTTTTGATCAATTGGTCTGTAAATTGATCTATGGCCAATTTTGACCTTTAGGTAATCTTACTGTACTGTTACATGGAAATTCATTAATATTGACCAGTGCTTTTGCACGCAGAAGGAAAGTTTAACTGACCATTTTCTGTCTTATTTTTATATTAATATTACAAATTCATCTCAACGGTAGTTCAAAAAGCACTTTGTGATTTTTTCTTGTAATAATTAGACCTGAAGAAATATCTTCTTATACTAAAAAAGTTCCATCAAAAGGTACCTTGTGATTTTATTTATTTTTTTTTTAAGAAGAAGAAGAAAAAAAAAATCAATCCACGACGAATTATTTACATAGCCCACAATCAGCTTGTAGCCCAGAGGCGTGCCCTGCAGCCCGCAAAAAAGAAGAAGAAAAGAACATAATCAATCCACCACGTTATGACAAAATGCACCTTTTTCAGAAATCGAAGTTTTAAAAGATACTGCAACGTTGTATAAATTAAAAAATAATGGCCATGCAAAACACTTTAAACATTTGTCGTACAATAGCTGTATTCCAGAATCCAACCATTCTGTAAAACAGAATATAGAATTTTTCTATTTTTTATGATCAGTTCTATGCTATTAATAGCCTTTTATGGTGAGTCAGAAAGTCTATAACCGTTTTTGCAGCATAAAACTATCAGGGACAATTTGAGAGAATTATTTACATAGCCCACAATCAGCTTGTAGCCCAGAGGCGTGCCCTGCAGCCCGCAAAAAAAAGAAGAAAAGAACATAATCAATCCACAACGTTATGATAAAACGCATTTTTTTCAGAAATCGAAGTTTTAAAAGATACTGCCACGTTGTATCAATTAAAAAATATTGGCCACGCAAAAACACTTTAAACATTTTTCGTACAATAGCTGTATTCCAGAATCAAACCATTCTGTAAAACAGAATATAGAATTTTTCTATCAGTTCTATGGTATTAATAGCCTTTTATGGTGAGTCAGAATGTCTATAGCCGTTTTTGCAGCTAAGGACTATCGGGAACAATTTGAGAGAATTATTTACACAGCCGACAATCAGCTTGCAGCCCACAGGCATGCAACCCGTCAAGCTTTCATACTTGGTGTAAAACATTAACACCCATTGTCTAATTCATTCTTCATTAAATATCTACTGATTGTAAAACAATTCGGTACAAATATTAGTGGTATATAATTCAATTATCGCAATTTCAATTATCGCAATTTAAACACCAAATTTCTGTTACTTGACTTAGTGTAAATTTTCTATTCACAAAAAAATTATAGAACAAGACTTTTCAAAACTAGCCATGCCCCTTCCCCCAGAGACGAACTAGTAAAAAACGATCCCTAGCCCATAGTAACCGACAATTTAAAAACATGTTTTGAAATCTCCTTCCATATCCAAACTTGACTGTTATTATAAAACAGAAGAAGTTTCTTTTCTACATGAAAGTCAAGGACGACGTTAAACTTATGACAAACAGAAATACGAGGGAGTCTAGTGTCCCACTCTCAAATTTACTTTAACCTACGCTTAAAAGCAAAACACATTTTCAAACATTTAATGCATAGAAACGGTAAATTTTCAGTGCAATTCTTTTTTGAAAAACCACGGAAAACAGAGCAGTAAGACTTACCGACATGCTAAATCTATCCATTCTAATAAGCTTTCAGTAAAACGTCATCACAGCTTTTGAGCAAAGAGCTGGGAATTGAGGAGGAAGCAAAATCCCTTACATACACGGTAATTTATGTTCCTTTGGTATTTTAACGTCACTCTTGAGTTACATAAAAACACTTGTTATTAAATTGTATTTCTATCCGATTTTTATGTAGGATAAATAATTTATACATTATACCATAATTGGCCCGAGCAGAGAACGAAAGACCACGTGCGAGTATGCCCTTAGCATCTAGCCCATTTTCTCAGGGCGCTTTGACATTTTAAATGGAATGAGAACCTCATCACTCTTATAAAATTTTGGTTCCATATTACGCTCTGCAGTGGAAGACACCAGTTAATCAAGGCAAGATCATTTTTTCACTTATAGAGGGAAATAAAATAAAAGACATTTCGCAGGAATAAGCCTTCTCCCATTTTCTTGAACCATTGCTTCGAAAGAGACAATCTTAAATAAAAGATACTTAAAAAATTAAGGTGGGGGGGGGGATTGAATTCCGAATATGAATTTTCAGGCCAAAACGAAAGTGAAAAGGGGAAGGATATCAGGGCTTGAGAGATTCTTTCCCTTCCAGAAAAATTTCACGATATTTATGATTCCCTAATTTTTCCTTATATTTTTCATCTAATAAGCATACACATTGCGTTTTTTCCAAGTTGTGCCCCTCCCTCGAAATATACACCACCACACCCTTGAAAATTAACCATGGTTACGTACTAAGGCAGTTTTTGGAGAAAATATTCCTCTTGTGAGTTCTCCTAGCCCGCTTCTCCTCCCTGCAGGTAAGCCTATCCATACGATCTCTAAAAAGATTCCACACAAAATATCTTGAATATAAGAGAAAAGCTGTCACTCCTTCGACACCCCTATTGCACGTTTAGTCCAAATATGTTCCTCGAAATTAAAAGAGGCAAGAGGCGCAAACTCTCTACTCTTCTCGACCTCTTATCCTTTAGGGAAAATCGAGAAACTTGGGCCAAAAATACACTTTTTGAAGCGTTAGCTCAGAAACATCCACTAGACCTCCAACGGTTAGAAAGCTTCAAATGAGGCAAGTAATTGCCCAAAAAATTTATAATTGCGGATAAATTTATATATATATATATATATATATATATATATATATATATATATATATATATATATATATATATATATATATATATATATATATATATATATATATATATATATATATATATATATATATATATATATATATATATATATATATATATATATATATATAAAATATATATATATATATAGGTTTATATAATACTGATATTTACTGATTTTCTATAATACTGATATTTCATACGTTGCCTATGTTGATGACATTCTTTTGATTAGTCGTACTAAATCTGCTCTTTCTGCGATGGTTTCTTTAGTTTCTCAGCCTTTCCTAAATATTGGTCTATCCCTGAATCTTGACAAGTATGAATTCTTATCTTATAATCTGTCTTCATCTACTCCACTGGTATGTAATGAATTTTCTGTATTTTCTGTCTCTTCCTTTTGTGGGCTTGGTATTACTGTTTCTAATTCTCTAGCTCTTTTCCGTAAACTATTGTTGCTGATGCAGTAAGAAATATTCAGTTTAGTTATTCAAAAATTGTAGCAAACCGTAGAAAATATAGCAGAAGAGCTCTTGGGCGCTTATCCTCGACTTTTTCTGATCATTCTGTACTTTATTTTTTGGGTGTTCATTCTGTTCTTAAGCTAAAGGATTTGAAAAAGATTTTTTTCCCAAATACATCCGATAAAATTTTGAGGTAGCCATTTTGTTAAAAATAGTTCAAAGATCATATAACAAACACTCCGGGGTCGACACAACCCCCTCGGGCCTGGGGGCTGGCGTTGTAAATTTTGCCCTGGGGGCAACTATGGTTCTTATACAAGGGATGCTCGTATAAACTTCATAGAGGGCTCATTTGATTGGGAATTGAAAGTTCTAGTTCAATTTTTAAGAGTCAAGAGTGATCGGAAAGCAAATACTCGACTGCCCCCGGGCCCCAGGGCCCGGTGGCAGTCGTTCTAATTTATGTCCTGGGGGCATATATGGTTCTTATGGAAGGGATGCTCCTATAAACTTCAAAGAAGGCTCATTTGATTGGAAATTAAAAGTTGTAGTTAACTTTTTAAGAGTAAAAAGTGATCGGAGGGCAGGTAGCCCCCCCCCACGCCCTTTTTTCCAAAAATGCATCCGATAAAAATTTCGAGGTAGCCATTATATTAAAACAGTTCAAAGATCATAAAACAAAAACTCCGGGTCGACAAAAACCCCCAGGGTCCGGGGGCAGGCGTTGTAAGTTATGCCCTGGGGGCAAATATGGTTCTTATAGAAGGGATACTCGTATAAACTTCAAACAGGGCTCATTTGACTGGAAATTGAAAGTTGTAGTTCACTTTTTAAGAGTCAAAAGTGATCGGAGGGCAGCTTCCCTCTCCCCCCCCCCCCAACGCACTACTCCCCTTAAATGCATCAGATAAAAAATTTGAGATAGCTGTTTTGTCAAAAATAGTTCAAGGGTCAGATAACAAAATTTTCTGTGTCGACACAGCCCCCAGGGCCCGGGGTCAGGCGTAGTCAGTTATGCCCTGGGGTCATATATGGATGTTATGGAAGGGATGCTCGTCCGGAAAGGAAACTTCAAAGAGGGCTCATTTGATTGGAAAATGACGTTTTTAGTAGGGTTTCTAAGAGCGAAAAGAGATCCAAGGGCAATTATCCTTCCCCCCATGACCTTTTTTCCCCAAACCCATCCGAATAAATTTTGAGATAGCCGTTTTTTTTAAATAGTTCAAAAATCGGATAACAAAAACTCCGGTGTCGACACAACCCCCAGGGTCCGGGGGCAGTTGTTGTAAGTTATGCCATGGGGGTATATATGGTGGAAGGGATGCTCGTATGAACTTCAGAGAGGGCTTAGTCGATTGGAAACTGAAAGTTCTAGTTCACTTTTTAAGAGTCTAAAGTGATCGCACAACAACCAGCACCTCCCCCTCCACGTCATTTTTCCCAAACCCATCCGATAGAATTTTTGAGATGACCATTTTTTTTAAAAATAGTTCAAAGGTCAGAAAACAAAAAATCCGGTGTAGACAAAACCCCAAGGGCCCGGGAGTAGGCGTTGTAAGTTATGCCCTGGGGGCAAATATGGTTATTATAGAAGGGATGTCGTGAATAAACTTCGGGCTCATTTGTTTGGAAATTGCAAGTAGGGCCTACTAGTTCACTTTTTCTGAGTCAAAAGAGATCGGAGGGCAATTAACCCCCCCCCCCCCGACTTTTTTCCCAAGGCCCATTTGATAAAAATTTGGAATGACCATTTTGTTAAAAATAGTTCAAACATTAGATATTAAAACTCCGGGGTCGACACAACCCCCTAGGGCCCAGGACAGGCGTTGTAAGTTATACCCTGGGGGCATTTATGGTTCTTATAGAAGGGATACTCGTATAGACTTCAGAGAGGGCTCATTTGATAGAAAATTGAACGTTCTAGCTCACTTTTACAGAGTCAAAAGAGATAGAAGGGCAATTAGCCCTCCCGCTCCCACGACTTTTTTTCCCAAACCCATCCGATAAAAATTTTGAGATAGCTATTTTTTTAAAAATAGTTCAAACATCAGATAATAAAAACTCCGCGGTTGACACGAACCCCCAGAACCCGGGAGCAAGAGTTTTAAGTTATGCCCCGGGGCAAAGGTTTTTATGTAAGGAGAGGTCGTATAAACTTCAGAAGTGGCTCATTAGATTTGAAATTGAAAGTTCTAGTTGCCTTTTTATGAGTCAAAAGAATCGGAGGGCATCTACTTCCTCCCCCCCCCCCCAAACACACGCTGTTTTTTCCCAAATGCATCCGATCAAAATTTTGAGACTTCTAGTTTGTTTGAAATAGTCTAACGATCAGATAACAAAAACTTGGGGGTCAACATAACCCCCCACTCCCAGAGCCCGGGGGAAGGACTGTAACTTATGCTGCGGGGGCATATAGGAATTTTATATAAGACGTGGTTGTATAAACTCTGGAGGGGACTCAAATGACACACCCCCTAGAATTAAATCCAACCCCCTAATATCCTCACATCTGCAGCGCAAATGGGAGGATAGCTCTATATAGCCTACTGCTTGTGAATGGTTATTTCTTACGTAAAGTTTTTTTTTGTTTTTTTTCAATTAATTTTTTTCCGTTACTAAGTTTTAGACAATAGAAAACTAAAGGTCATAGAGGCAATAAGGTTTTGATGTTTTATTCTTTTTTCAGTTGTGCATTAAGATTAGTGAAAACAGGGCCACCACGAGAAGATTCTGCACAGCCAGCCCCACCCACCCCTAAGCATTAAACCCGACCCTTTAATATCCTCCCATTTGCAGCGCAAATGAAAGGATAGCTCTATATACTGCTTGTGAATGGTTATCTCTTGTGAAAAGTTGTTTTAGCTTTTTATATTATTTTTTTTCTGTTGCTAAGTTTCACACAATAGAAAACTAAAGGTAATAAAGGCAAAAAGGTTTGGTGGTTTATTGTTTTTTTATTTTTGCACTAAGAATTGGGAAAGCAGAGCCACCACGGTAAGATTGTGCACAGCCAAACCCACTCACCCCTAAGCATTAAACCTGACCTCCTAATATCCTCCCATTTGCAGCGCAAACGAAAGGATAGCTCTATGTACTGCTTGTGAATGGTTATCTCTTGTGTAAAGTTATTTTACTTTTTTTAATTATTTTATTTTCTCTTACTAAGTTTTTGACAATAGAAAACTAAAGGTCATAAAGGCAATAATGTTTCGATGTTTTAATGTTTTTTTAGTTGTGCATTAAGATTAGTGAAAACAGGGCCACCACGGGAAGGTTGTGCACAGCCAAACCCACCCACCACTTAGCATTAGAGTGAGAGAAGGAGGCGATACCCAAACTCTTGTTTGCGGTGATTTTTGTTCGTTTCAAGCTTGATTTTGAGTTTGAATTTTAACATGTATTTGTATCTCTTGATCTAAACTTTAAAATGGCCTTTACTTTTCTTTGAAAAACTTCTTTTTCGGAAAGTCTGTTTTAATTAATTATTTAAAAAGCACTAGAGTTTTCAATTCGAATAAGCTTCCAACCGAAATTCTATCGCAACCTACTCTATATAAACATTTCCGTTCGAGCAAAAAAAAAAACGTTAAAAGAAAAAACACGCATTTGTAATCATTCTTTTCCATATAAAGACAAATTTTGTATTTTTATAGTCTGGGGCATCAAAACTCCACTGTAAGGTTCTAAGAAATATTGAATTCGATTGTATAGGTTTCATCCAGATCCCAGTGAGAGAGGGGGGGGACATGAAGGATTGGGGAGAGACAGAAGGAGGAGGGATGTGAAGAAAGAGGGAGGAGAGAGAAAAGGGAGAGAGATACGGAGAGGAGTGAGAGAGATAGAGGGCAGAAGAGAGAAACGAAAAGGATGGGAGACGGATGTAGGGAGCGAGAGGGGGAGCAAGAGAGGGAGAAAAATTCAAAATACCAAATGTCGCATTTTTTGGTGGATAGGGGCTTAAAACCTCCATTGCAAGGCTCTCAAAAAAGTTGAATTTGGTTGTATAGCTTTCATCTACATCACAGTGAAGGAGACAGAGAGAATATGAGTGACTGAGTGAGTGAGAGAGAGAGAGAGAGAGAGAGAGAGAGAGAGAGAGAGAAAAGAGAGAGAAGAGACTGTGCGTAATTGGGAAAGGCAAAAAGAAGCAAAGACAGTGATATGGAGAAATGGGGAAAAAGAGAAGTGAGAGAGATATGCAAGGAGAGAGTGAAAGGGGGCGATAAGAGAAAAGGAAGGGGAATAGTCAGTGATAGGAAGAAAGAGGGGACCAAGAAAGAGAGAGACCAAAACTTTTATGTTTAATTCTTCATTATCTGAAGTTCTTCCGCTTGACCATTCCAGGATTAACCCAAATATTAACATATAAAATTAATTTCTTCGACTAAACAGAAAATATCCAAAAGCCCTTCCAGGCCATATGACCGATTCAAATCCATGTCCAGATAAAAAGAAAACGCCTTACTTTTCATCAGTAGCCCACTCTTTCACTGTCAAGACTTTGTATATTAGTCTTCTTAATTCACTTGGTGATCGCTCATTCAACGACTCTTGAGAGGGACTGCCGTTCATATTTCCATTCACTTTTAGTTCTTCGTCGTTTGTCATTGTCAAGTATAATTCAACGGCTTTTAAAACCCATCTGAAAAAAGGATATTAGAAATCTAAAAGGAAAAGACAAAATCCATCATTTGCAAGTAGGAAATTAACTGGTAATTTTAGTCTAGTCTAACCTGGGGCATTCCTAGTCCCTAGTAAATTTAGTCCCTAGTAAATTTAGACTAGTCCCACGTTGGGGCTAGTCTAACCTAGCCCCCACGTGGGGCAGGCAATACTTGGCGGGTCATGGACAGGACGTACACCCTTCGGCTGACTACTTTAGAGCCTTAATTTTGAAAAAAAAAAAATTTCGTATGAATTGTACCAGCAGTAGAATACCATATATTTAAAATATAAGATTCTTTCCTTCTGAAGATGATTCGGACAGAAATTAAACGTCCCCTAATTGAGTTCAAATACCGCTTCCAAGAGTCTAAATTCTTAATCAGCAAAAAGAGAAATTGCATTTCTAGCTTCAGTCAGACAATGACGCTAGTCGTTCGAATTTCACTAACATAATTAGTAGCAAGAAAAATGCTACGTACGATATTTCTAAGGAAGTTTAAAGGGCAAAAAAACCGTGTGAACGCCTGAATCATCTGAAAAATCTAAAAGAGATTATTGGACGAAAGATTTACGTCCTTGGCCCTCTTTGGCCAATGGCGGGCAGTCCTTACAGTGCAGGATAAAGGAACCGCGTTTTGGAGTGGGGTAAATGTGTTTTTTAATTTTAATATGAAGTCAGATCTTAAACGATTAGTACGAAATTATTATATTTTGGTCACCGTTATTGTCATAGAAGTGACCGTTCCTGTGCGACTAAGCATGTAAGTTCAATAAATCTATTGTCTTTTTATCTGTGTTTATTTCATTTATATGTCTGCGTCTAGTCCGATAATAGGTAACTAGTTCGTAAGTCTCCAAGGTAAATGCTCCCAAAGGAATCTGATCTCCGGATAGCTCAAGAAAGAAGAGGCCACATTTATATGTCTACATATTCAATTTTCTCCCATTAATTGAGAGCGGCGCTAGCATAGTTGACACAATCTCCAGCGCTATAAGCGGCGCTATCGGAGAAATTTCTATCGCCACAAGTAGCAAATCTTCTATCGACACAAATAAAAAATCTTTTACTGCTACACATGGCCGGAGTCGGAAATTGGATGAAAACTGCAAACAAGTTGGGCTATTTAAACTTTGTAATTTGGATTTAATTGTCGGGAGGATACAGACATATAAAAGAAGTGCTTAGGCCTATAACCGATAGGCTACGACAGGAAACCCCTTATATCTCATAGGAGATAATAGCCTACCCCAAAATAGGTTAAGTAAAATTTTAATTTGATACAAACGCAAAAAAAAATATGGACGACCTAAACGATTTACTAATAGTGCAAAAGTTAGTCGCAAAAAACATAGAGAATGCAAAATCTATCCCGGAATACAATGGTCAGTCAGATATTGACGAATTTAATATCCAATTGACCCAGTTTGTACAATTAACAAAAACAGATGTTGGAGCGTTAAAAGACATGCTTCTACTACGATTAAGAGGCCAGGCCTTAACTTTTCTAAAACAGGTCGAACATACCATAGGCAATAACGCCAACTTGCCAATAAATACGGTTGATGACTTGTTAAAAGGATTCAAAGAGAGATTCATAGAAACCAGTTCAATAAATAAATTAAAACATGGAGTAGTGAACTTTGATTTTTCACAGAATTTACGAGAATACCTGGATAATAGACGCATTTCTGTAGAAGGAAAATAAAGAAGTGGTTCTGGGCAACTGTATGAAAAAGTCATACTAAATACCTTTTTGCAAGGGCTACCCCCAAAACTATACAGAGTAGTAATATCCAAAAATATTCAGACACTGGATCTCGCAGTTCAGGAGGTAGAACGATTAATCGAAGTTGATAAAATGGTTGCTAATCATAGTAATGCAAAAATAAATAGCCTAAGCGACTCAAACGTGAACCTAATCTTCAAGGGCGATCAGGCATCCCCCAATTTCTTTTCAAGGGAACAAAGAAATAAAACGCCAGAACCCGGTAGGCAGAAAACAGTACGTTTTCAGCCCACTAACCCAACAATAATAAGGTGGTATAACTACAAAAGTGTTGGCCACATAGCGAGACAGTGCTCCTACGTCCCCACTTCCATACCAAGAATTGCTGTCGGCAATACGCAAGATTACGGCAACCATTTGTTCGGAAGAACAAATTTTAGCACCGGTCGTGCAATAGGCTATAGCCAGGGGGGATTGCGCCAATCAGTACCTTATAATGTGTACCAACCAAATTTGTATAACCCTCTCCCCAACAGGCAAATTAATTACCGGTTTGAAAACCCAATTACTCGCCAAGGTCAATATAATGCGAGAATGCAATATAGAAATCACGAAAATTTGCCGAGGGTAAATGAAAATTTTGCAAGCCAATGGCACTGGCAGTCAGCGCCAGGAAACGGCACTTACACGAGACATCCACGTTACCATAATAATACATGGAAAAGACAGACAGAAGTAAATGATTTAAATATGCCTACGGAACCCAATACGTCTGAATATCTGTTACGGGCACCAACACATGAAATAAATTCTCAGGGAAACGCTTCAGGCCCCTCAAAAACATAAGTTGGACCCAGAGGGTGCCAGGAATATTTAATAGGTCCAAAAAAATACTAGTGCCTTCTTTTAGTGATATTAATAACAAGTTACCAATATTTAATGATTTTTGTGTAGAAAACGTTTACTTTACGGCCTTAGTTGACAGTGGAGCTACTGTAAATATCATAAACTCTTGCATATTTAATATGTTGCCTCTGCACATTAGGCGACAAAGGAACCCTAATAATCCCAATTTAACGAGTGTTACAGGTCATAAATTAAATGCACAAGGGTCAATTTGCTTAAACGTAAAAAGAGACAATAGAGCGTTCATGACAAATTTTATTATATGTGACAATCTCCCATATGAAGCTATTATAGGGGCAAATTTTCTAAGGTCTAATAGAATATTATTAGACGTAGCCAACAAGAAGCTTGTATACCCAGCTAAGGTAGGGGAAGAAATTTCTACCTTAAGAAATCCTAAAAGAGGCTACGAAGATAACATAACAGTAAACACAAGTCCTAGGGATATGATGTCGAAGTATTTTGAACCTCATGTCTTGCAAAGACATGTTATAATTGGAAATTTATTCAATTACCCTGAGAGATATTGCAAAAATGACTTAAATTTAAATAATAGAAGTATTGAACCTGCGAAATTAAAAATAGGAGATATACAACAGTACAGGTCAAACGAAATTAAAAAAATAGCGGAATTATGGAAAAACATAATAAAACCAAACGTGAAGCCGCAAGATGCCATAATGGCGCAGCATAGTGCCACTATGAATCCAATAAACAATGAAAATGAAGAAAAATATTAAGGATTTACGATAAGGAAAACAAAAATCCCTCCATAAACGATGCGAAAAATCCAAATATCACAAATGATCGAGCCAACAATTAGGAAATCAGAAAAATGGTTTGCGAAACCGTCTGAAATACCCGAAAATCTGTTATGCGAGGAACAGATTATATCTTTTGACAAAGGGAAAGGTTTTATTTGGGTAACCAATAACCATGAAAATAATACAATTACAATTAAAAAAGGGACGTGTTTAGTCCAAATCGAGGTTTTAACGGAAATTGATTCAAATACATGGGAAAATTCTAAAGTAAACCTAGTTAACGGCATTAAAACTTCAAATAACGAATATCCCTTAACTGAATCAAAATTTTTAAACACATTTAAAATTGATCATTTTACGAAGTTGGAACTAAATAAAAAATTATGCGAATTATTATGTAAATACATGTATTTAGTTTCAGCATCTGAAGGTTATATCGGGCTAATTCCATTTTATGAACATTCAATTTAACGACTGGTAATCCCGTAGCAAAACAGCCATACCGTGTGCCATATAAGCACAAAGACTGGTTAAAAAATAAAATCCATGAATTAGAAAAAAACGAAATTATACGCCCAAGTATAAGTCCATATAGCGCATCAGGAATTTGAGAAAAAACATAGAATGACGTTCTCAGTACCCTAGTGGATTAGAGGTACATCAACAACCACGTCGTGAGCGCTAAATATCTTTTGCCAAGATTGGACGATATTCTGGACTCACTTTCCAGCCAAAACTAAATTTTTAACTTTTTAGAACTTACCCATGGCTACCACCAAGTGAAAATAGCCGAAAAGGATGTCCATAAAACTGCATTTTCAGCATCCGAATATGGTTCTTATGAATACTTATGAATGCCCAAATTGCGAAACCCCTCAAGGAATTAACCAAAGGAAACTCCCATAATGTTACCTGGTCCCAGGAAGCTCAAACTTCCCTAGACCGTCTCAAAAAGGCACTCACTTCTGAACCAATTTTATCACTCCCTGATTTCGAAAACGGAAAATTCATCGTTACCACTGATGCTAGCTCAAAGGGCATAGGCGCTATCCTTTCACAAGCAATCCCAGTAGAAAACCCTAACCCTCTACAGGGAACACCCAAACAAATAGAAAAAGTTATATGCTATTCAAGTAAAACTTTATCAAAGGGCGAAAGTAGTTATCCCGCCACAAACTTAGAATTGTTATCTATTATCTACCACTTGGACAAATTTAGACATTATTTAATTGGTAGAAAATTTATACTACGATCAGACCATAAAAACTTGCAGTACCTGCGCACATTTAGAAACCCCACGGGCATTCTAGATAGATGGATAAGGAAAATTCGAGACTTTGATTATGAATTTAAATATTTAAATGAAGAACAAAACGCAGCTTTCGACTTTTTGAGTAGATACCCAGAGAACAGTACGTCAAACACTGAAGAAAATGAAGTCAGTGCTATTAATGCTAAAAGCAAACATGGATGTAAGAAAAACAAAGTCAAAGACGCAGTAAAAGAAAATAGGATTGACTATTGTCCCTTGTCTTTGGAAAATATAAAAAGAAAGCAAAAAAAGGACGAAATGTGTGTAGCACTAATTGATTATTTTGTGAACGACAAAGCGTTACCGGATAAATTCAAAACTCTTAGAAAAGAGATAGATAATTGTTATTATGATCTTGATGAAGAAATACTGTGTAGAATCGTGACTGCTGAGACAAATAGAAACCAAACCTCGATAATACCTGTGTTACCACAAAACTTAATAGGGCCTGCATTTGAATATTTTCATTCGGACACGGGTGGACATTTAGGAGTTATGAAAACATTCCATAAGTTAAAACAATACTATTACGCACAATCTGCACTAACAAAACTTAAAGAATTTATAAGTACATGCAAAGCATATAACTTAAGAAAAAAACCCCCAGCTTATCCAAATCCTCAAAAGGGAAGGGTCTCGATAGCAAAGTACCCCTTCGAGATTTTCTCATTTGACCTATACGGGACAAGTGGAGGTTTACCTGTTTCTAGCAGAGGTAATACTTGTATTCTTTCGGTTGTAGATCATTTTTCAGTATTTACTTTTGAAAAAGCATTAAAAAATCAAGGTGCTTATGCCACAAGTAAGGCATTAGCAAAATTATTTTTACAATTTGGCATTCCTAACAAAATTTTGAGCGACAACGGGAGCAATTTTGTTGCAAAAGTTACAAAAGATTTAATGAGTTTCATTAATATATAGAAAATGGTGACAGCGCCGTACCATCCAAACGATACTGTAAAAATAGAAAACTGGAATAAAATTTTTTCTAACTTTATATTTTTTTATACTAAATAAATTCGTAGCGAATGGGATAAACTCTTACCTTATTTAACCAACGTAATCAACACTGCTTATTCCGAAACAACCAGAGACAATCCATTTTATTTACTTTTTGGTCGAGATTTTAGAATCCCATATGATGAGATTATTGAATCTCGGCAGTATTATAATAGCTCAGAAGATTATAAACAAGAATTCATAAATAGGATGAGGAAAACTTATAAAATAGTTAGGCAAGAGTTGGAAAAACGTAAAATAAACCAAGAACTAAGAAACCAACCCAAAGTTAAGGGGAATATAGATTTCAAAGTAGGAGATTTTGTTTACCTAAGGAAAGAGGTGAAAACGGAAGGAAGAAAACTATCCAACAAATATTCCGGACCGTACAGAATTGTCAAAAACAAGGAAAACGAATATTCCTTAAAAATGGAAAACCCCGATAGCGGAAGAACTTACAAGGCACATGTCAGCCGAATAAAAATAGACAAATTTCCAGAGAGATGGGTATCACATCCCTCTTCTACTGATTCGTCAGATTTGGAAAATGAGCCCCCTAGGTCAAGATTGGCGGAGCTAAAACCTTTTAATTTTAAACAAGATTATTTTGAAAATGACAGTGATGGACAAAACTTTGAAGAATTTTTAGTAATGGAAAATGTAGTTGTTCCTAAGAAAAAATCCCTAATACCCGGATTTTTTCCTGAAATAAAAACGCCAAAAAGTCCAAAAAGTTATTCATCGGCAAACGCAGGAGATTTAGATTATACAATATCTCCAAAAACCCAATTCTTCCCCGATAGAATTTCGACCCCATGTCCCCCCAAAAGATTTCCAGACGATATGGTTTCCCCTCCAACACCAATAGAAAGGCCCCTGTCATTGCAGGAAGAATTAAACAGAGCTGTAGAAACCCCCGGTATTACTGTGAAGAAAACTCCTCCCAAAGCTTTAACTAAAACAAACCTGCGAGAGGCTATGGATTTAATAAATTTTCCCATAAAAACGAGTCAAAGTACATTGCCCGGGAATAAAACTCCAACGGATGACCAGCAAGGTCAATATTATGAAATAACTGTATCCAAGGCCAAACCTAAACAGTGGACTTCATGGAGGGAAACCCTAGTGCAAAAAATGCCCCATCCCCCTGAGGACATGGCCTTCAAACAATGGAGGAACCCCGCAACAATTCCTCCCAAAGCTCTCAAGAATCTTTCAAATCCCCCGAGTTGAGAACTCAAGGCGAGGACTTAGAGAATAAACCTTCTACTTCCAGAGGAGTGGAAATTTACGAAGGAAGGGCAGGTGACACCTCAAAAAGTGCCACCTCTAAAAGTTCTAATCCGGATTCGTTGGAAACTAGTTCCGAAGAGTCTGATGGTGAATCAGACCATATAGTAGCTAAAGAAATAGCGAAATCAAGGCCGACCTCAGCAGCTGCACCCGGTAAAAAAACGAAATTAAAAGGGAAATAATTTTTTTAAAAAAAATACAAACTTTTTTACCTTTTTTCGATATAAAACCCGAAAAAGAAAAAACCGCAAGAAACAGAGGAGAAAATAACGACACAGTCAGGTAGACCGGTTAAAAAACCTGACAGATTGAAATATCACTAACTAACGTAAAGACAAATTTCAAAGATAATAAATTTAACACCATAATAAATTCAAAAGTGTGCAAGTAATATTAACCAAGTCAATATTAATAAAAAAAAAAAAATAAAAAAATATAATACGAGTAATGTCAAAACGTTGACGATCACAGAAAATAACCAAGGGTAGGAAGCTCGTGGTCTACTGAAAACGACAACTCGCGTTGGACCACGTCTTGTGGGAAGCCCGGGGAGGAACTCAAGGCCCATGATTGTTTTTTGTAGTTTTTTTTTGTGCGTAAACGACCGTAGGAAGGGATATTTCTCAGTCCTTCAAGTGTAAGAAATTAGTAATTCTTATGCCAATCAGGGCCAGTCAAAGCAATACTTGAAGGTTGAATAGAAACTTCAGTGAGCTAAGTTTTCGTTTGTGGATCTGAACTCTTTGACAGAAAAACAGAGAGTTTACTTTCTTATAGCTCCAAGCGAAAAAAAAGAAAAAAAAAGAGAAAAGCTTTTTAATTCCATTAGTTTATATCTATGATATATACAATAACAGAGAGATCACCGTTCTATAGTGTTGTGACAAAAATGTTCTTTAATCTCATTGGTTTATCTATGACATATCTTGTGCTCTAATTTTTGTGACATATTTTCGCAAGTCAGTCACGTTATATCTTACCTATACTGACTCAGGTCCCCTCGAATTTTCTATGAAAAATCGAATTTTCTATGAAATTATCGTTTAATTTCCACCAATAAGAAGACTGCAAGGTGATGACGGTGATATCTTTACTAATGGTTTTATACATGGATTAAATCGAGGCGAAATCTCCTCTCTACAATGGGCATAAGAGTTTTCTAAGATGTAGAATCCCTACTGAAATTGCCTTCCACGTGAAGATTGGAAAAAAGAAAAATTTAACTATGAAGAAAATTAATCAAAAGAAAATCAAATATGCCTAACTTGACATAAAAATTCGATAATCTGACACTATTCATACCTAGAGCTTGATCTGAATCGTGTTTTGCTCTATCTTTAGGTTTTTAGTGTCCAATCTTCCTTTTTACTTGCCGTTTTGTTCGTTTTCTTGCTTAAAATATCAGTCAAATTCTTATTTAATTATTCTACTAATCAATTCGTACTCAATTTTTTACTTTAATTATTTATTAAAGTATAATTTCTCAATAAGTTATTAATTAAAATTCAACTATCTCAATTAAACTATTTAGAACCTGATAATTTATTTAAGTTAGACTAAGGTTTATGTTTAACTTGAAAAGACTGTGCTTCATTTAGTGAAAAACGTTTATTTTTGTCAATTTTTTTTCCTGTTTCTCCCTTTTTTTAGTTTATGAAAAATTTATTTGAGAAACATGTATATTAAATTATCTAATTCTGATATAGTGACTACCAAAAAGATTTCCTCTTGAAACCTATATTTCTTCACCCCCATTATACCCGTACAAATTTCAACCAGTGTTCAGTATATTTTGATAGACCGAATTTGTTTTTATTAGCTGAAGTAAACACGACTAATTCGGAGCGTCGGGTATTTTGAAAAGAAGTTTGATTTTCAAACTATGAAATTCAGAAGGCCGTACCCTCATATTGGGCAGCTTAATAAAATAAAAAAAAACACCAGATCAGGGCTATCATGATTTCTTTTCCAAGAGAAATTATTAGTCCTATACCCAAACATGATCGTGGAGAGTCCTAGCCTCAGCATTTCAGCTGTTCAACAGCAGCATTTCAGCAAGCTTGGAATCCTGCATCTAATGACCTTATTCGAAAGGCGAATATGAGGCACCAATGTTGACTCGTAATTACGGAAAATCCAAGAAAAGAACACTTGGAAACAAAGAAGAACACCTCTGCATTTCAGCCGTTAAACCCGGAACCCCATGAGAACGTCTAAGCCAAGAAATAGGGCCGACATTGAGAAGACGAGTGAATAGAGAGGTCTCCACTCGTCCTTGTTGTGTCTTGCTCCCCCATTGTAGTATCGTTTGCGTAAAACCGTGTGGTTATGACGCTGTAACATGCGTTTCTTAAACAGCACGGACGTGCGTGAACAATGCAGGCATGAAAAATATTGTAAAAGTAGACCTCAAACTTAATAATTTAGGGTAAATTATGTTTATTTAATATCGATATTTTCGTTCTCAAAACAAATTTGAAGACATTTCTGTTTTAGATTTTCATTGTGAGTACTAATATTAGTGTGTTTATTTAATTCTGTCTCATAGCTAAGAAATTATAACCCAATTAATGCGTGAACTATTGTATGTGTATTTACTTCAAAGAACATGTGATTCTGCCGCGTTGTTTTTATTACAGGAAATTAAATGGACATTTTGGTCATTGAGTATTACAATATGCTGCCCAGTAGAGATACGACCCAGTAGCATCTATTTTCATCATATCTCAACCAACGAAGAGTACTTACCATAAATCCAGGCAAGTTTCATCCCAACTTCGTCTACGAGAACAACAGTTACCCTTGATCGTTGTTTCTTCGACTACGAACCATATTATGTATCAGGTAACACTATATTTGAACCTCAGTATCAAGTGCTTTAACGAACTATATAATCACATAAACGCTGAAAAACCCATCGGTCAGTACAAGATATAAATACGTAGATATCGCTGTTGATACTCACTATGGACCCCAGAATAATTTGACAGTATAGTGATGATATTTGAAGCTAAACGATATTTTAAACGATATTTAAAGTTAAATGATACTTAAAGACAATTAAAGATATTCTAAGACGAAAACAAAGAATAATATTAGATCGAGCATGAGAACTCTGCCGGTCATTACACGATAGGGGTCGAACAAATGCAAACGATACTATAATACTTTTGAGGACAGTTGAAGATGAAGTAGAAGACAATTTTAAGTTTGATCTCCAAAACCCAACCAAGAAGAACAAGATAAACGATATTTAAAGATTTTTGAAGTTAAATTATATTTGAAGATGTTAGAATCTGAATATAAATACTGTATATTGAGAGAGTATATAGAATAGTACAATAACCCGTGCCATCATTCACAGCAGAAAAAATGTAAGTGAAACGAGATAATCTCAGGTCATTAAAAATCTAAAACACGGCAGGCTGAGAAGAAAAACGCCCGACGCGACAGTGGGACTACTCATTCATAAATCTACCATCTGGACAGAATTCGACGGTCATTTCCCAGTTGACTATTAGGGAAAACTTACCGTGTAAAGACAACTAGACTCGAACTGTTCCATGAAGAAACCATAACGTAAGTGCTTCGAAATTTTTGCCAGGACAAAAGGAGTGAAGGACAGTAATTTACAACAGAAGGGTGTAGTACACTAAGGACACGAAAGGTGATGAATAGATGTGAAGCTACATGTGTTACTTCTTAATAACTTTGACAATTCAAAAATCCCAATATTGAAAGTGTTTTAACGTCATCAGTGAATATGATGAACCAAATATTGTATGTTATAAATCATTCATGTATGTACCACAAGTAGAATTAGGTGTAATATTATCATGTTATTCATTTAACGCTGTGTAGATAGTATGTAGTACGTCATATAGACAGCAAAATAAAAAAAAACTAATGTAAAAGCAGAATAGTCCCAACCTTATTGGAAATGTAAAAGTAATCAGTGTTAGATATAGAAAAAAAAAATCTTTAATATAGTAGCTAACCTAGAACCAAAAATAATCTTAGTCCGGTAGATGAATTTTAGATAGGGATGTAGAATAAAATAAGAAAAATAATTGAAAATTTTAAGCAATGCTAATGAGCAGTTACTAATGACGGGACGTCATTATTTGATGGGAAGGGTGATGTGCACCAGCAGTAGAATACCATATATTTAAAATATAAGATTCTTTCCTTCTAAAGATGATTCGGGCAGAAATTAAACGTCCCCTAATTGAGTTCAAATACCGCTTCCAAGAGTCCAAATTCTTAATCAGCAAAAAGAGAAATTGCATTTCTAGCTTCAGTCAGACAATGACGCTAGTCGTTCGAATTTCACCAACATAATTAGTAGCAAGAAAAATGTTACGTACGATATTTCTGAGGAAGTTTAAATGGCAAAAAAACCGTGTGAACGCCTGAATCATCTGAAAAATCTAAAAGAGATTATTGGACGAAAGATTTACGTCCTTGACCCTCTTTGGCCAATGGCGGGCAGTCCTTACAGTGCAGGATGAAGGAACCGCGTTTTGGAGTGGGGTAAATGTGTTTTTTAATTTTAATATGAAGTCAGATCTTAAACGATTAGTACGAAATTATTGTATTTTGGTCACCGTTATTGTCATTGAAGTGACCAGTTCCTGTGCAATTAAGCATGTAAGTTCGATAAATCTATTGTCTTTTTATCTGTGTTTATTTCATTTATATGTCTGCGTCTAGTCCGATAATAGGTAACTGGTTCGTAAGTCTCCAAGGTAAATGCTCCCGGGAATCTGATCTCCAGATAGCTCAAGAAAGAAGAGGCCACATTTATATGTCTACATATTCAATTTTCTCACATTAATTGAAAGCGGCACTAGCCTAGTTGACACAATCTCCAGCGCTATAAGCGGCGCTATCGGAGAAATTACTATCGCCACAAGTAGCAAATCTTCTATCGCTAAATAATAAATCTTTTATCGCTACAGAATGACGTCATGTGAATAATACGTTGTTTAATAATTTTTTTTTGTAAACCACCGCCACACAACCCCCCCCCCCCCGAAAAAAAATCCTGGATACGGCCTCGGTTAGTACCCAATATTTTGTTTTCAAGAACCACGAACCTTCCCAGGAAGACTGGTGACAAATCTAAGTATTCTTCATACAGCCTAAATATAATGTCTACTGTAATTCGTAAAACATTTGAGCGTCCATAGTGCCTCAGTTAATTAGTAAATGTATGATTGGAAATAAAAGTTTTGCTTCTAGGATTATCGTGGTGGGCACACCTACTTTTTGAATTGTTAGGAAAATAATGCGTCACATCGTTAATATTTACGTTGCACACTATACGTTGCACACTGCAGCAGTGTTTTACGCGATAATGTATCCCGAAGTGTTGCTTACTCTATCCGAGTTCCATCTGTGTTGATATGAATATTGTCAGTCTTTTACGTGACATTTCATTTGTCCATGTTGTTTTCGGGTGTTTTTTTTTTTTTTTTTTTTTTGAAGATAAGCCAAAATTTAAAATATTCCAATATTTGAAGATATCCAAAATTTAAACACAAAATCCATCATTTCTGGGAAGGGAAACAGATTTGTGACTCTAGCATTTAATGCAAAATACACATTTATTGTAAAATTGATAGAGGCACACCCGAGGTTAGGCTTACAAGAATATTGCCACTTAGAGGGCTTTGGTGTCCGTTAAACTAATTCAGAGTATTTCAGAAAAAAAACTTCCAAACTTTGTATTTTTAAGGCGTATTTTGCCTTTTAGATAAAAGATGAAAAATCACGATTAGGATCGTGAATATTCCAGTATATTGGAATAAAAATTCAACAATACAATTCAAAATATTCCAATATTTTGTTATCACCAGTCAAATTTTGTCTCAAATGTAAAGTTCGGATTAAAATGTAACAATCGAAGAAACCAACAATATTACAGTTATTCTGGTACTTTGAAAACATTGAAAGTTATATTTTCACACTCGATGTAGGACGACGCAGATGTTTGTATTTTACAATAGGCTACAATTTGAAGCATAGCTCCTCTTGCAGAGTTTCTCCCTGAATCCAGGTCCTATGGAGTGGGAGAAATTTCAAGCGCTCTAGTCTCAAAGGGAGCGAGTAAAAGAAATTTTAATGCATAAACTTAAACTATAAGTTTTTTTTTTTTTATTTAATCTTTTCAGATTTCTAATATCGACTCTAACGCAATTGAGATAGACATCGTAGTGGACCTGTGTTCTGTGCTTTACGAAAACTAAATAAGATTAAAAGCTTGCAGTGGATACGATTCAATATCGAAATGTTAAAAAATGCTTCGGATGAAATTACAGTTAATCCTGCAAAACCGTCGTTCCTTCTAAAGCAGTCCTTTTCTTGCTATATGCACTCAGCTCGTCAAAACTTAATAAATAAACAACAAATATCGGAGACTCTGATATTTGCATCGCCGTTAAACACTGTAAACATTAAACACTAAACACAAAACGTTAAACACACTGAATTTAGAAAATCATGTGATGCTGATGGAATAAGCTCCGAATATTTTAAACTAGGCTGGACTGCTACACGAATATCTCTCTTTTTCGTTCCTAATTTGCCTTAAATTAGGATTGGTACCAATGCTATATTCAGGGTAGGGGTTTGAGCCCCCTCCCCCCAAAAATATCTGTCCGACTCGTAAAAACGTAATAAAAATGCATAAAACATATATTTAATACGTTGTTTAATATTTTTGTAAACCCCCGCCACACAAAAAAACTACCCCCCCCCCCAAAAAAAAATACTGGATACGGCCGCGGTTAGTACCCAATATATTTTGTTTTCAAAAACCACGAACCTTCCCGAGAAGACTGGTGACAAATCTAAGTATTGTTCATACAACCTAAATACAATGTCTACTGTAATTCGTAAAAGATTTGAGCGTCCATAGTGCCTCAGTTAATTAGTAAATGTATGATTGGAAATAAAAAATTTTGTTTCTAGGATTATCACGGTGGGAATACTTACTTATTGAATTGTTAGGAAAATAATGCGTCACTTCGATAATATTTACTTTGCCCACTATACGTTAATACTGCAGCAGTGTTTACGCGATACTGTATCCCAAAGTGTTGCTTACTCCATCTGAGTCCCATCTGTGTTGATATGAATATTGTCAGTCTTTTACGTGACTTTTCATTTGTCTATGTTGTTTTCGTTTTTTTTTGTTTTTGTTTTTTTTTTTAAGATAAGCAACGTAAGACTCAATTTTCAAATATAATACTAAATATTTCAGACGAACTACTTTCAACTACACCACATATTCGGCGAAGAGAAATTTAGATGGAGTTCTTTCTTTTGATAGCATAGCCTTTTCTTCTATTTCATATGCAGATGACTTCGTACGTTTTAGTTTATCTTTATCAAATTTATAGGCTCAGTTCAACTAAACGGTCAAGCTACACGTCAACTTTGGCCTAAAGGTAAACCCTGCAAAAAAGGAGTTCATTGCTTATTCTGTTCACAAGGAGAAGCACAATCCTTGCATTTGTACACAAGCTGGAGAAGTTATTCGCCGTAATAGCTCCACGAAGTTGAATAAGATTGCGACTCACGAATGTTCCGCTGACATGTTCCGCTGAATGTTCCGCTGTAGAAATTTTGGCGAATATTCTGCCAAGATTTTTATAAAAGATTGCGCTCGGAGCACAGTAAATCTGTCACACTGAAAATATTGCGAACAGCCATATTTTTAGTCACCTATTTAATGCATTAGTAATACCTCTTGTTTCGTGCATTTCTTCATTCTGGGAAATCATGCTCAATGACTGTTGTGTCTGTTTTAGCTAAAAACTGCTTAACGATAATGGCTGTATGAGAGGATACATTATCATAGTGAAGCACCCACAATTGAACTTGCCACAAATCAGGTTCCTTTCTGCAAATTCGTTCATGCAGCCGTTTCAATACTTCCAAGTAGTAATCGCAGTTAATTGTGTGACCCCGGGGAACCCATTCTTGGACCACGATTCTCCAATGGGAGTCGAAAAAACCCATCAGCATAAACTGGATTTTTTATTTTGACATCCTGGACCTTTTTTTCTGTCAAGATCCTGACCTTTTTGAACCCCGACAGTCACTTGAAGAACAAACTTCTTCTCAGAAGACGACCTTCTTAAACTGGGTTAAACCTCTCAAGGGGTTCATCCCGCTTTCATAAAGAATATCATTATAACTCATTGCTCATGAAAATCACGATCGGTTTTTTATCTTCATGACAGCAAAATACGCGCGTACAAAAACAGACCTAAGCTAACGACAACATGGTTTGAAGAACTGAAACTAATTCTATTTCAAGGCGTTGATTTAAAGTAGAGCTAATAAAAGAAGTGGAAGTAGAGTTTAATAACAAGGCTCGTCCTTGCAACAGAAAAACAAAAAAAAACACGCACGACTCTAAATTTAAAAATATTAGAATAGACTAGCCGAGTGGTTAGCGCGCTAGTATTGAAATCCAACGTCCGTTAGGGCAGGAGTCAGTGGCGTTGCGCTGTAAGCTCAGCATGAAACGACCCAGCCCTAAGTGGCTACCTGGGAAAATCTGGGAAAGGTAAACAGGAAGGGTGGGTGAAAGCACAGGCTGGCTGACCCACAACCCCCCAATTTCACTTCCTGGCTGAAGGGCCATGAAACGGAGATCAACACCGCTGGTTTCAACTATAGTCTAGTGCTACATCCTTTATCCGGGTTACAGCGGTAGCTAGCAACCTAGTAAGAGACGATCACGTCCAATGTTAAGAAATTAAACAATATAAAAACCCATAACTCCTAAAGAAAGAGTCAGATCAAAACAAACAGTACACCATTAGAACCGCCTTTTTTATGTGTAACATTGGGTTTATTTAAAAAAAAAAAATATACATCATCGATTCCCTGAAGCATTGTCCGAAATACCTGTATAGGAATCTTTCTGTCCCTTGGCTTGAACAGCAAGGGAAATATATTGCCTTGAAAATCAAGAAAAGTGGCAGCTACTACGTCATTCTGCCTAAAAGGCATCTTTTTTTTTTATTTTTTTTCCACAGATAACTTGGCACTGGAACATCGTAGAGAGTTGTTCAATGGCTCATTTTAAAGGAAATTAATGGGGTTAATATTAGATTAAAAAACACTGACCCTAGTGTTGAAATGAAATTCTTATTTTCTCCAAATAAAAAATTCCGAATTATTTCAAATAAGAAATGTATTCAAATGAGAATTTTTTTTTTTTTTTAATAAGCCGTTCCTTGACTTAAATTCATATTATGTTATTTCATGTGTGTCATTCGTTTTTCTTCAACTACACAGTAATGTTCCAGTGGTCCTTAAAATTAGAGCCTCTTTTGTCTCTAACCATTCTGCATATCATCTTCCTAATTATTATAATATTCGGATTCCTCTCAGTCCAACAGTCAGATAAAATTTCAAGCCTCTGACTGCTTGTGAGTCTGCGAGTGAAACCTTTAGAAGGATTGTAAAAGAATCTCTGGTCTCTAATTGATTAATTTAGAATTCTTTTTAGTCATTTTTTCTTTATTTCTTTAACGCCTATGTGCGTTAGATATCTCTAGTCCTAGTTTGGATTTCAGGTTGGTTTGGAATTTTTCTAAAGCAATTTGCACTGGCTGTGTTTTTAGAAAGTTGTCACGGATGGTTGTTTGAGGTTTTTTTCTGGATTTCTGGCCATATAGCTTTTTATTTGATTTTGTTTGTTTCTGCTAATTTTAATATTATGTTTATATTTGCTGTATGTTTCTTTTTGTTGGAAGCAATATATCTTTCTAAAATCTATCTATCTATCTATTGTCTTGGCTTCTTTTTCTAAACCACTCCTATGTAACTGAAACAAAAACATAATTTCTTATTTTTACTTTTCTTGGAGATTATTGGGTTAAACTTTTTAGCTTATTAACGGTAAATCTTCTCAGGTTCCAGCAATATGTTATTTATACAAGCTATTTATTAGACAAGTAAGTTTCCTTAACCGTTCTGGGAAATTTAATTAAAGTTTCTCCCCTTTACAGCAGTCAAAGAATGCTAGAATTAAAGATCAAATTCTTGGAGAAAAGCCAAATCTGAAATGAATACTTACGAGAAAAAAGGAATGCTAATCTAGAAGAAACGGTTTTACAATAACACTGTTTTAGCCATTAGAACTAAAACACGCCCTTCTCTGAAAAATTTGAAATCCAGGCAAAATTATTCTTTCTTCGGGTGAAATCGAACCAATTCATGGTAATCATTGGGATATGTAAAATTACTCTTTTCTAAAAAAAAAAATTCAAAGCGTGTTTTTCAAATTTTGGTTACTATGGGCTATAGTTCATCTTTTAATAGGTTGCAGCTACAGCTGCAACAATGATGCAGCTACCGGTTAGCCACAAAACCTGAAAGTTTAATTCATTTAACACAACTAATTTCGAAAAAAACAAGAAGCACCTCATCTAGAACTTTACCCCCAGACATTTGTGGATTTAGCAAAACTTTCCTGTATACATCATAAACCATTTTGATCACACTCACTGACGAGAGCAGCTTAGCGCAACGGAAGCGCGCTGGGCATGTACCACGGAGGTGGATGGATCGAAACTTCATCGAACCTTGCTGGGCCTAAGGCCTAGCGCTCTTTGGGATAAATATAAGGAAATACAGGAATTAAGGAAATATAGGAAAGAGAAGGAAATATAAATGATTTAACTTAGTTTTAGTACCCTCTTCTCCGTTTTTCATAACTAGAATTGACTCCTTTTCATGCCAAATAATATCCGTGCAAACTCCCTCAGACCCTGTATATTCTGTCGCTTAAACAGGCACTCTAAATTTGCTCTGCAAAGGGGGAAAAGTTCACAAGAAAACTATATAAATTAAAACGTTTTATATAAAACTATATAAAATAAAAAGTATTATAATCAACTTGTTTTTAGCCAAAAAGATTCGTAAGGTGAAATTGTCAGGAATTTTTTATTTGACCAGTTCGAACCCAAATCCTTTGTTAGGACTGCGCTCAAACTGATAGGAAAAGAAATAACCACTAAACCCGCGACTGCAGGGAAGATTGTACAGCTTAAACATGGCTCTTGATATGAATTCTAAACAGGCAAAGATTGTAAAAATTCAAACAGAACTGAGAGGCTACCCGGAGCTGCAATGAACAATTTTTTGGCTAAAAAAATTCATTGGAAATTTTCATGTCGTTGTTTTTGCTCGACAGATTCTTTTGAATTTAAATGATTCAAAGTCTTTGCAGAAGTAAATTACCCTAAGCTAAGAAGATAGGGTGACAGGTCCCCACTGGACCTGACACTTCTGAGAAAATAGGAATCCACACAACTTAGTTGAATGTCAGAAATTGTGTAGAATTATACAAATATTCTTAAATAGTTAATATTTTCTTGGCATCTGGTGACCAATAAGCAAGAACACTATAATCGATACTTTATGTTTTGTTTATGATGCTCTGACATCAAGAGACAAATCAGCGAAAATCTCATTGATTTCTAATTTCTATCCTGTGGGAAAGTATAACGTTGCTAATACCGTTATTTTCTTCGAAAAAATTAATATTATAAAAAATAACCGACTGTTAATGCTAAGCCATCTTTGGGCTCCACTGTTGACCAAATGGCTCAATTTTTTCCTTCTTCTTTTTGAAGTGATTGTATGATCTTCAATTGTGTCTTTGTCTTGGGCCGAAATACACAGTCAGATTATCAGCTCGCTAATAGATCCACGTGGACGCTATGATCTTTACGTACAGAACAGAATCAACATAGCCCAATCCATCTTCTCTCAACTCCGCCGCCGTTTGTGGAACCGACAGGAGATCTGTATGAAGACAAAAACCTGTGTCTATAAAGGGGCTGTCAGATTTGTAATCTTCTATGCAGTTAATAATTGGCCGCTGAAGGCGCTTCATCTCCATGGTATGGAAGTCTTTGACCATCGTTGTTTACGAAGAATCCTGAGGATTCGATACTCCGACAGAATCTCAAATGTTAATGTGCGTCGCCGCTGCTATAACATCAAGCCCACAGTCATGATTGTCAAACTAAGAAGACTGCGTTGGCTTGGACATTTCCTAAGAAGACCCAAAGACCGCATCATCAAGCAAGTACTTCTAGCTGTTCTTTTGCCAGACGGGCGCAGTCGTCCTTTCGGTCAATTGAAGAATTGGTGGGCAACTGTCAAAAACGACCTCGATACCATTGGTGGATTTTGAAAGTTTGGTGGAAAGTAGAAAAGTTGCTGGCTCCGGCTTTCCGAAGAGCTGGCACAAGATAGCAACAAATGAGAGTCACCCACACGGAGTCTTCTACATGCCAGATGATTACTTACTTGTACGTCCCGAAGGAAGTACAAGTAAGTAAGTTGTCTTCATTAGTATTTATTATTGTGGGTAGTGCACGTTTTTTGTTTTTGTTTGTTCTTTGTCTTCAGTCCTTTTGTTTTGTATAACAACAACACAATATTCTTTCAATCATTGAAATTTCACTTACAGCCTTATCTCTTTATATTTAGGTGGGTTAACACTATTCATCGTGTGGCGATAATATTTACTTTACTTAAGTTGCTTTTTTTCTTTTCTTCTGTTACAAATTCTGTTTCTGTGGCTGAGTACAGAAAAAAACAGCAATACATTCTGAAAGAAGGCGAATAGAAAAAGATATTGACCTAATTTACTAAAGAAAAATATAATACCCAAAAACCTAAAGAAGCCAAGGTACAAAAGAAAAAAGACAAAATCATACACAGTAAATCCCACATTTTTAATAGGACCATCCATCCAGTTACGCAATTGACTGTGATCGAACTCTACCCACTTACATCTTGGGGGAGGAGGGCACTCCAAAGACTCTATCTTGGTTAGAACTTTCTTATCACAAAACAAAATCATAAACAAAATCATTTCTTTCTTCTTTCTTTCTTCTTAACGGGGCACTCACCGATCAAACAGAAGAGTCTAAGGCTATAGCTTACTGCAACCATTCAAATATTCCGTCAAACATAATTATTCGACATAGACCATAACTGTATTCTTTACATAGGATCTCTTTGTAACCAGAGTTTAAGCTACCTTTCAATATTGAATCTTTTTGCTCGTTTTTCTCTTTTATTATTCTGTCTTAATTTTAGAGCCACTAGTCAATCACCTTCAAAAACATAAAGAACAAACTTCTTTAGATAACAAGAGACCAGTGGTTCCAATTACGAGGGTGGCATTTAACCCCTCCCCCTTAGATTTTTTTTGTCTCCTAAATATTTCGAAAAATACTTTTTTTGGCATTTCCATTAAAAAAGCTTTTTTTTTGTATTTTCATTGAAAGAGAATTCGAAAAACAGCAGAATTGCCCCCAAAAACGTTTACCCCCCGTCCCCTCCTACAATTTCGTGGAAGGGTGCCACTGACAGACACCCCATTATAGCAAGAAGGATCGATCTCTGCTTAGCATTATGGGGCCCGGGGTTGGATTTCGGCTGCCGCAAGTCCTGGAATTGCCTGGAGATTATGCATTAGCATCTCCAAGCAGTCAAACAAGAAGAAACAGAATCGAATAGGAGAGATACAGATAAATACCATTGCCTTCCCCCACATTGCCTTTCGGTGGATTGAAGAGAGGGAAGGGGACTCTTCCTACTTAAGTATGCGCCTTACTTATATATAAACAAATCTGTTGACAACTAGCAGCTGTCGTTCGGCAGAGACAAAGAGAAAAGGAGTGCCAGAAAACAAAATAAAAACACAAAACAAACCACAAGTGCTCAAATGCATGTTTGAAAGTTCAATTTACTTTATTTTTCAATTCATCGGCTTTTGTTCAGGTATAATTTTTCCCTCATTAAAACAAAAAAAAAAAGATATCAACGGAGTTTCCTATTTCAAAATAGTTCATTTTTGACTCTTGAAAAATATATACAAGAAAAATATACGAATTAGTTTGGGATTTCAAGCAAGGGCCTCTCCTATACAAAAGCCTTCATTGGGCCAATCAACACCTCAGTGCCCTCTGATTTTTATTAAACTATGTTCTTGGAGAAGGGGTGTTGCGTTGTAAAATACCACAAAAATTTAATTTTTAGAGAGTACAGATTTTATTAAGGTACAGATATCTTCGGCTATTGTCTGGCATCATTGGCACCCACTATTAGTTATCCAGAGTAATACAAATTGACGTATGTATCGTATGTGACGTATGTAAGTATGTATCGACTTTAAAAGTCACAGCAGAAATAATTTTTACGAAGGGGTGAGATCACCCCTTCGACAACAGTCAATCCATACGAAAAATCGGATGTTGAAATTTACCTTTATATAAAAAAAAAAAAAAAAAAAAAAAAAAAAAAAACAACAACAACAAAAAACAATATCAAACATGGCATCAACCAATTATACCCAAGAGAACTGTTTATATATACTTTTATTATACCCTTTTCCTTTGATGCTCATCGTAGTGTTACCTTTCGCGAGTTCGGATTTAAAAGTGGTGTTACAAACATTCTGAACTAGCTAATTATTGTACTTGATGGTAATCAGTGATTCGTAAATATATGTAAATGGAAGCTAATTAATTAAAAAATTTAAGTCCGAAAACAAATACGTTTTCTTAGCAAGAACTTCAAACAAAAGCAAGAAATCATACCCAATTCGTATTTTTAGAATTCCTGAGAACAATTCTGGATTTGTGGCAATCAGACGGCCACAATAAAGCAGAACTTCCTGCTGCAGAACGGCCTGCATCAGATCATACGGTGCTACGTGTTTGTACAGCACTAACTGAATTTCCTTGGGGGTCATAGGCTTATCCAAAACTATCTCTTCTTTTCCAATTACTCCTACTGTTAACTAAAAAGAAAAACATTAAAAGAGAAGCTAAGAGGAGAACCATAGGTAGTAAACTATTTGGTATACATTTAGATCTTATTTCTTTTACTGTAGTTTCGCTTTTATTTTCGAAATAATTCTAATTTTACGAGTAGAAGCCTTTTAATATCTTAATTTGTTATGTCAAGCATACATGGGTATCAATTTATCATTATTCCAACAGGGACAGGGTATCATAATTTAATATATTTCAATGTATAATATAATATAATATAAAAAAAAAAAAAAAAAAAAAAAAAAAAAAAAACGGCTCCGTAGTTTTTAAAGCCTTTTCGTGAGCACTCCTAGTGTTCTACTTCTTACTCTTAGCTAACAAGAGAAGTATAAAATGAGAAGCTAGAACCATAGTTAATAAAACAACAGTCATAATAAATGAACTACCTTTAGATTTGAATACTTCGATACGTAGAAACTTAAGAGTTTAATATATTTACATTCTTTTTGTAGTTCAGTATATTTTATTACATTTTCATAGGTCAATACATGGAAATAATTGGCAATTAAATGTTTATGTTATAAAAAAATACAACGTCAATATTGGGAATACTTGGGAACTCCTACAGAAATAAGTGCCATTCACGCCCCAAATTATTAGGTAAACTAGATATTTACTACTACTACTACATTAAAAACTCACCGCAACACAAAGCCGCCAGAGGCCAAGAGCTACGTACACTCCTGCTCCATCTCAATATATTCAAAGCCTCCCTCTTTACACCCTCCCAGGAAGTTCTCATTTCCCTTAAATCTTTTTTTACGGCATCCTTCCACCCGAACCGTGGACGGCCTGTTTTCCGTTTAGCCCTAGATGATTGGGCGAAAAGGAAAATCTTGGGCAATCTGTCATCCTTCATCCACAGAGCGTGCCCTAGCCATCTCAATCTTTCTCTCATTATAGCCCTAGAAAGCGGGTGTTGAGCTACTGTTTGAAATACGGTCTATCAGTCGGGTACCCAAAACAATCCATAGGCAAATTCTATGGAAACATCTACCAAATCTTCCTCCGTATTTTGAAACACCCATGATTCAGACCCATATTTGACCACTTTCATCACTGTAGCTTCTGTAGCACTGTGTCGCTTATCTTCCTATTCTTCAACTGTGAAAAAACACTCTGAGCTTTGGCTATTCTACTTGTAACATCTTCACAGTACCTACCGTCTTTACTAGTAATTAATTAAAAAAACTGTTTCCACAAAATAAGTTTTCAAAGAAAAGTAAAGAACTCCATTAAACAAAAATGAGCAAAAATAAAATCAAATAATCTACCAAGCGTGAAACTACCGCAAATCAGCATCGATAAATAAATGAAACCCAAAACCCAAAATAACCAAGTCAAACCCAAAACGAGCAGAAATTAACATAAGTTTGGCTCAAAACCCCTATGCCTTCCCAAGGCCAGAACAAAATTTGCACTTTACTGAAAAAAATATAAATGTTTTTACTTTTATAACTTTAATAAATCAAATAATATTAACATTTTGATTACTAAATATCAGCATATGTATATTAAACTGACAATGCACAATCATTTGTATTTTTTTCAGTAAAGTGCAAATTTCGGTCTGGCCTTAGGAAATCTTGATTTTGATTGGATGTGTTTCGGGAAATGGTGGGCGTGGAAGGGGTGTTAGTCACCTTCCAATCACTTTCGACTATTAAAAAGGGCACAAGCCACTCTAATTTCCAATTAAATGAGCGCTTTTCGGACTTTTTGCGAAAACTTCTTCGATACGAAGTGCCCTGCTCTAAAGAAAAAAAATAATAATAAATAATACATTGTTCCAACATCGTTCTTATATGCCCCCAGGCCATAACTTGATACCCTTGCCCTGATGGTTGTGGGGGAGTTTCCTCCTCAAAAACATATTTTCTATCTGGAAATCAACTACGCTGAACAAAATGGCTATCTCAAAATTTTGATTGGATGTGTTTGGGAGAATGATGGACGTAGGGGGGGGGGGGACTTTTTGCCCTCCAATCACTTTCGACTAATATAAAGGGCACTAGCCACTCCAATTTCCAATCGATTGAGTCCTTTTCTTAGTTTCTACAACAACTCCTTCGATACGAAGTGCCCTGGTATGGAAAAAAAAATAATACATTGTGCCAACATCGTTCTTTACTTGGTAATATTTACTTTACTGGTAATATTATAGGCAGCGCAATCGGGCTGCCCAGTAATGAATAGTCAAAACTTCAGTTTGAAGTTACTGATGGAGAGCTGTGGGAATTCGAATCAATTAGTCAAAAGGGTTGAATTAAGAAAGGGTTTCACTATGTGGTTGCAAGTCAAATTTTTTAAAAGAATTAAATGTCATCCGAAAGCCATCTCTGATGAGATTTTATTAGTAGTAGTATTTTCTTTAACACAACATCCTCTTGTATAACTGCTATATATTTTTTATGATCCAAATTTGCATTTTCTACTCACAGCATGACCATCCTAAGCCGTTTTACGAACGATATGTTAGTTTTGGGGTATTTTCCATATGATACAGAAATAGCAATGGAATTAGCGAATAGGTAAAACCACCACGCATCTAACAATGATGGTGACAATCAGCGGGATGGTGAAAGAGACTTAGACCCAAAAAAGTTGTGCCTACTCATACTTCGAACCAGGGCATCAAATCAAGACAATGTAGGAGGGGGGGGGGGAGTAATGTATTTTGCAAAGTCTTGAGAGGGGCAATTTTGTTGTTTTATCTATTTTTTTTTTACTAAATAAGTATTTTCTTAACGACGTATATTTTAATTCTTTCAGACAATTTTGATTTGGCGTGATAATTCAAAAATGGCACATTTCATTTACCACTAAAATCAAGCACCTTTTAAACGAGTTTTTTACAACTTTCTATTTGGAAAGTCGAGTGAATAATGACTACCAAAAAACAATTCTTTCTGACAATTTTAATTCTTTCAGACAATTTTGAAATGGCGTGATAATTCAAAAATGGAACATTTCATTTACCTCTAAAATCAAGCGCCTTTTAAAAGAGTGTTTTCACAACTTTCTATTTGGAAAGTCGAGTGAATAATGACTATCAAAAAACAATTCTTTCTGACAATTTTAATTCTTTCAGACAATTTTGAAGTGATAATTCAAAAATGGAACATTTCATTTACCTCTAAAATCAAGCGCCTTTTAAAACAGTTTTTTCAAAACTTTCTATTTGGAAAGTCGAGTGAATAATGACTATCAAAAAACAATTCTTTCTGACAATTTTAATTCTTTCAGACAATTTTGAAATGGCGTGATAATTCAAAAATGGAACATTTCATTTACCTCTAAAATCAAGCGCCTTTTAAAAGAGTTTTTTCAAAACTTTCTATTTGGAAATTCGAGTGAATAATGACTACCAAAAAACAATTCTTTCTGGCAATTTTAATTCTTTCAGACAATTTTGATTTGGCGTGATAATTCAAAAATGACATATTTCATTTACCTCTAAAATCAAGCGCCTTTCAAAAGAGTGTTTTCACAACTTTCTATTTGGAAAGTCGAGTGAATAATGACTATCAAAAAACAATTCTTTCTGACAATTTTAATTCTTTCAGACAATTTTGAAGTGATAATTCAAAAATGGAACATTTCATTTACCTCTAAAATCAAGCGCCTTTTAAAAGAGTTTTTCCAAAACTTTCTATTTGGAAAGTCGAGTGAATAATGACTATCAAAAAACAATTCTTTCTGGCAATTTTAATTCTTTCAGACAATTTTGATTTGGCGTGATAATTCAAAAATGACACATTTCATTTACCTCTAAAATCAAGCGCCTTTCAAAAGAGTGTTTTTACAACTTTCTATTTGGAAAGTCGAGTGAATAATGACTATCAAAAAACAATTCTTTCTGACAATTTTAATTCTTTCAGACAATTTTCATTTAGCGTGATAATTCAAAAATGGCACATTTCATTTACCTCTAAAATCAAGCGCCTTTTAAAAGAGTTTTTCCACAACTTTCTATTTGGAAAGTCGAGTGAATAATGACTACGAAAAAACAATTAAGGACCCAAGGAAAAATGATTGAGTTACAATAGACCTTTCCACAAATTCCGATTTGAAATTGACAATAACCTTCAAGAATAAGCAATGGCAGCAGCAAAAGCTACAGCCTAGTAAAGAGCAAATCGCAACCCAAAAATTAAATTTAGCGGAAAATAAAAAAACTTATTTTGGAATAAACTTTCAAGTGTAAAAGAACCACCATTTAACAATGATTAGAGTTGTAACTAATATCCAAGTTTTTACAATTAGTTGTGAAGTAATAAGCGACAGGTTATCTGTAACAGCTAAACCAGAACTTTTTTCAAGTTTTTATTAGGTTGTGGAACGTCAAAAATTCGAACACATATTTTAAATACTGTTGTGCAAGCTTTTGGTTTAGGATACAGAAACTACCAATATCTTTTCTTCTCTGGATTCTATAAATCTCTTAGAAGACTTCGGGTATGACTATTACCCAAGTTAAGCTTAAAAGGAAAGAGTAATGAGACAACAAATTTATGGGAATTTCCAAAAAGACCTGGAAAACTCTCGAAAACAGGAACTCGAAAATTAATGAAAGTCCAGTTTTGGAACCACCCTGGTTGAAAACCCTAAACAAGAGGCTATGAGCCACCCATCTTGAAATACAAGGAAAATCTTTGTTTTCATGGGTAGCAGTGATGTGTCTTCCTTTTTTATCTTTTTTCCGCGAACGCCGTCTAAACTGCTAGTTGGTACAACAAGCTATTGATAAACAGGTCCAACATCTCAAAAGTCATTGAAAATGTCAAACGTAGACTGATTCTTGTAAACACAGTTATGTGATACTTTTTAGATATTTTACACTATGCATTGTCTTAGGATTCAAGAAAATAGTAGAAAAGTTGAAAAGTAGAATAGAAAAGTTGATTTACTCGACTGGTCCCATCTGTTCATTCAGTGATTTTATTTGTAATATTTTTCTTTTCGTATGTTTGGATCCCTTTTTAGTTTTCACTGTTACTTTAGTTGTTGTAGTTTGTTTCTTTTCTCCTTTTTTCTTAAGTGTCTTATTGTGTGTTAATTTGACGGGATTTCAATAGCAACGAAATGAAAAAAATATATATAGAATCCGCAAAAAATACATATGCTTCCTTAAAAAAAGCAAGAAAAATTTAAATTTATGCTGGAGAGGAATTACGACAAATGAAAAAACAAAATGTAAAATAAACATAAATTGGGAGAAAAAAAGTACTGTAGCCAGAAAAGAGTCAAAATAAAGTTTTGTATATTTTGGTTTTCAGTAGGAGGAGGAGGGATCCTTCAAATCAGTCTTGGATGCCACTGGCAGTTAGGTCTTCTCTTTAATGATATTTAAATCTATGAGGAACAGTCAATCAAATCTGACTACAAAAAATGTTGAATGTTTTACCATTGTTTATTATATTTTCAATTACTTATTTTGTCTTGCTTGTTCCTTCTTTTTATTTTTTTTCAAAAACTAGTTTTAATAGTTTTGCTTGATATGTTCAGATTATTCAGTTAGCAATCAGTTAAGCCTCTAGTTAGCAACTATTAAGGAACTAGTTAAGCAAATAGCTACCAACTTGACTAGGACAACTAGCTTAACATGAACTCATGTGGTAACTGGAATATTTCGTTATATCGACTCTTTGCTGTCGCACCATAATATCACATATATCAAATTAAACGTAAATTAAATTAAAATCAAATAAACTATAATAATATTTAAAGTAAAATCAGCCAGCAATGTCTTAAGTTACTTTCTATTCGTGCATTTCTATTAAGTTCAAAATGCTTCAAACGACTGAAATTCTAAATCAAAGTAAAAATCCTTTGGAATTCGTGGGTGGTAGTAGTTTTGTAGCCAAACCATTACATTTGCAATAGACGGGAGTGGGGGGAGGGGATCAATAAACACTTCTCATATACCTATTTAGAAAAAGATTTCAAGGCTAGCAGAAGTTACAATTACAAAAGAGATTAACAAAAACTGAAAAATACAAAAATACCTTGATGCATTTTTCTTAAGGAAAAAATCCTCGAAAAGAAGCCATGATACTTTTTTGGTTTGGAGTATGATATGTGTACATTCGCTTCTGTTCAAAAGTAAAAGAGAGTAACCTTATTGCCATGGGAATGCCTATAGACCATAGAGATCCTCCTCCCCAAATAGATTCAGCGAAAAATAAAAAAAAAAGGCTCAACTTGGAATGATGTCATAAGAGGCATATAGGCATAGCATATCTATTTGCAAAAACAAAGGTGTGTGTGTGTGTCTCTTTGTTTCTCTCTTTCCATTCCTACATTGAGAACAAAAAACAACAACAACAAGAAAAACAGCTAAACTAATAAAGATAGAAACATGAAAAATTTCGGAGAGTAACTCTATGGCCTTGTAAATACATATAGACCCACCCACCCTCATATAACGAAAAAAATCCAAAAAACTGACTTCAAATCACAAGATTACGGAATGAGTAAAGGGATACATACCAACTATACATAGAATACCAATGGTACATAGTACAGATATATGCAACAAGAGGATACTCAAAAATAAAGAATAGAACATTCTAAAATAAATCGACTATTTGAACTTTTAAGATAAAGGTAGAGCCTCCAACGTAGGCTCATTACTATTAAAAAGTTATCTGTTAATAATAATTACTATTAACGTTAATTAATAAGTGTTAATTACTGTTAACACTTTATCTGTAATACCTTCAAAATGATGTACCACATGTGATCACAGAAGGCCATATTTGGATTAAAATCGCCAAAATTACATAAAAAATAACCAAATCCTGAAATTCAACTAAATTTGACGATGTTGACAATTGTGTCAACCCTGCTCATAATCAATTATATCAAAACATTTCCTTTAAAAGACTCGAAATATTAATAAGTCAATTATCTGAAAGCATTCAAAATTATGCCAAAGCATGTTTTTTTCAAGTGACTAGAAAAACAAATTTATTAATTTTCGATTTCAGGGAAATGAAAATGAATTGTTCTTTTTTTCGATTTTTAACTAATCTCTTTACTTTCAACAATAAATATTTCACTGACAAATCAAAGAATTTCTTAAAATTTGCGCTATTCCATTAAGCAAAATAATATAGGGATTGGGACAAAACCTTTTCCCCGAGAAAAGCCTTACCAATTTCCCGTTGACAAGAACGGTCGTGATAAATGGTGAAATAGAATCAACTAGCTGTTCCAAAATAGAAGAACAATATCGGACAACGGACCAGATCCTAACAGAGCCAGCACGACGTTTGACATCAATCATTCGGTCTCGTAGGGATTTGTTCTCAATCTGAAAATGCATTTCATTTAAAATGACAATGAAAGAGCACTAAACATGAAATAGCCTTTTCGTGTAGGAAATGGTTTTGTTACTAAACCAGTTTAAGGACGAAATAAAATCAGGAGATTTTAGAAAATCGGAAAATCGGAAAATTTCAAATCGGAAAATCGGAAAGGAAAATCGGGAAACTAGTCTTTGATAAGACTTAAGGCGAGACACTACTTTTAGTCTAATAACGACATACTGGTTTGAGACAAGAATTTATAAAAGGCATTCTGTTCTTATACATATACATATACTATCTTTATATATGAATAATAATTGTGTAGGTATATATTTATTCTATTTCTCGAAAATGACTCCATATTTTTTCGGCAAAATTGGTATTTAGGGATATTTTCAAACAGTTAGTCGTAACGAACTGTGAGAGGCGACCCGGCTCAATAGTAACCGAAACTCTAAAAAACGGAATTTTGATACCAATAGATACATCAAAAGAATCAGATTTTTATGTTGATTTCAAATATATAAGTTTCATCAAGTTTAGTCCTATCCATCGAAAGTTACGCGCCTGAGAAAATTTGCCTTATTTTCGAAAAAAGGGGGAGACACCCCCAAAAACTCAAAGAACTCTAATGAAAATCACACCATCGGATTCAACGTATCAGAAAACACTACTGCGGAAGTTTCAAGCTCCTATCTGCAAAAATGTGGAATTTTGTATTTTTTGCCAGAAGAAAGATCACGGATGCGTGTTTATTTGTTTTTTTTGTTGTTTTTTTCCAGGGAGGATCATATCGATCAAGTGGTCCTAGAATATCGTGGGAGGGCTCATTCGAACGGAAATCAAAAGTTCTAGTGCCCTTTTTAAGTGACCAAAAAACATGGAGGACAACTAGGCCCCCTCCCACGCTCATTTTTTTCCCAGAGTCACCCGATCAAAATTTTGAGACAACCATATTGTTCAGCATGGTCGAAAATATAATAACTATGTCTTTTAGGATAATTTAATCCACCAAAGTCCCCAGGGGAAGGGCTGAAAGTTATGAACTTTACCCAATGTTTACATATAGTATTGGTTATTGGGAAGTATACAGACGTTTTCAGGGAAGATTTTTTCTGGTTTTCAAGGGTTATGTGGGAGGATCTGTCCACAGAGGAAGTTTTCATGGGGGAAGGGACATTGCTATGAAGGGGGAGCCGGATTTCTCAGCATTATTTAAAAAAACGATCAGAAATTAAATTAAAAAAAAAAAATTTCAACTGAAAGTAAGGAGCAACATCAAAACTTAATACGAACAGAAATTATTACGTATATGATTGGGTCCGCCCCCTAGTCAATACCTCGCTCTTAGTACTTAAAAGTTTTTAGTACTTTCATAAGAACTATTTATTCTAATTAACGGCCTTTGTGATTAAGGGGTCATTTTTAAAGAATTGGAACAAAATTCGAATTTTAGCGTAAAGAGCGAGGTATTGACTAGGGGGCGATCCCCCTAATATACGCATTAAAAATATATGAATATAGAAATTTGTTACGTAAGTTAATTCGTAAGTTACGTATATTTATTACTAATAAAAACGTTCGTAAATAAAATTAAAGAACTTTCGAGAAAGCCATTTAATCAAATAAAACTAAAATATTAAAGTTTTTCTGTATATACAGAGAAAACTGTATATACAGAAAACCGAGAAAAACCATTTTATGAAAAACGTTTTAAGTTGTTTTTCGAGAGGGCTGAGCAATCCCCATAAGAATAAATCACAGGAAGAGACACAGTTCACGGTACAAAATAGTACATAGTACAAGGATGTCACACGGTACACTCGGACGGCTCAAAATGACGTACCAGCCAAGCTGATAGAAAATACCCAGGAGTAACACAAGCAAAACCGACAGCGCGTTAGGGATATTTTCAGGACGAAATACTCCTAGCAAAAACTTTGTTTCTATATAAGTCGAGCAGTGAATTGGTTCGATTATAGTGAAAAAAAGGCTTGGGTATGCAAGAATTGAAATTTAAAACGAGCGAAATTACACCGCACTAAACAAATATTTTCAATGTTAGTATATTAGGTAAAGGACAAAAAAAAATTCCAAAATGGGTTTAGTAGAAGGAGGTGGGCAGGGCTGTATTTACAATGAGGTTTATCAAGGCTGTTGCCCCAGGGCGTTAAAATTTAGGGTGCTGCAAGAAAAAAAAGGGTATTAGAATTTTTAGGAACGACATTTAGAATGACAAGTCATTTTTTCAGTTTGGAATAATTTTTTGCATATACTGAAGCTTTCTTAAAGCGAGATTAGGGCGGTAGATCGTAGAGAAATTTTTCTAAAGTGCTTCAAAATTCTTCAAGATTTGATCATGGTTTAATGTCAACAACTATTTCATATAACTATCAACTTCGGAGGGGGAGGATTATAAAGTGAGGGCGCTAATAATATATGCATAAGGGGCGGTACAAAGTCAAATCTGGCTCTGGAAATGGGTAGCTGCAAATCCCCGTTAAAACATGATAATTTTTATTCGTTAAGTTTTAGTCGCATAATTTTTTGAGTTTTAGTCGCATTTTATTCCACTTCATTTTTTTTGTAACTTATTTCAGAGCACTTTTTTCTGAAACCTTGTGAGATGTAGGCTATTTCAATGCGGATATAAATAGCGCATTTTATTAAGCGTGTGCAATTTTATGATTATTTTTTTTATGCGGAGGAAATATCTTTTTTTTCGGATCCACTAAGGAAAACAATTGTTTTCCTTATCCACTAAGGAAAACCATTGTTTTCCTTTTTTTATGCGGAGGAAATATCTTTTTTTTTTCGGATGCACTAAGGAAAACCATTGTTTTCCTTGTCCACTAAGGAAAACCATTGTTTTCCTTTCTTTTTATGTGGAGGAAATATCCTTTTTTTTCGGATCCACTAAGGAAAACCTTTGTTTTCCTTATCCACTAAGGAAAACCATTGTTTTCCTTATCCACTAAGGAAAACCATTGTTTTCCTTTCTTTTTATGCGGAGCAAATATCTTTTTTTTCGGATCCACGAAGGAAAACCATTGTTTCTGGATAAGTGTAAACTATGTCAAAGTTGGTTATTTAAAACCAAACTTGGGTTGGGCATTCACCTGAGGCCAAATGAAAAACAGGTCGTCCCAAGGGGTGGGATGAAGTCCCAAAAAAGGATTTAGAGGAAACTGGTACTTTATGAGGGTGGAAAGAGAATGAAACCCTGAATAGAACGGGCTGGAAGAGGAACATGCTCAACTGTGTTGGCCTCAGGCAGCTTGGTGCTACAATAAGTTTTTAGTAGTAACAGCAATAGAAAAAACTTCAATATTTCATCTACAATATGTTCCAGCTCTCAAATTTCAATTTATCTTACTAAGGAACACGGTCACTCATTGCTAAATATGTATGGTCAATGTATGCATTAAGTTAGTACTAACTGTTCTATACGTCGATTTAAAATATTCCACTTTTTTCAAATTGAAGGCATCCACGACAAATATTTTTCACAGAAATACCCACTCGATTTAACAAAATGGAGAGGGAAGACACTCAAATTAAGTAATTAGGTCTATTTATAATTAGGTAATTATAAATTACCTATTATAATAATTACCTAATAATAATTAGGTAATTATAAATAAGTAATTATGTCTATTTATAAACCACGTTAATGAGAAAAGTGTGTTCGAACTTTGCATTTGGTAGGTTACCAGTTACTTTGAAGGTTACACAAAATATAAAGTACAATTTAAAACATTAAGTAATTGCTTTTAACTATTTTAGCTAAATAAACTATGCATAAAGTGGAACTACAATCTAAAACATATACTATAAACCACAGCCATCATTACTGGTTACATAACATGTAAACTGGTACAGCTGATTGCATGGGCGTAGGCAGCATCTTGTGTAGGGGGGGGCAGCAGCGTCGGGGATGGCGGGATAAGAGGTCTTACTAATAGTTCCCGAGGTCCTTTTAATATAGGTCTTTAGAAACTAGTCATTCTATATATCACTAAAACTCGGCCTTTAACATTTTCCATGTTCTACTTTTCCTGCAACAGTATAACATAAGAGACCCACTATCCTACTTCCAATTTCCAGAAAATATAAACACCACAAAAGCGATTTGACACAAATCACATTATGGTTAGATAACAGCTTCTTCTAAGAATTCAACTCAAAAGTTTACAGTTGGGCAAAATTAAATATCAAAATTTGTATAGGGGAGACCGGTCCGCGTTTAGCCAAAGTAAACAGTTTCAATATAAAAACCTATGGGGCTTCTGGTGGATTATAAACGCTCTGAAAGATGGCAGTGTATGTTTTCAAAATGTCTGACCTTAAATAATACTTTTACCAAGAATATCAGATTGAATCAGGTTTTATGGTGATTAACTCTGGAATTTCGTTCAATTTTGTCTGAAAGCCTACTCCTAATTACGAATACTAGAAAACTCGCGTTGTAAACTCACACTTTATTCTCTTATTATTTGCCTGTTTTTGGCAGCTTCCGAGACGTGCCATCTTCACCAGTTTGCTGTTAGTATTTTTTCATCCCGTGGGATAGTGAACTCCCATGTTCGGCAACAATACCCAGGGTAAATTCGGCATGCCGTACCAAGGTGTTCAAAAGTGACCTATGCTTGTATAAGCTGTGTAAACAGCATATTTAAAGGTTGAAGGCAAGCTTAAAACCCAAAACTGTGTTATTTCTGGCGTTGTTTAATCCCATCAGAACAGTAAGTGAACTTAAGTTCTATTTTTTCCTGTTAAATTTCATTCAAGATAAAAAAGGTTAAAAGTAAAACAGAAGAGAAAAGAAAGAAAGGTGGCTGTGATCCAGAAGAAAATAAAATAGCAGTTTTTTTTTGTCTTATTCTACAAGAAGTCAGTTGGATTCTCTGGAAGTACCATGGGTGTCCCTAGAGGAACGCTGCAAGACTACATAAAAAAAAGTTGAGAAGCTGAATATCCCTCTAAAAAGTCTGGACCTGAATTTCTTTACACCCTGTTACAACACACGATAAGTATTTACAGAGGAACAAGAATAAAGACTAAAAACTTACTTGAAAACGATAGCTGATATGCTATCGACTGTATTCCCCTAGAAGCGTGTAAATTTGCATGCACTTTTATTAAGAGCATTTCATTATTAAGAGCATAAAAGGACCGGATAACGGAACTGCAAAGGCAGTGGAGACAGTGGAGGAATTACAGGTAAAGATTGGTACCGTGGTTTTATGGATTGCCTTAAAACTCTATCAGTAAGAACGCCAAAAAGTACAAGCCTATGACGGACAACTGCTTTCAACTGTCATAGTTTAGGAGCTTTCTTTAAGAACCTGGATTGAGGCCTGTATAAACTCATGTTTAAACCACAAGACATTTGAGGTTTTGACGAATCAGGTCTAAAAAAATCCACAAGCCTCCTAAAATCATTGCACAACGAGCCCCCAAGTAAATAGGGAAGGCTTCATCAGCCGAAAGAGGTCAGTTGACCACAACTGCTGCTGGTGGCAATGTGTAGGGAACACAGTCCTTCCTCTACTTATTTCCCCACAGAAACAGTGTCCGGAAACTTTACTCAGGGGAGCTTTACCAGGAACCATCACGATCAGCTCAGAAAATACTTCTGGCTGGATGACTGCCTCTCATTCTTTGCTTTACTTGCAGCATTTTATCAGTCAAGTCAAACCCAAAAAATCAACTGGAAAAAAATTTGAAAAAGTCAGAAGTGCTCACTGACACCCCCATGAAAGAATGCATTACTGTTAGGATAAAAGCTGTATCTGCCAAAAAGCCCTAGTCCTGGAATGGAAGAAAGTCAGACAAGTGAAAAGACTAAAAAGCAAAAGGCGTGTCTCTCGCAACAAGAGTTACAGTTAGAGTGACGATTCTGACGTCGATGATTCTGTATACAACAACTCTTCAGACCCCAGCATAGACATTGAAGACAAGCCCCCTACCAGCAACTTCTAATTTGACACTGAGAAAGTCAAGGCTGGTGATTACATTCTGATTGAGCTGAAGAGCAAGAAAGGGAATTCTGTTCACAATATTATCATTATCAAAAAGTAGCAACTGAAGAACTTAAGATCCACTTTTCAAAAGAGACTGGAGCAAGAGACTTTGCGCTAACTGGCGAGATGGATAGTGTCTTAAAGACAGAAGTTGAAATAAAATTGCCACCACTGAAAGGTAGAACACCAAGATTAGCGGAGCGGCTTACTTTTGGTGTTGATCAGTCAATGTATAATTTGAAATTAATACTCTTTAGTTTTTTTTAAATCTTAATGAAATTCAATTTGTAGTTTTTTATGCTGACCATATTCTTTCTTAATTTTATAGCCGAAAAACAAGCTTTAATGTTCCCCTGGTCACTTTTCTTTTTCTTTTGTCCGGTGGCCAAACGTAAGTCCGAAACGACCGAACCAGTGCCGGGGTGGCCCAGGTTTGGCGCTCCTGACCACTTGGATAGAGGCATCCAGGTGGAAAAATGGCGGAGTATTTCTAATTGTCTTTTTTAAGGATGGTATTGAATGAGTTACTTTTGCGTTGGCATGCTCAGCAACTTCTTATCGCTTGAATCAAATCATGGAGAATTAAACAATTCAAAATCAGCCGATCGTGTGTCAGTCTCCTATCTATATATCGGACTGAAAATCAATATTGAAGATCGAAACGTAAATGTTGATATCGCAAGCGATATTTGGAAATTTCTGTTTATTTCCAGTTTTTTTAACCATCTACCAGGTAACATCCAACAAAAAATTCCAACATACGAAAATTTCTCGCTAATATCTATCGTAAATTTGAAGTTCTAGGGGGGGGGCGACAGCGGCCCTCCCCTGCCCCCCCTTCCCTACCCCCAGGGCGGTTTGTAATTTGTTTAAAAAATACGGCAAATATCCTGTAAATTTAGCGGATCCATGAGATTCATTTTAAACATGGGGAACTGGCACTCGGCATTGGCACAAAAATCTTCATAAGAAAAACAGGGTAATACTTAAGGAGGACTGCTTTAAAACAAACATAGGTACTTACCCCTAAGAGTACTTACCTCAGTCCTAAGGGCCCTTTCCCTCGACTTACCCCAACGCCCCCCTCCCAATGGAGCAATTTATCCCAGTTTACATATTGCCATTATATTTACAATATTGCAGCTCGTTTCTTCTAGCCATTTGAACCAAATTCTTTAAAAAGCCCGCTAAAAATACAATTCAAAAATGTGTTTCGCGTGAGTTGTGTAATAGATTTCGTTCCTAGTCTATATTCATTACGCTAGAAGCCTTTAAAAGCATGTTATAGGAAAAGAAAAAAAAAGCTTTGACACATTTGAGTGGTTACATGATAAGCATATAAAATTTCCTCCAGTCTTCAATTCTCAATTCATTTTCCCACATGACGAGCTTGAGCATTCACTGAATATACACGTGTTCACTACGGTGTGTTAAAAAAAGAAATAGTTTTGTACCAAGACAAAAGTAAAAGGATGCCCCTTCACATACTTATCATGAAGATATGTTACTGACATATTCTTTTTCGTAAGAATCCCATCAAGGGGGTACCAGGAGCCTTTGGAAATGCATTATTCTGACTATAAAGCCTTTTGAAAAATGTTCCAGTCAAAAGGTACAAGGATTAAATTATTCAAATCAAATCAAATACTTCAAATTTCTGCTTGGAGGAGTCCAAAAATTTCGTCTATAAAATATTAGTTTGCCCGTTGGTTTGCTTCTTTGCTTACCTTTTTAATTAGCAAAACAATAACAGACACATTATCAGGCGGCATGCTCAGACGCATACTTCAAGAGGATTATGTTCGCAAAAGCTATCGGACATTCTTCAAACCAATAACAGACCAATAACGAAGCACAGAAGATTGTATGCCAAAGATATTCAATCAATCACCAAACTAATAGCAGACACATGTTCAACTACTTGCTTCACGGAGGTCAGGCTCATGAAAATTGTCGATCCATTTTCAAGCCAATAACAGGCACATCCTCATGCATTTTCAGGTAGAATGTGCAGATTCAAGATTTATGAAGATCATTTTGTAAAGAATACTGGTCCATTTCCAAATCAGTAGCAGAACAACAACTCAAATGAGAAAATCATGCCTCCAAAAGTTATTGACGTATCTTCGAAAGATATGCATTAAGGGAGCATATCCAGGCGTATTCTTCAAGAAGACCATAATCAGGAAAATTATCGATCCATCTTCAAACCAATAGAAGAAACATGCTCCAGTGGTTTAAGGGAGCAGCATCAGATATATGCTCAAGGAAAATTATTTTCATAATAATTGTCGATTTCCCTTCAACGCCATAATTAGACACATAATATCATACTCCCAAACGTAACCGATGCATCTTTAGCAGAGACATATTCACGAAGACATTCAGACTTCAGGAAGATCGTCTGCATAAGAATAGTGAACCGTCGTCAAACGAGTAACTAGATGCAAATCAAGTTCATAAGGTTATCGGACCTTTTTCAACACCAAAAACGGACACATATTCACACATCTACCTTAAGCAGGGTCAGAAATGTGCTTCATGAAGATCAAGTTCACAAAATTATCAATCAATTTTCAAACCAATAGCAGAAGCATATTCACGTATTTTCAAGAAGCAGGTTCAGAAGAATCTTCAGGAACGTCACTGAAAGCCATCTTCAAACCAATAAACAGACCAATAAGTGAACGCAAAAGGTAATGCTCACAAAATACCACAGAAGTATATTCACGTATCTTCAAGAAGCAGGTTCAGAAGAATCTTCAGGAACGTCACTGAGAGCCATCTTCAAACCAATAAATAGACCAATAACTGAACGCAGAAGGTAATGCTTACAAAATACCAATCAATCTTCAAACCAATAGCAGAAGCATATTCACGTATTTTCAAGAAGCAAACTCAGAAGAATCTTCAGAAACGTCATTGAAAATCATCAATCTATCTTCATATCAATAAATAGACCCATAACTAAACGCAGAAGGTAATGCTCACAAAATACCAATCCATCTTCAAACCAATAGCAGAAGCATATTCACGTATTTTCAAGAAGCAGATTCAGAAGAATCTCCAGGAGCGTCACTGAAAATCATCAATCTATCTTCAAACCAATAAATAGACCAATAACTGAACGCAGAAGGTAATGCTCACAAAATAGCAGTCCATCTTCAAGCCAATAACAGGAGTTTACACTAACTACAGGATTTCAGGAGGCGAATGCCTATAATAAAATGGGTTAAAGAAGAAAGGAGAAAAAAGAAAGGTTAGTAGGTAAATATATAAAGAAGAAAGAAAGAAGAAAGAAGAAAGAACAGGAAAGAAGGGTTAGTTCTTCTATAAAGAAGAACTAACCTTTCTTCTATAAAGAAGAAAGGTTAGTAGGTAAGGCAAGTAAGGTTAATTAATTTTTAAATGAATCATTAGAAGTTTTTTAAGCACCAAACTTAACTTAGTTATTTTTTTTTTACTCTTTCGTTAAATATTAGCTTATAATTCATTTTTTAAGCCACTGATGTTTTGACTCCTTCAGTGAAATATTAGTTCACATTGACTTGTGGCATCCGTTTCTTCATTGCCAAATAATTGTGCAAATTTAGAAAGAAGAAGACGATTGACAGTCTTACCTGGTAATGCATCCCTTCTCTTCTTATCAAAATGGCCAAAAGGTCTGCCTGACCTTTGAATGTACTAGCCAGTTTTAGAGCTTCTAGGATATCATACGTACTCCTGAAAAAAAAATATAATAACCTGGAATAGATTTGGAGGTTATTACTACTATGTTTTCTGGGATATCTAAGTTAAAAAAAAATCCTAATTCGTTATCACAAATTCGCATCTAAAGCCTAACAAAAGAAAAATGTATCAGCAACAAAATGCTAATTTGGTTTCAATCATTTACATCTAAAGCCTTACAAAAAAAAAATCTAGGAAGCAGCAAAAAAACTAAAAGCCTATCCACTGGCAATCAAACAAGGCTCATTAAAGAGATACCACCAGCTTATGAGTTGGGGCACCCCCTCCCTCCCAAAGTGTCTGAATACCAATGGGGACGCTCATGGGAGTCCTAGTTCTGCTTTAGAGTAAAATTATAGAGAAATAGAGTGGAGGCCCTAGTTGGTCAATCATTTTGATCAAAAGTTTCCGTCAATCGATTGACGTGTGCTTCAATCAACCTTCAATCTACCGTTCAATCTCGACCAAAGCTTATCTACATCTACCATACTACTTTTGATCAAAATGATTAAGTCATTCAAACTTCCAATCAATCACCGTCAACGCTTGACTTCAAGCGTCAAACAGGTTCCTAGACGGTAATCATGCTTGACTCTATCGATTGACGGAGACTTTTGATCAAAATGATTGACCGTTTAGAGCCTCCTTAAAACCTGTTGCGACTCGAAAACTTTTCGTTCTTTTTACTGGCTTAATCCGGGTTGCAGCGGTAGCTAGCAACCTAGTAAGAGACGATCACATCCAATGTTAAGAAATATAAAAACCCATAACTCCTAAAAAAAAGAGTTAGATCAAAACAAAAACTACACCATTGCCTTCTCCGAAACCCCTATTCAGGAAATTTTCTGTCTCTTGGCTTGAACAGCAAGGTATTTCTTACAAAGAAGCAGTTGGGTTTTCAAAAGGCGAATTCATTTATCACCCCAGGGATTGCGTTTTCTAGTCAATCTGGATTTATTACTAATCTTTGGTTAACTTTGGTTAACCTGGTTTTAATAAGGTAGGGCCATTTTGTCCCCAGAAATAAGGAATATTGTGACTGGCTTGCGTAAATATGTCGAAAAAACGAGTCAGAGCGAACTTTTAACGCAGCAGTATAGAAATGTGAGCATTGCTCACAAAGCAGCATTGCTTTGTGATGTTAACTTTACTTCTAGAAAAAAAGAACAATTTTGATTTTCTTTAAAGTAATAGGATTGCTACATGTATGATCAGGCTATTTCTCGGAATTTCGATTACTCAGTGCATCTAGTGACCAAAAGTCAGAACTCAAATAGCTACGGACGTTCTTAATTTGACGAACATTTATTTAAGATTTAAAATTTGATAAAATTAAAAAAATTTAACTTAATTTTAAATTTTAATTAAATTATTAAATTACTCTATTAATTATTGTTAAAATATTCTAAATTATTTAAATTAAATTTAATTTTAAATCGAATGATCAAAAGTGATCAAAAGTCAGAACTGAAATGGCTATAGACGTTCTTAGTTTGACAAACATTTATTTAAGATTTAAAGTTTGATTAAATTAAAAAAATTAGACAAAATTTTAAATTGCAATTAAATTATTAAATTAATTTATTAATTATTGTTAAATTATTCTAAGTCATTTAATTATTTAAATTGAATTTAATTCTAAATCTAATTTTTAAAAATTAAAATTTATTAAATTCGATGTCATTAAAATATAATACAGAGGATGTCACACCGATATTCTTATCCAAGTATACTATATACTCGTAATAACCGAAATAAGGAATAACAAGCTTGACCATAAGGCCACACTTCAGTTAGTGCAGTCAGTCTAGACTTCCTAATAAAAAAATTAATGAACAAAGAAATAAAATTCACATAAAAGATACAATATAAAGGGGATTGATCCCCAATAAAAGAAAAACAACCCGAGATTTAACTAACTATTGGTGTTTTTCAATTTAGCTTTGTATATCTATTGCATTACGTCTAAGGCTATATCCAGAATTTTTGTTTGGGGGGTTTATTTTTTTCTAGGGACAGGGGGAGGGGGGGGTTACGCAAAAAAACTTTAAAAATGGATCAAAATTTGTTTATATCCATTTTTGTTGCGTTTTCACGAGTCAGACAAAACTTTTAGGGGGGAAGGGGTCAAATCCCTAACCCCCTCTCCTCAAATACGGCCTTCATTACGTCCCTAAGGACCAAAATTGTGAACTTGAAAAACGTAGTTTTCAGAAATTTAATTTACAGCATAGGTTTTCCGATGTTCAAAAACGAAAACATTACTTTACCTATTTCGTCAAACTTTGCGTAAAATACATTTGTAATTTTTGTGTTTTTGGCATTTTTCCATATCAGTAATGTCAGCAAGAAAATCCAGCAAGTTCACGAAAAGGCTACGTCTCAGATAGAAGGCCTGATGAATATTGCTAGTCAAAAAAGATATATCTTAAGAAGCTGTCAAAAACTTTGGTTTTGGAAATATATTTTCTATAAAAATTGGATAAAGAAACGAAATTAATATTAAAGTTGAAATATAAACGAGTATACTATGATATATAGATCTCTAATAAAAGAAAAAACACAGATATGTGATTATTCTTAACAAGTTATTTAATTTTTAAAATTAACTTTGTATAATTATATTGCGTCCCTTTAGATGAAACCAGAGGTCTAACCGACCTACATTTCAAATTGTCTATTGTTAGCGCCCGAAGCATATTACTAACCAACCTTATTCCTCATTAGAAAAGAAAACAACAAACCAAAAGAAAATAACGAACATAATTAAAAAAATTAATTAATAATTAAAAAATTATAATTAAATTATAATTAAAAAAATTAATTACAAAAATTAAAAATTAAAAAAAAATTAATTAAAAAAAATATATATATATAAATTAGTTACTTGTAATTTTGTGAACTTTTTAAACCGACAAAAACTTTATCATACTAACTAAAAAGCACTCACTTATTGACAAATGATGAAAAGTCTGTATCCTCTTCAGTGTATTTCAAAGCAGTCGGGACGTCTGTCAAACTTTGATAGCCAATGTATTCATGTTTAAGCTGAGTGAACGGTTGGACATTCAATCTTTCAAAATCTTCGTCGCTGACAAAATCCAAATGCTCTAAATTATTTCATTAATATCAGATATTAACTATTTTTCTACAAGCCAAACAATAAATGTCGTTATTAACTAAATACAGCCATAGAATAAACAACAATAAACAAATAACAATAAACACCTAGATAATGTGGTTTGCAACGGTCAGCAACACGGCGGATGGCAACGCTGCCATTGAGCTTGAGCGTGGTCGGTTTTGAAGTTTTGACTAGACCCTTTTGAAGGCTACAGCCTCTACTGAGGATATGTACAAGGTCATTGACCATTTCTTTTTGCATGTGATAATGCTGTTTCCAGAAGTGTGTTAGTTGCATTTACTAAGCACCCGCATAGCTAGTTCAAGTTTTAATCCAGCACTAGCAATATAAGATCAATTAACTAAACACGCTCCAAATTTTACTATAAAGAGGTGAACCCAGTATTTCCTTCAACAAAATTTTGCACAGGTAAAGATCCCAAAATTGTCAAAATCCAATCCAAAAATTTGCACAAAATCCAAAAAATTATGAAAAATTATGAATTGTTCGCTAGTATCCGTCGATGGCAGTTCATAATTTTTTGGATTTTGTGCAAATCGCGGATATTGGCGAATAACTCGCTTTTAGGGTTGTTAGGTATTTGGTTTTAATTCTTTTAATTTTTGGCTTTTATTGAATTTTATTCATCTTTTAAGTTTTTGGTTTTTTCTTTGGTATTTTGGTTCTGTTCACATTGACTTTCCGCGTTTGTTTTTGGATACATTATTTCGTTTCGCGCTGAAGAAGAGAGGCGTTTGTCCTCCTGAAATATTCGCTTTGTTGTGTTTTTTTCAGTACTTTCATTTGGCCTATAAAAAAAACCCATTTTTGCTCGTTTTTCTTTCCCTTTGAGAACAGCTTGGAAAACAGTTTCGGCAATTTTCTCAGTAGTTTTAAAATGTCGGGTACAACTTTTAGGCATGGTAAAGGCAATATTATTAAGCAAATATTAAGCACTCTAAGATTTTCAAGAATTCATCTTCGAAAGTGAAGGTAAAACAAATTTCAATTTTGCTAATCCACCCCGTCCTAGCCGAGTGGTTGGCACACTAGACTTACAAATCTTATGCCCCTGGGCAGGTGTCATGTCATGGTGCTGTGCTAAGTCATGGTGCTATGTCATGGTGCTGTGATTATTTCGTTTGGGGAATCAGCGGTGTGAATCTGTAAGCTGAGCCAGATTCAACCCTACACCCCTAGCTTTTACGATTTTTCCTGAGGAACGACTGCACAAGCAGCGTCTTAGATGCCTTTATTTAGCTTCTATCACAAAGAAAAAGTATGTCCTCCTACAATAATTATGTTTATAATTTATCCTCAGGAGTGGCTGCACAAGCAATGTCTTTAGATACCTCTATTTAGCTTCTATCACGAAGCAAAAACCTGCTATTACTGCACATACGAATAAACACATAATTTTAACTTTATTATAAAGCTTGTCCACCAACAATACTTATATTTACGATTTTTCCTCTGGAGTGACTGCACAAGCAGTGTCTTCAGAGACCTTTATTTAGCTTCTATCATAATGAAAAACCTGATATAACTGCACATAAGAAAACAATATACATAGTTTTAACTTTATTCTAAAGTAGGTCAACTAACAATACTTATGTTTACGATTTTTCCTCTGGAGTGACTGCACAAGCATCGTCTTTAGATACTTTTATTTAGCTTCTATCGTAAAACAAAACCTGATAATAGACAAAAATAAATATGGTTTTAACTTTTTTCTTAACGTATGTCCTCCAATAATACTTATGTTTATGATTTATCCTCAGGAGTGACTACACAAGCATCGTCTTGAGATACCTCTATTTAGCTCCTATTAAAAAGCAAAAACCTACTATTACTGCACATAAGAAAATAATACACATAGTTTTAATTTTATTCTAAAATATGTCAACCAACAGTATTTATGTTTGGGATTTTTCCTCTGGAGTGACTGCACAAGCATCGTCTTTAGATACTTTTATTTAGCTTCTATCGTAAAACAAAACCTGATATTAGACAAAAATAAATTTGGTTTTAACTTTTTTCCTAAAGTATGTCCTCCAATAATACTTATGTTTATGATTTATCCTCAGGAGTGGCTGCACAAGCATCGTCTTTAGATACCTTTATTTAGCTTCTATTACAAAGCAAAAACCTGCTATTACTGCACATGAGAAAATAATACACATAGTTTTAATTTTATTCTAAAATATGTCAACCAACAATACTTATGTTTGCGATTTTTCCTCTGGAGTGACTGCACAAGCATCGTCTTAAGATACCTTTATTTAGCTTCTATCATAAATCAAAACCTGATATTAGTCAAAAATAAATATGGTTTTAACCTTATCCTAAAGTATCTTCTCCAATAATACTTATGTTCATGATTTATCCTCAGGGGCGACTGCACAAGCATCGTCTTTAGATACCTTTATTTAGCTTCTATTAAAAAGCAAAAACCTACTATTACTGCACATAAGAAAATAATACACAGAGTTTTAAATTTATTCTAAAATATGTCAACCAACATTATTTATGTTTTGGATTTTTCCTCTGGAGTGACTGCACAAGCATCGTCTTTAGATACTTTTATTTAGCTTCTATCGTAAAACAAAACCTGATATTAGACAAAAATAAATTTGGTTTTAGCTTTTTTCCTAAAGTATGTCCTCCAATAATACTTATGTTTATGATTTATCCTCAGGAGTGGCTGCACAATCATCGTCTTTAGATACCTTTATTTAGCTTCTATTACAAAGCAAAAACCTGCTATTACTGCACATGAGAAAATAATACACATAGTTTTAATTTTATTCAAAAATATGTTAACCAACAATACTTATGTTTGCGATTTTTCCTCTGGAGTGACTGCACAAACATCGTCTTAAGATACCTTTATTTAGCTTCTATCATAAAACAAAACCTGGTATTAGTCAAAAATAAATTTGGTTTTAACTTTATCCTAAGTATCTCCTCCAATAATACTTATGTTTATGATTTATCCTCAGGGACAACTGCACAAGCATCGTCTTTAGATACCTTTATTTAGCTTCTATTACAAAGCAAAAACCTGCTATTACTGCACATGAGAAAATAATACACATAGTTTTAATTTTATTCTAAAATATGTCAACCAACAATACTTATGTTTGCGATTTTTCCTCTGGAGTGACTGCACAAGCATCGTCTTAAGATACCTTTATTTAGCTTCTATCATAAAACAAAACCTGATATTAGTCAAAAATAAATTTGGTTTTAACTTTATCCTAAGTATCTCCTCCAATAATACTTATGTTTATGATTTATCCTCAGGGACAACTGCACAAGCATCGTCTTTAGATACCTATATTTAGCTCCTATTAAAAAGCAAAAACCTACTATTACTGCACATAAGAAAATAATACACATAGTTTTAATTTTATTCTAAAATATGTCAACCAACAGTATTTATGTTTGGGATTTTTCCTCTGGAGTGACTGCACAAGCATCGTCTTTAGATACTTTTATTTAGCTTCTATCGTAAAACAAAACCTGATATTAGACAAAAATAAATTTGGTTTTAACTTTTTTCCTAAAGTATGTCCTCCAATAATACTTATGTTTATGATTTATCCTCAGGAGTGGCTGCACAATCATCGTCTTTAGATACCTTTATTTAGCTTCTATTACAAAGCAAAAACCTGCTATTACTGCACATGAGAAAATAATACACATAGTTTTAATTTTATTCAAAAATATGTTAACCAACAATACTTATGTTTGCGATTTTTCCTCTGGAGTGACTGCACAAACATCGTCTTAAGATACCTTTATTTAGCTTCTATCATAAAACAAAACCTGATATTAGTCAAAAATAAATTTGGTTTTAACTTTATCCTAAGTATCTCCTCCAATAATACTTATGTTTATGATTTATCCTCAGGGACAACTGCACAAGCATCGTCTTTAGATACCTTTATTTAGCTTCTATTACAAAGCAAAAACCTGCTATTACTGCACATGAGAAAATAATACACATAGTTTTAATTTTATTCTAAAATATGTCAACCAACAATACTTATGTTTGCGATTTTTCCTCTGGAGTGACTGCACAAGCATCGTCTTAAGATACCTTTATTTAGCTTCTATCATAAATCAAAACCTGATATTAGTCAAAAATAAATATGGTTTTAACCTTATCCTAAAATATCTCCTCCAATAATACTAATGTTTATGATTTATCCTCAGGGGTGACTGCACAAGCATCGTCTTTAGATACCTTTATTTATCTTCTATTACAAAGCAAAAACCTGCTATTACTGCACATGAGAAAATAATACACATAGTTTTAATTTTATTCTAAAATATGTCAACCAACAATACTTATGTTTGCGATTTTTCCTCTGGAGTGACTGCACAAGCATCGTCTTAAGATACCTTTATTTAGCTTCTATCATAAAACAAAACCTGATATTAGTCAAAAATAAATATGGTTTTAACCTTATCCTAAAATATCTCCTCCAATAATACTAATGTTTATGATTTATCCTCAGGGGTGACTGCACAAGCATCGTCTTTAGATACCTTTATTTATCTTCTATTACAAAGCAAAAACCTGCTATTACTGCACATGAGAAAATAATACACATAGTTTTAATTTTATTCTAAAATATGTCAACCAACAATACTTATGTTTGCGATTTTTCCTCTGGAGTGACTGCACAAGCATCGTCTTAAGATACCTTTATTTAGCTTCTATCATAAATCAAAACCTGATATTAGACAAAAAAAAATATGGTTTTAACCTTATCTTAAAGTATCTCCTCCAATAATACTTATGTTTATGATTTTTCCTCTGGAGTGACTGCACAAGCATCGTCTTAAGATACCTTTATTTAGCTTCTATCATAAATCAAAACCTGATATTAGACAAAAACAAATATGGTTTTAACCTTATCTTAAAGTATCTCCTCCAATAATACTTATGTTTATGATTTATCCTCAGGAGTGACTGCACAAGCATCGTCTTTAGATACCTTTAATTAGCTTCTATCACAAGGAAATCACAAAGACGAAAATACACATATTTATTAGTTTCGCTTAAAGCATATTCTCCGATAATGCTTATACTTTCAATTTATCCCCAGGAGTGACTCAGCAAGATATTTATATATTTAGCTTCTGTCACAAAGCAAAAACCTATTGGTACTGCAGATAAGACAAAATGCCCATAACTTTATCGTTCATCTGGAGATCATAAAATATAATCCATATGTCCTCCAATAATACTTATTTTTGTGAGTTATCCTTTAGAGTGAACTCTCCACACAATTTCACTGTTACACCCGCCCTCCTCTCACTTACAAGACTGAATAAAAGTTAGCTTCCTCTGTATATTGTTAAGGTCTCTCAATTGTGTATTTTCTTTTTCTGCTGTACCAGATGCCAGCCTTTTTAGATTAAAACAGAAAAGGTAGCAGAATATCTCTTTGCTTTGTGCGGCCTCGGCATCGGTGATGGTAAGACACGAAAGAATTGTGTCGTCATATAGAGGATTTATCCTCCGGAGTTAGACCCTCCCCCGTCTGTTTTATGCCCTAGAGCCTATAGCCTGTCAAAATACGGAGAAGAGTTATTGTATAGGCAATACAAGAAGTTCGGGTCCTCTTGGGTAGAAATAAACACCAATAAAACCGAACTTCTCAGTAAATTCTTAAGCGCACTCAATTTTACAATTTTCTTTTCTTCACATTAGAAGACAGCATGAGCGCCCATAGGCTGACTTCCAGGGGGGGGGGGGCTTATCTGGTCTAATTGGCACTTTAAAAAAATTAATTGACACTATTCTAGTAATTCTAATTGGCACTTTTAAAAAATATAAAATAAGGCAGCATCATTCTGCCAGGAGGGGGCTGGCGCCCCCTCCTGCCCCCCTTATGGGAACCCTTGGATGCCAGTCTCTTTGGACAAAATGATAAAATATACCAACACTTTTCACTCTTTTCTCTCCTTTTTCTTTCTCGAATATTTGTCCGTTGTCAAATTTGGACATTGGTGATGTTTCACGAAATCATGATTAGGTGGTTAGTCAGAGGATTTATCCCCTGGAGTGAGACCCCTCCCTCAAGTGGTTTTGACAAATTCAAATTTAAATTATGGCCTACCTATACAGGATGAAGAGATTAGATTTTGCAGACGACCAGTGCGTACTTTCAGCCCTTCCAGACTTCCATTTCTCAAAAGGGCAAATAAATCAATCATTTCTTTGAATTGCGGGTCTCTGAAAGCACAGAAGTGAGTGATATAAACTTTACCAACATAAAGAGAAAGAAAAGGAAATTTCAAACATAGAATTCTTATCTGCTCCAAACCATATAGAATTCTTATCGTCCCTGAAACCATGTTAAGTTAAAGAAATGGTTGGAGATTTTTGTTTTCTTTTTTTCCAGAGATTTGTTTTTAAAAACCTGACATTAAAAAGATATTACTGGCAAGATAACTTGAATCAGATTATAAACAAATTACTTTCTCCAGCATAGAGCGAGAGAAGAAAAACATTCAAAACAAATAATTTTCATCTCTAAAACGATGACAATTTACAGAAATTATATTAAGTGTTAAATTTCCTTTTTCCAAATGAATTTTTTCTAAAAACCCTAATAAAAACAACCTGTTGCTGGTAATTTTTCTTGGAACCAAGTAGTCTCTCCAAAATAGGGGAAAAAATTCTAAAAAGTGGTATTCTTCTCTTTTCCAAAACCAAACATTTTTTTTTTTTTTTCAAAACAGAATTCTTAACTTCTCGAAATCGATGTCAAGCAAAACAAATGGTGTGAGGTTTTGTTTTTTAGCAAACAAATAGTAATTTTTCTTGGAACATTCAAAAAACACATAACTGGATAAATGTTAGAAATAAATTAATCTCTCCAACATAAAGAAGCGAAATTCCAAAACATCATTTTTCAGCCTTAGTAATTTCAAACCGTAAATGTCTGTAAGTGCACTTAGTTTTGACAGGAGATTCTGTGTCTGTAAGTTTTGACAGGAGATGTCTGTAAGGTATGCTAAGTTTTGACAGGAGGTTGAAAAGATTACCTGAGAAGATATTGAGCAGATTCTTAGTGGATATTGAGAATAAAAAAATGTGATGATGTATTTTCAGATTGGATAATCTAACTGAAAACGAAATACTCAGATCTTTCAAGAATATTCCTAAAAAAAAGTGACTAATCGGAACACAGCTACTACTAACAACTCATAACAGGAGAAGCCACCTAAGATCAACACAACTCATCCTCTGCTCCACTCTGTTTATAGCTTCACTCTTTACTTAAAAAATTACTTAGACCACACTTTTTTTTCATTTATAATTGAAAAGGAAAAACATAAAGATAGATAAAACAAGAATTAATAAGACAATGAAAACAAACAAATGAAAACGTATTTATCAAAGAATAATAATAGCCTTTGTCAACGGAAAAAACTAGCTTAAACAAAGCGCATGAAGAAACGAAGAAAACACAAAATCTCTATGCAAAAAAAAGGAAAAGCGGAAAGAAACTCACATAAAAACCAAATCCAATAGAAAAAACATTGGATTCTTATGCAAAACAACAGCGATCTTCGCTAAGCCGTCATCACTGCTACAATCGCTTTTTATCTTTCGTTAAGGTTGGTCAATCCCGCTTTCCAGGGCTATAATGAGAGAAAGATGCCTAGGACACGTTCTGCAGACGAAGTACGACAGAAAGTCAAAGATCGTCCTTGTCGACCAGTCCTCTAGGGTCAAACGAAAAGCAGGTCGTCCCCGAATCGGGTGGAAGGGCGTCGTAAAAAAGATATAAGGGGAGTGGGAACTTCTTGGGAGGGAGTATAGAGGGAGGCTTTGAATAAATTGAGTTAAGGGAGGGACGTGCATAGTTTTGTTGGCCTCAGGTGGCTTGATGCTGCAGTAAGTTGTTAGTAGTAGTATCTATATACATATTTCTGAGCGTTGATGGCATCTTACCGGAGGTCTTTGCCGAGATACCCCCTCGCTGGTCGTTATTCACTGACTGGAAAGTATCCTGGCTGTTTTTTGTTTTTCTCGTAAGTCATGTATGGCCAGTGTCATCCTAGAACTTATTTTGAAAATCATTCAGAATCGCCACATAGGTAGTCAAAATAGAAATCCTGTGAATGCAGAGATCCGTAGACAACAGTCATTGTTACATCTTTTTTATCGTTGCTGTTTACGATTACACAAGCTGTTTACACAAGCATGAAAGGGGAATGCAAGTTTATGCCCGAAAGACATAGTCGGAAATGTTGCTTGACAACTCTTTCTCGGTCACACTTGCTTCAACACTTCGTGAGGCCTTCACACCGAAATCAAATTTTATTATGCTGTCAAAACAAAAGTTTAAAGAAAAGAGCCAATTTCCTTCCTCTGTCGGGATATGGCCCGCCTATCTAGATTCCCTCCTAGATTTTACAAACTACATTTTTGGGGCATTTCTATTAAAGATGCCTTTTTTGCTATTTTCATCGGGAAAATTGGAAAAAATAGAAAACTTGCTTTCCCCCCCCCCCCAGGTTTTGAAATTACATTTGGCCTCCCACCCCCTGAAATTCTTAAATTGACATCACTGGAAAATGAAATGAAGAAAAGAAAAATTGTTCGAACTATAATGTTTTACATTGTACAAGCTTCCCCTAACTAGCTTATGTAAGCAGTTATCGCGCAATCTCGCAGGGTCTTGATGTCACTGTTATTGAGCGGCGTCTATGTCTATGTTTCAAGTTCTGTCAATTTTTTTGTTTATTTTTTGTTGGTTTTTAATCTGTTTACTTGATAAAAATGTTAACTTGATTATATTTAATAAAATACATAGGCCAAAGCACTGTGCCTTTATGAAACTGAACTAGAATGAATTAAAAAACTTAATGAAAATGAAATAGGATAAAGGACTTTAGACATAGGTTAAATAGGACACAGGATATAAATAGGAAATAGGACAAAGGATAAAGGACACAGGATAAATGAAATAGGATAAAGATTGCACTTGGATTCACAGAATATGCGAAATTACCTACAACCACTAGATAGAAGCAAAAACGCAAAAAAAAACTTAAGCATTTATTTTACATCTTTCCCCCTTATCTAGTATGTACTTTCAGTGAGTAACAATAGCACTTGACTTAGACGCTAAGCTACGGCAAAGCCTAAACAAATGATATTTCAACATAAAATTGCACTATGGTGTCTCACCCTAAATAAAAGCCTTCAAATCCTCTTCCAAGGGTATCATAGGTAATTCTTTTTGTCAAATCCAAGGTACCATCCTTGCAAGGCAAATTTAGAAGAAAACTCCTTCTAGGCTAATCAGGAGAAAAACATTTCTTTTAAACTGGTGTCTATTTTTTTTCAGATTGCGTAATTTCCACTTTGGAAGAAATATAGATAGATTCTTGATATTGTTTCCTAGGAGCTCTCGAAACCAATTTTTTTCCAAGTATTTTATTCTTTTCAAATTCTGTTTAGCAGACTCTATATAAAAAAAAATAAAAAGATTTAAATAACTTTTATGAATAGTATTTTGCGTACTGTATTACTATTTAGTTTGATACTGTTTTGTTGGTCGGGCCCCTTCCCTCTTTTGAGCACATACCTGTCATCATCAGTTATAATACCAAGAATCCACCAAAGCTAAAAGATTGGGAATTACCTCATATGCTCCTCCCGGATAAGGATGCAAACAGTAGGCCTTCCCGATAATCGCCAGTAACGACCAACAAACTGCAGCTCTGTCTTAATATCGTCAATGAGCAATGACATATCGTGTGACAAATAGAATTCAGATACTTCAAAGATGAGAGGATAACAAAGTATGGTCTGGCCACAGATTCTGTATACCTGAAACAAAAGGGGGAGTGCAAATTCAGAAGGAGCCTTTTTGACTCCTCAGAAAATGGAATAATCTAATGGCTTTGCCTTTCAGCAAACGAAAATTTAACAAAATATGGTCTGGCTACACACCCTGCAAATCTGAAAATAACAGAGTACATATTCAAAAAGAGCATTTTGACTCTTTTCTGTCAATCTGAACAGACATAGAAGTATGTGTTCGAAAGGAGTGTTTTAATTCACCAAAAATGAGTAGATGACAAAGTTCGAGCTGGCCAAACACAGCTGAAACAAGCATGGAGTTCATAATCAAATGGAGTATCTTAACTCCTCAAAAAGAGAGGATAGCAAAATACGGTCTGGCCATAGATTCTGCATATCCAAAACAAAAGTAAGAGTCCATGTTCGAAAGGAGTCTTGTAACTCGTCAAAAATGAGATGATAAAAAAGATTGATCTGGCTAAACTTTATATATATAGTAACTGAAATAAACATCAAGCTCATAATCAAAGAGTCTGAGTGCTCAAAACGAGAGGATAACAAAGCATGTTCTAGCTACGTCTACTACTACTACTAACAACTCACAGCAGCACCAAGCCGCTTGAGGCCAACACAGCTACGCACGCTCCTCCTCCACCCAATTCTATTTAAAGTGTTCCTTTTTACACCCTCCCACGTCGTTCCCATCTCCTTTAAATCTTTCTTTATGACATCTCCGCACCCCAGACGAGGCTAGCCGGTATTCTGTTTAGCTCTAGAAGTCTAGCCGAAAAGGAAAAGTTTTAGATATCTGTCATCCTTCATCCACAGAACGTACTCTAGCCATCTCAACCCCTCAACCTTTCTTTCATTCTAGCCCTAGGGAGCGGTATTGAACCACATTTTTCGCATAGCCTATTGTTTGAAATAAGGTCAGTCAGCCGGGTACCCAGAACAATCCTTAAGCGATTTCTAGCCATTTTAGATAATAGTAACTATTCCTGAATCATAGGCAGCGCGCTACCGCTGCCTAAGTAAAGAACAATGTGGGCACAATGTGTTGTTTTTTTTGTTGTTTTTTTTCCTCCATACCCGGGCACTTCGTATCGAAGGAGTTGTCGTAGAAAGTTCGAAAAGGGCTCATTCGATTGCAAATTGGAGTGGCTAGTGCCCTTTTTAATAGTCGAAAGTAATTGGAGAGCAACTAACCCCCCTCCCACGACCATCATTCCCCCAAACACATCTAATCCAAATTTTGAGATAGCCATTTTGTTCAGCGTAGTTGATGTCCAGATAGAAAATATCTTTTTGAGGAGGACACTCCCCCACTACCCTCAGGGCAAGGGTTTTAAGTTATGCCCTGGGGCATATAAGGTTTTTATAGAAGGCGTTGTCGTAGAAAGTTAAATAAAGACTCATTCGATTAGAAATTCAAAGGGCTAGTGCCCTTTTTAATAGTCGAAAGTGATTGAAGGGCAACTAGCTCCCCCCACGCCCATCATTCCCCCAAACACATCCAATCAAAATTTTGAGATAGCCATTTTGTTCAGCGTATTTGATTTCCTGATACAAAATATCTTTTTGAGAAGTAAACTCCCCCAGAACCCTCAATACATGGGATTTAAGTTATGCCCCGGGGACATATTAGGGTTTTATAGAAGGGGTTGTCGCAGAAACTTCCAAAAAGATTCTTTCGATTAGAAATTCAAATGGCTAGTACTCTTTTTAATAGTTAAAAGTGATTAGAGGGCACCTAGTGCCCCCCCCCGCCCCGCAGGCCCCCAAACACAGCCAAGCAAAATTTTGAGATAGCCATTTTGTTCAGCTTAGTTGGTTTCCAGATATAAAATATCTTTTTGAGGAAGACACTCCCTCACAACCCTCGGGGCAAGGGTTTTAAGTTATGCCCTGGGGGCATATAAGGTTTTTATAGAAGGCGTTATCGTAGAAACTTCAAAAAAGGCTCATTCGATTGGAAATTCAAACGGCTAGTGCCCGTTTTAATAGTCGAAAGTGATTGGAGGGCAACTAGCCCCCCCCCCCCCGCGCCCATCACTCCCCCAAACACATCCAATCAAAATTTTTAGATAGCCATTTTGTTCAGCGTAGTTGATTTCCAGATAGAAAACATGTTTTTGACGAGGACGATCCCCTACAACCCTCGGGGCAAGGGTTTTAAGTTATGCCCTGGGGGCATATAAGGTTTTTATAGAAGGCGTTGTCGTAGAAACTTCAAAACAGGATCATTAAATTGGAAATTCAAAGGGATAGTGACCTTTTTAATAGTCGAAAGTGATTGGAGGGCAACTAGCCCCCCACACCCATCATTCCCCCCAACACATCCAATCAAAATTTGGAGATACCAATTTTGTTCAGCGTAATTGATTTCCGGATAGAAAATATCTTTTTGAGGAGGACATTCCCCCCCAACCCTCGGGGCAAGGGTTTTAAGTTATGCCCTGGGGGCATATAAGGTTTTTATAGAAGGCGTTGTCGTAGAAACTTCAAAAAAGGCTCATTCGATTGGAAATTCAAAGGGCTAGTACCCTTTTTAATAGTCGAAAGTGCTTGGAGGGCAACTAGCCCCCCCCCCACGCCCATCCTTCCCCCAAACACCTCCAATCAAAATTTTGAGATAGCCATTTTGTTCAGCTTAGTTGGTTTCCAGATATAAAATATCTTTTTGAGGAAGATACTCCCTCACAACCCTCGGGGCAAGGGTTTTAAGTTAGGCCCTGGGGGCATATAAGGTTTTTATAGAAGGTGTTGTCGTAGAAACTTCAAAAAAGGCTTATTCGATTGGAAATTCAAAGGGCTAGTTCCCTTTTTAATAGTCGAAAGTGTTTGGTGGGCAACTAGCCCCCCCCCCCGCGCCCATCATTCCCCCAAACACATCCAATCAAAATTTTTAGATGGCCATTTTGTTCAGCGTAGTTCATTTCCAGATAGAAAATATGTTTTTGAGGAGGACACTCCCCTAAAACCCTCGGGACAAGGGTTTTAAGTTATGCCCTGTGGGCATCTAAGGTTTTTATAGAAGATGTTGTCGTAGAAACTTAAAAACAAGCCCATTCAATTTGAAATTCAAACGGTTAGGATGCTTTTTATCAGTTAAAATTGATGGAAGGGTAACTCTCCCCCCCCGCCAATTAGTTCCCCAAACACACCCACTAAATATTTTGAGCTAGTCATTTTGTTCAGCGTATTTGATTTCCACATAGAAAATATATTTTTGAGGAGGACACTCCCCCACAACACTCGGGGCAAGGGTTTTAAGTTATGCCCTGGGGGCATATAAGGTTTTTATAGAAGGTGTTGTCATAGGAACTTCAAAAAAGGCTCATTTGATTGGAAATTCAAAGGGCTAGTGCCCTTTTTAATAGTTGAAAGTGATTGGACGGTAACTAACCCCCCTCTAACACCCACCTTCTCATACACAGCAAGCTAGCGCTGCCTAAGTAAAGAACAATGTGGGCACAATGTGTTGTTTTTTGGGTTTTTTTTTCTCCATACCCGGGCACTTCGTATGCGAAAACGACCAATTTTAAGGTCAACTTGAGAATTAAAGCATTTCAAATGCATAAAAAAATTGTAATAATATCAATAAATCATCGTAATTAATATCAATATCAATAATTTACATGTCAGATATAAACTGTTTTAATTAAAAGTTGTTCATCGAGTTTTAATTTTTTTTTAGCTAATTAATAAGTTGTTTTAATTAAAACAGTTATCCACATCAGAATTGTTAGTTTAACCAGGCTGAATGTGCGAAAACGACATCAGGTAGCTGCGACCTAGTAAAGGTTAAACCACGGCCCATAGTAACCAAAAAATAAAAAAATCTGTTTGAAAAGAAACTGGCAACTGAGAAAAGATCGCCATTTCTAGCTGATTAATTAAAAAAAACTTTTTCCTCAAAATAAGTTTTTCAAAGAAAAGTAAAGAACTCCATTAAACAACAACTGAGTAAAAATTAAATCAAATAATCTACCGAGCTCGAAACTACCACAAATCAGCATCGATATATAAATGAAACCCAAAACGAACAGAAATTAAAATAAATAGCCGAGTCAAACTCAAGACGAGCAGAAATTAGCATAAATTGGGCTCAAAACCCCTATGCCTTCCCAAGGCCATAGCATAATTTGCACTTTACTGAAAAAAATACGAGTGAATGTGCATTGTCAGTTTAATATACATATACTGATTATTTAGTAGTCAAAATGTTAATATTATTTCATTTATTTCACTAATATCCACAAAGTTGAAGTTAAACGAAGGAATTTGTGCAATAATTTAGGTGTTCTTATTTTGGAAGACTTTGGATGTCCGAATAAAACTTTTCAAGAAAAAGTGCTTAAAATCCTCATCGTTGTCACATTCCACTAGGTACTTCCGGAGAATGTAGAAAAACATTAAAAATCATAAAGCACGTTATAAGAAGACAAAATAGATTTTGTTGAAATTTCATATCACAAAACCTGTTTTTATAGCACTTTTAACTCAGAATGTCTGCTAGCTGTTATTTTTTAAAAAAATTTGATTATCTAGATGAGAAAAACTCATTCGTTCATAAGAGGTCAATCAAACGACGGAAGCTCTTAAAAATATAAAAATAAAAAAGGAAATTTAACTTTATCCAGAAAGTTGAAGTTAAACAATTTGCTTAAAAAAAAAAACCATGGCGAACAGAATATAAACAAATAAAAGCACAACTATTCCATAGTTTTTTCCTCGATGTGCTATACCCACCAGGATGAATCTACAACAATTATCTATTCTAATAAAATTTCTATTTTCCAAAACCCTGACAAAACACCACTCATCACCTTTTTCTACCTCAAATATTTTCTTTCTCAAACCTCCCAACTCTAAACAAACAACAAAAAAATGGAATTAATCTAGGATATCCAACAGAAAAATAGGAATTCCGATTGAAATTTTTCTACATACTTATGTTGCGGAAGGAATTACCTATGAATGTGACTAATTTCGTCTAAGGTAATACTGATTGTTCAAGTTTTTACACGGCTAAACCGGTTTTATACACTTCTAGGTAAACGAAGGGCATTAAGTATGGTTAGCGAGGCCCAAAGAAATAAAATAACTTAACATCAACTTTTATCAACTCTTCCAACTTAACAAAAAAATCGCTATATTTAAGGAAAATTTATAGATAAATTTATTTTATTTATAAAATTTATAGTTGAATTTCAGGGGGGAAAGGAGATAAACAGGAAAATTGTTTTTAATTGTAATTTTTAAAAAAATGCTAATTTTAAGAGAAATGTATAGTTAAATTCTACTTTATTTATAAAATTTATACTTAGATTTAAGGAAATATCTGCCAGCTTTTGTAGTTAAATTTAAGCTAAAAAGGGAAAAAAACGCTGTGCAAAAACAAGAAGAATTACATATCACGAACTAGCTTTTCTGTTCTTTTTTTTTCTTTTTGCATTTTGTATTTCTAAATATGACGTAGTAAATCGATACATTTTGTAGCAACAATAAAATAAAAATATGCATTTAACAGCTTCTTCTTCTATTTAACAGCAGGCGGGCTTTTCAGTAACACTATTTAGCCCTTTTCCTTTTGCTTCACTCTGTGGGCTACAGAGCTACTGGCTTGATTGCCTCAAATTTATTGGATATATTCAGATATCTTTCAGCAGATCTTTCGACTCTAGGTGTTCAAATATAAGATGATAGATGTCGATTTCTATACTCTGTGTGCAGGTATAGTTGGCTAGGCTCTTGGCTGATAGTGGGATTTTGTGGTTTTTGAGGTATTTTAACAGTTTAGAAAGCAAGGTATGTTGTGCAGACGTCAGCATATTACATTCAAATAGGCAATGGTCAATTGTTTCATTATTCATATTACAATGCCTGCAAAGAGCGTACAGGGGAATTGAACCACTTGAATTAGAAAGCTTATATGAGAATGCAAGGAAATTTAGTCCATTTGTTCCAGAACGAATTCTATGATAAATTTTAGAAAGATACTTATTGGGAAAGGGGGAAAGGATAAGATTAATCTTATTAAAATTAATATCTGATAGCCTCCATCGGTAAATATCTCTAATTGGGATTGGTCTCCCACTTCGCTGGTCAATATTTATAGCATTTTTTGCTATTTCATCAACCTGATGATTACCACTTATGCCAGAGTGGCTAGGAATGTACTGAAAGTAAGTTTTTATGCCACTTGAAGCAAGATTATCAATAATACTGTGACAATGATAAGTGTCAATGTCCAACTTATATTGAGGAGCTGAGGCCAGCAATTCAAGGCTTGATAAAGAGTCGGAATAGATGATAATATTATTCGAATTTTCAATCAAAAATTGGTTTTGCTGAAGGTGTTCTAATGCCATGATTTTGGCATTTAACTCAGCAGACATTATAGATAAATTATTAAATAATCTCTCGCCCATTTCAATTTTCAGGTGAGGAAGGAAAACACCACTTGCAACCTTCTCATTCATTTTTGACCCATCAACAAATATTTGGAAGTGATTTTTATAGGTAATTGTATTAAGTTCTGCAAATTTTTTCTGAACAAAAGCAATGGGGGTTAAATCTTTATTCCATTTTGAAAATTCAGTATTTATTATGGGAAATGACCAATTCCATGGAGGGGATTGGGGGAAAGTAGGTGCAATAGACTTTGCTGGTACAGGGAACTTCTTTTGAATATTGGCATACTCATCTGCAATACTTCTATACATGGCTGGATTTCTTAACCAATTATGTAATGTGTGTGAGCTATTTGATTCAATTTTTGTAAGATGTTTTATCAAGAGAAAGCTACGTCTCTCCCTTATTGTTGTTAATCCACTCTCCATAAGCAGAAACTTGGTGCTTGTGGGTTTCCTAAGACCAAATATGAGACGTATTATATCATTTTGTTTTGTTTCACTTTTTTGCATCTGGGTCTTTGCACATGCACCATAGACAATGAGCCCATATTCAATATGGGGTCTTATATGTGATTTATAAAACTGGAGTAAGGTTTTCTCCTTACAACCCCAGGGTGTGGAAAGAAGTCTTTTTAGTATATTTGCTTTTCTATAACATTTTTTTATTGTGTTTGAAATGTGGAGGTGGAAATTAAGTTTTTGGTCAAGCATGAGACCTAGGTAATTAATATTATTATCTTCTGGAATAGTTGTTTTATTTAGAGTTAGTTTTGCATTAACATGGTTTCGCTTCCGGTGAAATTGCGTTATTTTTGACTTGGGTGGGTGCAATGGGTAAATCTGAATGTTGAGAGAATTTTTCAAACTGGAAAAGTGACTTTTGCAGATTTGACTGTGCTATCTGAAAGGTGTTGCCAGATGACCATAGCACCAGATCATCAGCATATTGTAGATTCGTGTGGGGTAGGTTCATGTCCCAGAGATATAACAGCTTCGTTCCTTGATTCTAAAAAAGGATTTTTCTTCTTAAAATACCTATAAATTTTGTACGTAATTTGTATTTGCATCAAACTGTAGAACACTAGTTTCCATTTCCTATTATTCGCTTCTCCAAATTTATCTTGCTGTGTACTGGGGTCAACATTGGCAGTTATGAAAAGCGCTCTCCATTTGCCCAAACTGGGAAAGGGGCAATTATCCTTCCCTCTTCAATACTTCAGAGAATATTTTTTTGTATTGCTGTCAAAAATGGTAATGCCATTTTTGTATTGTTATCAAGTGATACTTTTTTTTGTTACTTTCATTGGAAAAAAATACCCACTTTGATTTTGAAAAAAAAAGACTTTGCGTCAATACTATTGGCGCCTTTGGAGGCACGCACGGAAATAAGGAAAGTCGTAATATTAGCCTACCTTGTTTGTTCCCAGGGCCGATCTATAAGTTTTTTAATTATTTTTTTGTTTTATTTTGTTTTTATGCTATTGTGCTAACACTCAGCTGCTGAATGCGTAACTATGTGGACCACATTTTTCTCTACAATTTGGAGAACAGAAATTCCTAAGGATTGGACAAAAAGCACTCTAGTCAAAATATTCGAAAAAACTGACGCTGCAAAGTTAAGAGAGGTATCAGTCCTGTCTTAATGCCTAGCAAACCAATGGCGACTATCCTCCTTAACAGAATCCAACCAGTGTTGAACGAACATCTCCGGCAGGAGCAGTACGGATTCCGGCCACACCGAACGTGCGCCGATCTTATATTTACTCTTAGAATATTGGTAGAAGAAGCGAATGAATGGTGCAATAAGCTGTACTTGGTCTTCATAGACTTCAAGAAGGCTTTCGACTCGGTAGATCGCCAAACACTTTGGAAAGTCCTCCGATACTATGGTATTCCTGATAAGATCGTCCAAATCATTGAAGCCTTCTGCAAAGACATAAAATGCTGCGTGAAGACAAGTGACGGGAGTACCCGTTACTTTCGCATCATGACAGGGGTAAAGCAAGGTTGTGTGCTATCACCACTGTTATTTATCCTTACCCTTTATTATATTCTCCGGACCTGCGACGGCCACGGAATCCTGTTGAATAATAAGCGACTCGGAAATGTTGATTTTGTTGACGATATCAGCCTACTAAAGTACTACAAACCAAAGCTCCAGCAATACCTTATACAAGTCAGAAACGCTGTCGAACCTTTTGGCCTTATAATAAACACCCACAAAACAAAAAGTATGGCAAACACTGGATCTCCACTCGACCTAGAATACAAAAACAAGACGATAGAGCAAGTCGTGGAGGTCAAGTACTTAGGAAGTATAATCAACAATTCCGGATCGTTTCAGCTAGAAGTTAAGCTAAGAATTGGCCAGGCTAATGCATCCTTCAGGAAACTGTCTCAAATCTAGCGCAGCCAGAAGTGCTCTCTCAGACTCAAGTTGAGGCTTTTCAACAGCAACGTCTTCTCAACGCTTTTTTTATGGTTCTAGAAACTTGGCACCTAGATCAAAAACTTGAGTCGAAATTCCGCGCGTTCAAAAACATGTGTTTAAGGTGCGTTCTAATATCCACTGGTCCCAAAAAGTACCGAAAGCTACTGTACGATAGAAGACGTCTCAATCACTGATAACGGAAGCGATCAAATATAGGAAGTGGATATATCTCGGTCATGTGATCCACATGCCCGTAACTTGACTGCCAAAGGTCGTCCTTAAGTGGTAGCTACGTGGTACCAGAAGAAGAGGGCACCCCAAACACATCCTACGACGCAGCTACTGGGCTGACCTCACAACTAGCAGTAGCTCAATTCAACCCAAAAGGGAAGATGCCTGGGGGAGGGGGAAACGATGAGAGATGACTGACAACTCTTCTTGGATGCCCTAAGCACCTCTGGAGGCACAGGAGGATCTAAGGTCTGAGGTAAGGTTTTTTTCCGTTTCTTGTCGAACATTATGTATAGTCTTAGAACGTATTTGTGGTCTTAGAACGTATTTAGAGGGGGATGGGGAACAATAGTACAATAGGTTTCTTAAAATTGTTTAATTTGATGTTTAGTATTTTTAGTTCTTACACCAAAATCCAAAAATTTAAATACTACAATAAAATTAAGAACAATGCACAAATTTGTAAAAAAAAAAAACCTAAAATTTCCTCTCATAGAAAAATTTAAAAACTCCAACTACTTAAACGCAGTCAGGGTTGTACCTATTATTTTGATTGGTGGAGCGATAGCTTTACACATTGGCCGAAGGTGTTAAACCTAAAAGTAGGTCTGGGTTCCAGGACCATTAAGTTATGGATGATTAAATCATTACCAACCTATACATTACATATTATTAGCTTACCTTGCTTGTCCCTAGGGCTCCAATAGGTCGTCCAGGTCTTCCTGTCAGATTAAAACTTTCTGAAACACCTAAATTTTGATAGACCTTAACTAGTTCACCTGGCGGCCAGATTTGAACGGGCTCCACCTGTAAGGACCGACGGATAATGAAGAAGAAAAGGTAAACAAATCACATGTCTGTTTCACACGAATGCAATAGCACTAAAGATTTAAAACAGGAAGTTTATATTTATTCTAACCAAAATTTTGCCGGTTGGAGAAATGAATTTTCATCTTTTATCCGAAACAGGGGCGAACCGAATACTCGCCTGCATGAGGACTTTTTTATTAGACAATCTAAAATCCAACAGCCAAAGCGAAATTGAATTCCTGTGAGAGCTAAATAATAGAAAGGAAATGCAAAATTAACTAAATATTTAAATATGAACACAGTTACAGCTACTCCTACTCCAGGCTTTTATTATATTTTTTTTATATTTTTTATTATATTTAAAATATAAAAAATTAAACTCAAATGAAATTCTCAAATTTGGAAAGCGTTATTTTCTTGTCGATTGACCAAGGATAGTCAATCTTTACTATCCCAAGGATAAAGTAAAGCATTATATTTATTTATACTTTTTATTATATTTTATTATTAAAAGTCCTGAGATTATAAATGAAAAGAACTTAGTAAAATCTATTTTTGAGAGATTTTTTTTACTTTTCCGGATGCGTCTTATTATAAGCATTGAAACTATACAGTGGAAGCCCATATGCGTTTTCCCGCTAAGCCCCCGCAACCCCCCGTTTTCCCACAAATTACAAAATATCCGCGCCGTCAGCAGCATCACACCACTTCTCCACAAACATGGTATGTGGGAGCATAGGATAAACTCAACTTCTCACAAAATTGAACATCAAACATATAAACAAAAAGAAGAAACGCTACAATCAATTAATAATAATTTTATAGCAATAATTAAAATAATTTTATAAGTTGCGCAAAATTGTTATTCAAAGTCCAAAATAATTGTTATTTACGCATTAAAAAAAAATTGATGTGAGAAATTAAGGCCAAATAGTTTGCATTTGGTTATTTGAACTGTTTACAAAGGTTTGAACATCTTCAGTTTGTACTTTGAAATTTCGTAAGACCTGTGCTGGTATCATCACTTCTTTTCCCCAGCATTAAGTGATATTTTTGAACTTAGTTAAGTAATCTATACTCATTGAATTGAAGCACTTGGTTACATCTTTGCGTTTTCAGTTAGATAACAATAAGTAAGTAGAATGGGAAGACGTATTTAGTGTTGGTGAGTGTCTCAATGACAATATTAGGAAGTCCTTCAAGGATCCATAGAAAATCAGAAATATAAAGACATATTAATTTGACATTAATAATAACGACATAAATAAATTCATAATGTTTCACGTGGTGAATTATGAAATAATATTTCACATAATATTTCGAAATTTTATTTTTTAATTTACGACATTGGAATAATATTCTAGATACAATACAAGCCTACAGGTAGCAAGCATACCTCATGTGGGGTTTGAGTTTGAATCCCATAAGTTGCCATCATGGCTTGCAACCTCATTGACTCAGCTATTAAAACCACTTGGACAACAAGATCACTTGCAGTACCCTAAAATAAAACAAGTACAAAAATTAAATTTAAAAAATAATATTATATTAAATCAATTAAAATAAAAATAAAACACAATAAAATTACATTAAGAAAAACTAAATTGAGGAAAATTAAAAAAATCAACAATAATTAAATTACAATTAGAAGACACAGCCGAGGGATAAAATAAATTGCATAATTATGCATAAGGTGCAGAGTTTTATCAAAATATTTATTTCAGGACATAGACTAAGAACAGTGGCGTCGTTTGGGGATGGCAAGGGAGGCAGTTGCCCCCCCCCTGAATACATTGAAAAAAGCTATTATATAGCCCGTGCCCCTTGACTCTCTGGATGGAATTTGTTTGCCCCCTCAATAAAAATTCTGGAGCTACGCCCCTGACGAAGAATAGATGATTATGTAAAGTATTCAATTATACTGCATTTGCGATTGATTTGTAAAAAAAAAATATCTTACAAGATTACATGCTTTTAAAATTCCTAAAACAACTGATATGAATTTAAGCTTTTATAGAATAGATATTCTTAACAGTTAAAATTTTTAAACAGGCTATGAAAATTCACTTGAACTTACAAATAAAGAGAAGATAAGAAACTATTCTGAAAATGAAATGAGAAACTCTAAAATGAAAAAGATTATTTTTCCATCACTTGCAGTAAACAGGATTAATATAAATGAAATGAAAATATAGAAATATACAATGGATAAATTCCTCTCGAGACAATAAACTATATACGATCATTAAGTTTGAATACAAATGGAAAGACAGTTTGGTCTAAGACATTATTTATAGGATTAATGTATATGAGAATAGAAGACGTTAGAATTATGAAAATTATGAAAATTATTACATCGTTTAAGACCCTTATTCTGTAGGACGGTTTTAACATTCTGAAGATTGCTATATTTGGAATTCTGCTTCCTAGACGGCAGCACCAGAAGAAGAGGACGCCCCACAAATACCATTATGACGTACGACATATGACGCACCATTATACCCCACAAATTATGACGTAGCTACGAGGCTAACCTCACAAATCTCATTGCCTCACAGCAACCTGAATGTAAGGATCCTTGGGAGCAGCAGCGTGTTCCGTGGACTCTTACTGGTTTATGCTTGGACTATTTTAAAGGATAAGTTACTTTAAAAAAAACTAAAGCATTGTGTTTTGAGATCGCCAGAATATAAGAGGGAAAAAAATTAATCCCCGTTTAAAATTTTTCATACGAAATCGTTAAGTTATTTCCCTTGTACAAAAAAGATGATTTACAGAAATCATTTGTGACTTAATAGGAAGAATTTCGGTATTACAGTAAATTATTCAAAATTCAAACCTAGACTGTTAAATTTCTTTTTCTTCCATGGCAACACTTCCGTAACTTGTTTTAATCTTTTAAAGGCCCAGTAAAGTCTAAGATGAATTCAGATTTGTCTCAAAGAATATTCCAAGCCGATTCACAGATCAGATTTGACATATCAGTTACGATAATTCAAAAGCTGTCCTGTGACACATTATTTTAATTCATACATTTTTTAAAGTTTCTATTTACATTTTATATTTCTTATTTAGTGTTACTATAAATAGATATTTTTTGTTTTTATTAATATATTCCTTTATATATTCTATTTGCACTTCACATTTATATTTTATATCTATACTCTAATTCTTTATACTCTTTCAACTTTGAAGGTCCCACTCCCCTTAAGTACAAAATTTCAATGATTGCCTAATCCGTTTTCTAGAACTCAAAAGTAGAACATGACCAGGGCGGTAACTGCTAATTTCACTCCCTTGATATCAGGTAAACGTTGTACATGGTCAATCAAGTGCACGAATTTGACTTCAATTGAAATGTTTATAATAGAAGCTGATTTTCTTTAAATCAAGTCTGATCCTCAATATATTTAGAAGCTTTTATTTTCCAAAAATCTTCACACTACCATAAGTAATTGGGAGATAAGACATTTTAACATCAAAATTCTGTTTCCCGTATCTTGGATGTCAAGAATAGTGTTTCTTATCACAGAACTTGTATATAGATCCTTAGTCACAGAACTTGTAAAAACATAAATTACAATCTTTGTATACGGCTCGATCGAAAGTAAGCGTGTGCGGCACGGTTGAAAGTAAGCTATAAAAAAATTATGTTTCGTCTTATAAACGATTAAAATACCAAGGTCATCAAAATTTAAAGCATTTCTTGCTCCCAGGAGGCATCTAAGATCTATCCATACCTGAAAACATGATTTATAAGGATTTTTCTTTTGGTTATTTCAAAATTATGAAGTTCTTAGGGTTGACCACATTCTGGTCAGTGTTGTCCAATCGAACCATGAAAATAAAAAAAGACAATACTAACCATTTTTAACCTGACAGCGCATTTTGTTCTTAAAAATTCAAAGATTAACAATATGTTGATTCCCAAAGACAACCACACTTTAAAGGAAAGCTACATCTTCTTAAGCAGTTTTGTCCCTTATGTTTTTAGCTTATTTTTTGCTGACGCGTCTCTAAAATACCAAGGTCATCAAAATTTAAAGGGCATCTTAGATCTTTAGATCTTAGGCATCTTAGATTTATCCATACCTGAAAATATGATTTATAAAGATTTTTCTTTTGGTTGTTTCAAAATTATGAAGTTCTTAGGGTTGACCACATTCTGGTCAGTGTTGTCCAATCGAACCATGAAAATAAAAAAAGACAATACTAACCATTTTTAACCTGACAGCGCATTTTGTTCTTAAAAATTCAAAGATTAACAATATGTTGATTCCCAAAGACAACCACACTTTAAAGGAAAGCTACATCTTCTTAAGCAGTTTTGTCCCTTATGTTTTTAGCTTATTTTTTGCTGACGCGTCTCTAAAATACCAAGGTCATCAAAATTTAAAGGGCATCTTAGATCTTTAGATCTTAGGCATCTTAGATTTATCCATACCTGAAAATATGATTTATAAAGATTTTTCTTTTGGTTGTTTCAAAATTATGAAGTTCTTAGGGTTGACCACATTCTGGTCAGTGTTGTCCAATCGAACCATGAAAATAAAAAAAGACAATACTAACCATTTTTAACCTGACAGCGCATTTTGTTCTTAAAAATTCAAAGATTAACAATATGTTGATTCCCAAAGACAACCACACTTTAAAGGAAAGCTACATCTTCTTAAGCAGTTTTGTCCCTTATGTTTTTAGCTTATTTTTTGCTGACGCGTCTCTAAAATACCAAGGTCATCAAAATTTAAAGGGCATCTTAGATCTTTAGATCTTAGGCATCTTAGATTTATCCATACCTGAAAATATGATTTATAAAGATTTTTCTTTTGGTTGTTTCAAAATTATGAAGTTCTTAGGGTTGACCACATTCTGGTCAGTGTTGTCCAATCGAACCATGAAAATAAAAAAAGACAATACTAACCATTTTTAACCTGACAGCGCATTTTGTTCTTAAAAATTCAAAGATTAACAATATGTTGATTCCCAAAGACAACCACACTTTAAAGGAAAGCTACATCTTCTTAAGCAGTTTTGTCCCTTATGTTTTTAGCTTATTTTTTGCTGACGCGTCTCTAAAATACCAAGGTCATCAAAATTTAAAGGGCATCTTAGATCTTTAGATCTTAGGCATCTTAGATTTATCCATACCTGAAAATATGATTTATAAAGATTTTTCTTTTGGTTGTTTCAAAATTATGAAGTTCTTAGGGTTGACCACATTCTGGTCAGTGTTGTCCAATCGAACCATGAAAATAAAAAAAGACAATACTAACCATTTTTAACCTGACAGCGCATTTTGTTCTTAAAAATTCAAAGATTAACAATATGTTGATTCCCAAAGACAACCACACTTTAAAGGAAAGCTACATCTTCTTAAGCAGTTTTGTCCCTTATGTTTTTAGCTTATTTTTTGCTGACGCGTCTCTAAAATACCAAGGTCATCAAAATTTAAAGGGCATCTTAGATCTTTAGATCTTAGGCATCTTAGATTTATCCATACCTGAAAATATGATTTATAAAGATTTTTCTTTTGGTTGTTTCAAAATTATGAAGTTTTTAGGGTTGACCACATTCTGGTCAGTGTTGTCAAATTCAACCATGAAAATAAATAAGCAATACTAACCATTTTTAATCAGACAGCGCATTTTGCTCATAAAAATTCAAAGATTAACAATATGTTGATTCCCAAAGACAACCACACCTTTAAAGGAAAGCTACATCTTCTTAAGCAGTTTTGTCCCGTAATTTTTAGCTTATTTCTTGCTGACGCGTCTCTTTTTTAATTTGGCACCCGATACTCCCAAAAACTGCACAGCTGCATATGATGCATGGCTTTTTCATTAACCAATTTTAACAACCAGATTTCATTTTCACTGTCCTTGCTACTTTAAGAAACATGAGAATTGTGCGCAAAGACGTAATTTCACAACATTTTCTTTCCTGAGACAGATGTGTATTTTTATCAAAATATTTATAGTAACTGTAGTTTTTTCTATCCTCAAGATATTTAGCTTTTTTTCCAAAATGTGTCATGTCCTCTTTTCACTCCAAGCGTACCGAGTAAATAGAGCTCTTGGCACCAAATTCTGTTTGCGACTCCTTGAATATCAATAGGATGTTTCTTGTAAAAGTAACTGGTTTTAAACAACCAAGCAACCGCAAACACATTTTTCTTGTTTTTCCCCTTCACCTGTTTTTAATCTGCGTGTGTCTGTTTTATTTGTCTGTTCGTCTTTTTTTATCTTTTTTCTTCTTTTTCTGTTTTTTCCCTCTTCTTTAAAATTTACTTTTCGTAACGTAATTCCTTCTGAAACACCGCAGTCGAAATGAATAAAGTAGGTTCTAAAGTTGAGAGAAAGAAATTTTAAACTAAAGAAGCTGAAACGCTTCTGTCTAGAGAAGAATTATACTAAAACTAAACACAGGGATTGGAGCAGCAACAAGACAGATATAAAAAACATACATTTCAAAATCGCAAAAAAATCGGTTAACAATTGAATATGAAGTCTTGGGCGAAAAACGTATTCTTTTGTATCCCTAACAAATTTAACTTGTATAAATAACAAAGTAATCGAAGAGAATTATTTATCAAAGATTTCAACAAGAAGTAAAGTACTAAGGCTAAAAACAGGGAATGGAGAAAGAACATGGTAAACATCGAAAAAAAACACATTTTGACATCGCAAACAAATGGGTAAACAGCTGAAGGTAAAATTTTGGACGTAAAGCGTATTCTTCATGTTTGTGCCCCTAGCAAGATTAGTTTTCATAGATGGCATGGTTATCGAAAGAGACCCGTTCATCATGGGTTTTAACATGAAGTAAACTTTGATACCGCCCCCCCCCCCAAAAAAACATCTTATAATGTTCTGCCAGCACTCGATCCTCCAGCCAATATTACCAAGATATAATTTCTGTAATTTTCGTTATTTACTATAAGTATATTTTCTGTTTTATTTGTAGTTCACGTCAGAAACACTATGTTATTACCTATAAACAAGAAACGTTGTAAACTTCTGACCTCCCTTCATTAGGGAGAATACATACATATATGGAAGAATATAGAATGAAAATTGAATATAGGATAAAACAGTTCTGAGGGGGCAGAAGCTCCCCTTTTGTTGCGGAGGCGGCAGTTTATTATGTGAGCTTTATAGATGTGAACCAAATGTTAACTTTATAGAAAATTTCTTGGCTTAATTATTTTTTAGAAAGAAGCGAAGTTTGATATGCTCGTAAAAAAGTCATATATATATATATATATATATATATATATATATATATATATATATATATATATATATATATATATAAACAACAAAAGTACGAAGAACAAAAGGGAAATCTTTTTGTAAGACAGTGGAGATAATTTGAATGAATATTTCGGCCCTATGTCCAAGGGCCGTCCTCAGCAATAAAAAAATATATATAAGAAAAAAGACTCACAACAACATGGGATCAATAAAAACCAAAAAAACCAAAAAAGTGGAATTTTTTTTTTTTTTTTTTTTCAAAAAAGTCCAACCATTATTACTTAAGCGAAGTTCAACCAGGACTGATAAAAATTAAGGTAAAACAAGACGATTAAATGAAGGGAAAGAAAAATAAAATAAAAACACGTTCTTATTGCTAATCCAACTTTTTTGGCAGCTAACCTCAAAGGTCTTTTTGTGACCGGTTCTGTGTTATTGTCTATCGGTTTTTTTAAATATTTTGTAAGATCATTTTTAATTAAATTTGTGTAAAGAGCATTTAGTGTATATTCCCCCAAGTCCCTATTTAAGGAAATATTATTATTAATCTTAATAATAATAATATTAAGTAGACCAAAGTTTTATGGTCTACCAAAATTACAAAAGCAAGGCATTCCTTTAAGGTCCATATTAGCTTGTACGAAAGCCCCCACATCCAATATTTGGAAATGGTTATGTACAGCCTTTAAACCTTTACTTTACTTTCAAAAATCATATATATTTAATTCGGTAGATTTGGTTGAAAAACTCAAAAACATAAATATCTCAGAAAATACAATTATAAGTAGCTTTGACATTGTTTCAATGTATACAAATATTGACGTCACAGCATATGAACATTTATTAGAAAATAAAATCAAAGAAAATTATCACTTAATAGAAGCTTCAGCAGCATGAATAGAGTGTGATGTTTTAATGACCTGGGTTAAACTTTCTAACAAATACTCAATGCATTTCTAATTCCGTAATTATTTTTACCGGCAAATTAAGGGTTTAGCGATGGGTACTCCCTTCTCCGGGTTACTGTCAAATATTTATGTGGAACATATTGAAAATTGGGCATTAGATTCGTAGTTCTTGGAGCATTTCTTTTGGGGACGGTACATGGATGATGTAATTTCACTCTGGAACTATGGGGAAAATGAGCTTAAAGGTTTTTTAGATCACCTTAATACATACGATAGAAATTTACAGTTTACCTTAGAAATTGAAATCGCAAATAAAATCCCATTCCTAGATGTGTTAGTTATTCTTAGCTTTTATAAACTGAATTTTACTATTTATATAAAACCAACACAAAATAATATATATTTGCATTTTACTTCAAACCACCCCCCCCCCAATGTAAAAGCGCAGTTGTAATATCCCTCGGCGATCGCGCCTCAAATATTTGTTATGATTCCCACATAACAGCAGAATTAAACTTTATCAAGGACTTACTTTTTGGAAATGGGTATCGGATGATATTTATTAATAGTGTAATTAATTGTAGACTGAAAAGACATTCCCGTAAAATTAATGGTAGTTTACCAAGTGAGATGTCTGACAAGCCCTTAAATATAATCTACCTCCCCTATATCCCAAAAATCACTACAAATCTTAAAAAAGTTTGCACAAAAAAATAATCTGTATATAGTATTCACAAATAATTTTAGAATCATAAATTTTCTAAATTCTGGTAAAGATAAAACCCCAGTTACTCGCCAAAGAGGGGTCTATCAAATACCATGCGATTGTGGCAAATATTATATAGGTAGAACACACCAGAACTTAGAAAAGCGCTTACAACAACATAAAGATGATATTGTCAAAGCCTTAGATTCTAATATTTCCACTGTTTCATCTGATTCTGCATTAGGCAGCCATATTTTTGGAAATCCTACCCACAATATACTTTTTGATGAATCTCCCCTTATTAGCAGTGACCTGGGTATAAAGCAGCTAGTCCGAGAATCAATTGACATTAGACTTAAGATTAATAATAATATTTACTTAAATAGGGACTGGGGGGAATATACACTAAATGCTCTTTACACAAATTTAATTGAAAATGATCTTACAAAATATTTTAAAAAACAGATATACAATAACACAGAACCGGTCACAAAAATACCTTTGAGGTTAGCTGCCAAAAACGTTGGATTAGCAATAAGAACGTGTTTTTAATTTATTTTTCTTTCACTTCATTGAATCGTCTTGTTTTACCTTACTTTTTATCAGTCCTGGTTGAACTTCGCTGAAGTAATGATGCTTGGACTGTTTTGAAAAAAAAAAGAAAAAAAATTACACTTTTTTGGTTTTTTGGTTTTTATTGATCCCATGTTGTTGTGAGTCTTTTTTCTTATATATATTTTTGTCTTGCTGAGGACGGCCCTTGGACATAGGGCCGAAATATTCATTCAAATTAGCTCCACTGTCTTACAAAAAGATTTCCCTGTTGTTCTTCGTACTTTTGTTGTTTGTGATGGAAAGGCAGTGTGGTCTTCGTCGCTATTTTTTATATATATATATATATATATATATATATATATATATATATATATATATATATATATATATATATATATATATATATATATATATATATATATATATATATATATATATATATATATATATATATATATATATATATATATATATATATATATATATATATATATATATATATATATATATATATATATATATATATATATATATAAATATATATATATATATATATATATAAATGAAAACGCGGCTTAGAGGAACAAGAGTAGTTTAGCAGAAAACGCAGTGCTGCTGCTCTGCTGCTATAGAATTAGTAAAACTAGCCGTACAATGGAGAAAGCCGCACCGGTAGTGCAGCATCGCTAGCTGTTGTTATAAAATTAGTAAAAGTAGCCCTGTAGTGGAGACAGCACCTCTAGTAGCGGAAATAATACGTAGATAAGTAAACACGAGTAACATTTAAGCAGTAGTTGAGTAAAATAGTGAAAAGTTGAGTATTTGATTTTTTAAGGATTATCTCTGCTTGATTAGTACCCTGTGCCTTACTACATTCCCCTCTCTCTCGATATTCAAAAATATATTTTTTTTAGGGTATTTTCATTGGAAAAGGTCTTTTTAAGTAGAGACAGCAATAGTAGTGGAAATAACGAATAGTTGAAACCATATCTGACCTTAGACAGAACAACCGATAAAATATCGAGGACTTAAGAACTTCTGGGGCTATTTTTATCTTTTTTTTCATACTGGCGCACACTATGGTTTAATTTTTATGAAAATACCATGGTAGAGGTCTCTAATTCAGAACCCAGCCTAGTTTTTTAAGGATTATTTATGCTTGATTAGGATCTTTTTCCACAATTTCAATGTAAAAAGAATAAGTCATGGTTCCATATATTGGTAAGTCATGGTCATGGTAAGTTATGGTAAGTCATGGTTCCATATTGGTAAGTCATGGTTCCATATATTGGTAAGTCATGGTCATGATAAGTCATGGTAAGTCATGGTTCCATATATTGGTAAGTCATGTTAAGTCATGGTTCCATATATTGGTAAGTCATGGTCATGGTATGTCATAAGTCATGGTAAGTCATAGTTCCATATATTGGTAAGTTTTTAAATAATACTAAGTCGAAGCAAAAATAATTAATTGTATGTAACTTTCCGAAAAGTTTAGCATTCGTCAGAGATGTTGATCGCCCTAAGACACACCCATGAATAATGAAACAGCTTTTTCATTTCCCAAAAAATATTTAGCTTTAGGGTTAAATTATTCCCTTAAGCAATCACAAGCCAAAACATGCACCATGCCAATAGCAAGAGAATACCTAATTATACTTACAGCAGAAGCATATTTTGACTGAATCCGGTAGAGGCAGAAAAAATAGAAAAATTCAAATTAAAGTGTGAAAAATATAGATCAAATTCTACAAACTACAAAATATATCCCACGTTCAACAAAGTTTGCTGCAAATAATTGAGATAACAACTAATCATTCACACATATAGGGGCTTAAAACATTGGAAGAAGGGCTAAACGCCTGTCTAACTCTTAAATGTCAAATAATATATACACTTTTTGCTTCTTGTTTTCAGTTATGATTTCCCTTTACTTTCTTATTACATACACTACTTACCTTAGGCTTAAGTAAACACAAATAGACAAACTACTCGTGACATAATTCGACTCTACCAATTATATTGGAAGGCCCCATGCAAAAAGTCTGTAGTTATACGTTCAAGATTTTTCAAATTAAGGGCCCGAGCCTATATTTGATTATGGCCTCTAATTTCCTTGTTGCGCAATACTTAAAGGTTTATGTCCCCTGTGAAAGTTTTAGTATGATGTTTTTCTGCTCTTCTAGGGCTTTAATATACCAACAAAACACAAACTTTATGATCACGCCACAGCTGAGATTCAGTTGTATCCATCTACAGAATTATATTTTTCAAATTAGATGTATAGGCTTTTTAGACTAAACAAATTCGAAAATTGGTTTAAAGTCGTTGAAAAAAAGGACAGTTTTCCTATTTTTAACGGAGAGTTTAGATCTTTCTCTAAGAAAAAGTCTGCTACTTTAGACTTTTCATGATATGTCAATATATAATTTTATAATATATAATATCATAATTTTGGCTCGGTGAATGGATAGATCGGAGACTTGCTATTGCAAAAATATGTTCTTTTGTTCTTTCAGTGTAATTTACAGCTAAAAGCTTGTTGCAAAATTGCTTCTTTCAGAGGGAACATATATCGTATTAGATCATAAATAATCACATATCAAGTTTTTTTGCAATTTAGAATATTTAGGCATGGCATTGCTGACTTTTTATTCTACCCTAGAGGAATTGCAGACAAAACTGTATAAATGGGAAGTAACAGAGTCTAATGTAAATAAAATATCGATAAAATGGCAAATCATACACTAAATGATATAAAAGAAGTTCCAGAACGTATCCTTACATATCCTCGAGTCTTTTTTATTCCTGAATCATTCGTATATATGAGTTTAGTTTAATATCTGAATGTGTGGATATAAATATGTACAATTTTAGCTTAATATGTGCCTAATATTGCGATTGTATGTGTATGGCCTGCATGGTTTTAGTTTAGTATAATCTTATCCTAGCAATTGATTCTTTGTTTTTTTTTTGCAATTTGCGGGTGATTTTCTAGAAAAGACCCAATTCTCATCACAAAACTCAATCTAAGAGACTTACGCAATCAAAATAAAACAAAAATACCAGATATTTAACTACATTTGCTTGAAAACAGACTTAATAAACTATAGATTTACAAATTACATAACAGCAATTTCTTATATAATTAGCTTATTACTTACGCAAGCAGACATAAAAAGTATACGTGGATGTCAGTATGAGAGTATTTTGAAACTTCTCTAAAAATCTGAAACCTTTAGAAGATAGCTGACAATCTCCTAACGTAAGAAATCTTCGATTTCTTACAGAAGGAAAAAATAAATCTCGCAAGTTCCTTAAGTTTTATTTAATTAATTTAATTCAATTTTATAATTTAGAAATATTTTTTTATTATCACTCAAGTTCCTTAGATTTTGTTTAATTAATTAAGTAATCCAAAATATTTGCACTTTTGCGTCTTCAGTGTTTCCTAATCCCAAAGAATTTTTCTTCTTATTTTTCGTCATTAGGTCTGGCTAATTCAGATCAACAGTCGTGTCTGACATTGTGCTGGGCCAGACAGCTTAACACTATGACGTTGCAGTAGTACTAGTAGCAGATTTTGTAAGGTTAGATAAGAAAGCACAAAAGAGCGTAGATCTTACGTGATATCAACACAAAATTAAGATAATAACTGTGTCAATATGCTTTTGTTTACAAAGAGTTTGGCAATATTTTTACTACTTTCTAAGACACTCCGTCCTGTAAGATTGGGTCTTATCACTTTGAAAAGAATGTTTTAATTTAACAATAACTAGATTTATGTATACACAAAGTGTATCCTACGCTAGGACAAAACAAAGTGCTGCAGCAACTTAAGGTTGCTTCAGCCTTCAGAATATCTGAGACTTGAATATCTGAGTGTTTTAGCTAAAAAAAAACTGTAGTAGAGTGTTTTACATTAATCTTAATATTTAATTAAGTAAATAATGTTATAATAATAATATATATTATCTTATATATTTATCTATATTATTTATAATATTACTATTATATATTATTCTTTATTTATTTGTTATTGTATTACCTAGCATTGATTTATAATAATAAACATATTATATTATATATAATCTTATATAGTAAATAATAGTTAATACTTTATTAAGCTTAATAATTTTACATATAACATGGATAAGTTTTGGGGAACGACTAGATTTATATTGGCTATGACAAATTAGACTTCACAAAAAATAAAGACAGGTTTATCGAGTCCTTCTAAAATAACCATTCATACTTACAAACCTTGATTAGCCTCATGATATAATATTTGGTTGTACTGTTTTATATATTACACCAAACTAAAACACTGCTAAAAAAAGGTATTTTTTATCAGAACGTCATGAAATAAAGAATTTGTTATATAAATAAATCCTAAATGATTCATTAGCTTTCCGCTGAACTGCATCATCGCGCTCCCTAAGTAAAGAACGATGTTGGCACAATTTTTTTTTTTTTTATACCAGGGCACTTCGTATCGAAGGAGTTGTCGTAGAAACTTCGAAAAGGGCTCATTCGATTGAAAATTGGAGTCGCTAGTGCCCTGTTTAATAGTCGAAAGTGATAGGAGGGCAACTAACCCCCCCCGCCCATCATTCCCCCAAACACATCCAATCAAAATTTTTAGATAGCCATTTTGTTCAGCGTAGTTGATTTCCAGATAGAAAATATGTTCTTGAGGAGGACACTCGCCCACAACCCTCAGGGCAAGGGTTTTAAGTTATGCCCTGGGGGCATATAAGAACGATAAGTGCCACAATATATTATTTATTATTTTTTTTCCTTTACAGCAGGGCACTTCGTATCGGAGAAGTTGTCGTAGAAACTTCAAAGGCTCATTCAATTGGAAATTGGAGTGGCTTGTGCCCTTTTTAATAGTCGAAAGTGATTGGAGGACAACTAACCCTTTTTTTGATGATGACAACCCCCCACAGCCCTCAGGGCAAGGGCTGTAAGTTATTGCCCTGGGGGCATATAAGGTCTTTATAGAACGCGTTGTCGTAAAAACTTCAAAAAGGGCTCATTCGATTGGAAATTGAAATGGCTAGAGCTTTTTTAATAGTCAAAAGTGATTGAAAGACAACTAACACCCCTTCCACGCCCACCATTTCCCCAAACACATCCAATCAAAATTTTGAGATATCCATTTTATTCAACGTAGTTTTAAGTTCTAGAAATTATGTCTTTGAAGATGACAACCCCCCCCCCCAGCCCTCATAGTCACAGGCAGCGCAATTGCGCTACCTAAGTAAAGAACAATGTATTATTATTTTTTTTTTGTTTTCTTTTTCCATACAAGGGCACTTCGTATCGAAGGAGTTGTCGTAGAAACTTCGAAAAGGGCTCATTCGATTGGAAATTGGAGTGGCTAGTGTCCTTTTTAATAGTTGAAGGTTATTGAAGGGCAACTAACCCCCCGCCCCCCATACGCCCATCATTCCCCAAACACATCCAATCAAAATTTTGAGACAGCCATTTTGTTCAGCATAGTTGATTTCCAGATAGAAAATATGTTTTTTAGGAGGACACTCCCCCCAACCCTCAGGACAAGGGTTTTAAGTTATGCCCTGGGGGCATATAAGAACGATGTTGGCACAATGTATAAATTATTAAATTTTTTTAGATCAGGGCACTTTGTATCGAAGAAAATGTCGTACTTCGAAAAGGGCTCATTCAATTGGAAATTGGAGTTGCTAGTGCCCTTTTTAATAGTCGAAAGTGATAAGAAGGCCACTAACACCCCTTCCAAGCCCACCAGTTCTCGAAAGATTTCAAATCAAAATTTTATGACTGCAATTTTGCTCAGCGTAGTTGATTTCGCGATAAATATTATGTTTTTGAGGAGGACACCCCCCCACCGCCTTCAGGGCAAGGGTTGTAAGTTATGCCCTGGGGGCATACAAGGTTTTATAGACGGCGTTGTCGTAGAAACTTCAAAAAAGGCTCATTCAACTGGAAATTCAAAGGGCTAGTGCCCTTTTTAATAGTCAAAAATGATTGGAGGGAAACTAACCCCCCTCTAACGCCCACGTTTTCCCCAAACACATCCAATCACAATTTTGAGATAGCCATTTTATTCAAAGTAGTTTAAGTTCTGGAAATTAGGTCTATGAGGATGAAAATCCCCCACAGCCCTCAGGCCAAGGGTTGTAAGTTATGCCCTGGGGGCATATAAGCTTTTTATAGAACACGTTGCCGTAGAAACTTCAAAAGAGGCTCATTCGATTGGAAATTGAAATGGCTAGTGCCCTTTTTAATAGTCGAAAGTGATTGGAAGGTAACTATCACCCCTTCCACGCCCACCATTTCCCCAAACACATCCAATTAAAATTTTGAGATAGCCATTTTGTTCCACGCAGTTTAAAGTTCAGGAAATTATACCTTTAAGAAGGACACTCCCCCCACAGTCTTCAGGGCAAAGGTTATAAGTTATGCCCTGGGGGCATATAAGGTTTTTATTGATATCTTTGCCGTAGGAACTTGAAAAAGGGCTCATTCGATTGGAAATTAAAAGGCTAGTGCCCTTTTTAATAGTCGAAAGTGATTGGAGGGCAACTAGCCCCCCTCTCAAGCTCACCATTTCCCCAAACACATCCAATCAAAATTTTGAGATAGCCATTTTGTTCAACGTAGATGGAAGTTCTGGAAATTAGGTCTTTAAGGATGACACTCCCCTCCAGAGCCCTTGGGGCTAAGGTTATAAGTTATGCCCTGGGGCCATATAAGGTTTTTTTTATAGAAAAAGTTGTCGTAGAAACTTCAAAAAAGGCTCATTCAATTGGAAATTGAAAGGGCTAGTGCCCTTTTTAATAGGCTAGTCGAACGGTATTGGAGGGCAACTAACCTCCCTCTCACGCCCACCATTTCCCCAAACGCATCCAATCAAAATTTAGAGATAGCCATTTTTTACAACGTAGTTGAAATTTCTGGATCTTATGTCTTTTAGGATAATCAACCCCCCCCCCCCCTCCCCCACACCCCTTAGGGCAAGGGTTGTAATTTATACCCTAGGGGCATATAAGGTTTATATAAAGCCTTGTAATAGAAACTTTGAAGGGCTAATGCCCTTTTTAATAGTCAAAAGTTATTGAGGGAAAACTAATACCCCTCCCACGCCCACCATTTCCCAAAAACATCCAATAAAAATTTTGAGATAGCCATTTTGTTCAACGTAGTTGAAAAGTCCGGAAATTATGTCTTTGAGGATGACACTCGGCCCCCCCCCCCCCCGCTTACAGCGCATGGGTTGTAAGCCTTCCATTTTCCTCTCAAGCCTTCCATTTTCCCAAATACATCCAATCAAAATTTGAGATAGACTTTTTGTTCAGCGTAGTTAAAAGTTCTGGAAATTGGGTCTTTGCCAGTGTTTTCCTAGAAACTTAAAAAAGGACTCATTTAATTATGAGTTGAGAGAGCTAGTTCCTTTACTAATAGTCTAAAGCGATCGGAGGGCGAATGCCCCCCCCCAGGCCCCTTATTTCCCCAAACACTTCCTATCAACATTTTGATATAGCTATTTTGCTGAACGTAGTTGAAGGGTCCTACTACGATACGAATAATACGTGAAAAAGTAATACGGAAATTATGTTTACGGAAATTATATGCCCCGGGGGCATATAATTCCATATGGAAAGTGTTGTCGTAAAAACTTCAAAAGGGGCTCTTTCGATCGGAAATTGAGAAGGCTATGGCCCTTTTTACTAGTCAAAAGTAATCAGAGGGAACATAGCCCCCCCCCCAGCCCATCATTTCCCCAAACATTTCTGATCAATATTTTGATATGACCATTTTGTTCAACGTAGTTGAAAGGTCTGGAAATTATGGTTTTGAGGATGACAACCCTCCCCCCATAGCCCTCATAACAAGGATCGTAAGTTATGCCCTTGGGGCATATAACGTTTTTATAAAAAGTTTTGTCGCAGAAACTTCAAAAAGGGTTCATTCGATTGGAAATTGAGAGGACTAGTGCCTTTTTATTGGTCGAAAGTGATCCGAGGCCAAATGTCTCCCTCCACGCCAATCATTTCCCCAAACACTTCCAATCAAAATTTTGATATAGCCATTTTGTCAAGCCTATCAGAAAGGTCTGGAAATTATGTCCCCAGCCCTCAGGGCAAGGGTTGTAAGTTGTTCCCTGGGGACATATAAGGTATATATGGAAAGTGTGATCTCATAAACTTCAAAGGGGGCTCATTGGATTGGCAATCAGACGCTCTAGTGCTCTTTTTAAGAGTCAAAGGGATCAGAAGGGAGCTACCCTCTCACCCCTACACACACGTCATTTTGTCCCGAAATGCGTCTAAGAAAAATTTTGAGATAGATATTCTATTCAAAATAGTTTAAATACCATATAACAAGGCTTTTGGGATTGAAACAAACCCCAGAGTTTAGGGGCAAGGGTTGTAAGTTATGCCCAGGGGCTATTAACGGTGTTTATAGAAGGGATGGTAGATTAACTTCAAAAGAGGCTCAGTCTTTTTGCCTGAAAAAGACTATGTCAATATAAAAGGAACAGATATTATTCGAACAAACTTTTTGCACAAAATAGGTTTTTCAAAAAAAGTAAATAAATCCATTAAATTAAAAATGAACAAAAATAGAATCAAATAATCTACCAAGCTTGCAACTACCACAAATTAGTATCAGTAAATAAATGAAACCCAAAAGAAACAAGAAATTAAAACGAGCAGAAATTAACCTGAGTAGGCTTCTAAACCCTATGCTTTCTAAAAGTCAAAATATAATTTGTACTTTACTGAAAAATAATTCTTTTAAATGTTTTCACTTATAACTTTGAGAAAGCAAAAAGTAATTAACATTTTAAGGAATAAATATCAGCATATGTATATGCACATTTTTTCAGTAAATACATTTGAATTTTTTTTCAGTAAAGTACAAATTATAATCTGGCTTTTAGAAAGCATAGGGTTTAGAACCCTACCCAGATTAATTTCTGTTCGCAAAAAAAAGCATGGCCAGACATAAAATAACTGATAAATATGTTAATTAAATCCATACATAGGACCATCTGGGGGGTGGATACTAGTGGGTACTGGGCTGCTTTTGCGGTAAAATGATTGCTGTATTTAGAAAGACTATAAAAACGGCATCAAGTAGAGGGTCGAATTCGTCCCAAACCCCATCAAGTAGAGGGTTCAATTTGTCCCAACCCCCCATCAAGTAGAGGGTTCAACGGTATCAAACAGAGGGTTTAAATCGTCCCAACCCCCATGAAGTAGAGGGTTCAATTCGTCCCAACCCCCATCAAGTAGAGGGTTCAACGGCAACATGTAGACGGTTCAATTCGTCCCAACCCCCATCAAGTAGAGGATTTAATTCGTCCCAACCCCCATCAAGTAGAGGGTTCAACGGCATCAAGTAGAGGGTTTAATTCGTCCCAAACCCCATCAAGTAGAGGGTTCAATCATCCCAACCCCCATCAAGTAGAGGGTCCAACGGCATCAAGTAAAGGGTTCAATTCGTCCTAAACCCCATCAAGTAGAGGTTCAACGGCATCAAGTAGAGGGTTCAATTCGTCCCAACCCCCATCGAGTAGAGGGTTCAATTCCTCCCAACCCACATCAAGTAGAGGGTTCAATTCTTCCCAACCCTCCATCAAGTAGAGGGTTCAACGGCATCAAGTAGAGGGTACAATTCGTCCCAAACCCCATCAAGTAGAGGGTTCAATTCGTCCCAACCCCCATCAAGTGGAGGGTTCAACGGCATCAAGTAGAGGGTTCAATTCGTCCCAACCCCCACCAGGTAGAGGGTTCAACGCCATCAAGTACAGGGTCCAATTCGTCCCAACCCCCCATCAAGTAGACGGTTCAATTCGTCCCAACCCCTATCAAGTAGAGGGTTCAACGGCATCAAGTAAAGGATTCAATTCGTCCCAACCCCCATCAAATAGAGTGTTCAACGGCATCAAGTAGAGGGTTCAATCAGTAATAGAATGATGTATATTTACCAAATAAATAAAGTGGAATAAATATTCACACAAAATAAACCTTGCTTGAATAAATATGTCAAACATTTTCGTATTCATACAAATATTTCACCAGCTATTTTCAGATTCAGCAGCCAAAAGGAAAACGTACACAGCACTCTTCAAAAGCAAAGCTTGAGCAGGGTTGACAGACGAGCAAAGAGCAAACATTGGGCCTTTTACAAGCCAAATCGATTACCAGGACTCTTTTATGGTAAATATTTCTAGATATTAGTGCCAAAAAAAAAATTATTTACCCTTAATTTATATGTTAAAAACAAAATTTGACTAGAGAATTGATCAATATCCAGAATCTACATCAGATAAAAAAAAATTCCATGTCATTATGTGAATAGTGCTGAAAACATTCGAATATGATGCAAAGATAGTTCCTAATCGTCGCCATTATAACAGAAAGGCACTGGCAAGGTTTTGCCCTACTTTCAGTTCTTTTTTATGTTAGGTATTTATATACTTCTTATACCAGATAATCTAAAGTTCGTAGAATTTGTTTTCGATATTGAAAGACGAAAATACTTTCGGCTAGAAACAGAAGGAATACAACACAATACGGTGCTGCTGATATTACTATTATGCTTATGAAACAGAGTGAAGAGCTTGTCCAAAAATCAGCTTTTGTCCTTGAACCTTGTCATCCGCTAACCGTCTAGTTAGGGCTCATTTTTTTTTTTTTTTTTTTTGTAGTTACCGTTCTATTTATGTTTTTTTCACTTTTCCAATTTGTTTTCCGCTTATTTTTGTACTGAGTAGAAAAGAAAAGAAATTCTTATTATATGCTTTCTTGTTCTTTAGATTTTCTGAATTCAAAAACATAAGTAATCACACACACACAAAAGAAAATCATTCGAATATAATCTAAATCAGCAAAGATCATTATATGTTATAGATCACTAGTTTTTTTTACTTTGTTGTGGCATTTAAGGATTTGAATTGTTCAATTATAAGGGTGCAGAGTATCACCCTCTTCCGGTACCCTCTTCATCTGACACCATTCGTAGGGGCGCAGGGACAACTTCGAATTTCAATTGAGGAGAAAAATAGAATTTCGCGTGTTGGGATCTTACGAGAATGATAAGTTACGTTTTGTCCAAAAAGTTGTTTAGAAGGAGGCCTAGTTATAATGTTACGAGCATTTAAAACTAGTGGCTAAAATTACCACAAACTTGGAACTTGTGGTAAAATAGAGAAATCATAGAAGCTTTTGACTTTATTGTACTTCTTTTCGAAAGTGGGGGGGGCTATCATTTGATAATTTAATATGAAACCCTGTATACCCATAAAGGGTGCTGATTGCTAAACATAAGTTAAAGAAAATACTTATCTTTTTTCAAAAAAATAATTGACTTTCTTTTTTATCTCTAGCATTTACTTATACTAAAACTATCTAAACTAGTAGCCTAAAAAACTCCTGCTGGAATAACTAGTAATATTCTTAAATCTTGCGTACAATTATTCGTAAATATTGCATGGTAGTATGTTCTTTTTAGAGAAGTTCTGCCACTACTGCTCACTGCAGCACCAAGCCGCCTGGAGCCAATACAGCTGTTCACGTTCCTCCTCTTCACTCCTTACTCCCTCCAATGAAGCTCCAATTTCTTCATATTCTTCCTTATGAGCTCTTTCTATCCTATTCAGGGACACCCTGATTTTCGTATGGCTCAAGATAGATGGCCAAAAGGCACAATCTTTGGCAACCAATTATCCTTCACTGTAAAACATGGTCAAGCCATCTCAACCTTTCTTTCCTCAATTTCTAGAAAGTGGGACCAAACAACAGTATAACACAGGTAATCTGCATTATCTGCAGAGCTTTATATAAAGTCAGTCAAACGAGTATCTAAGACTATTCTTAAACATTTCTTCTAAAAAGCATTTAACAAATCTTTCTGGCCTTTCAAAGCGCCCACGTTTCAGTCATGCCTGACCACTGTCATCACCATGGCTTCCGTGGCTTTAGAGGACTTCGAATAAACAAACCAAAATACAAGCGATAGTTAATACCAAAAATAGTAGGTCAAACCTAAACTTAAGCGAGACAAATCAGCCGGGTGACTGACGTTGAGAAAACAATTTTTTCATGAAGGAGGAGAGAGGTATAAAAGTACAAAAGTATTTAAAAGAGCACTTTATTAAAATTGGCATATTTTAATATTTTATTTTAATTGGTATATTCAGAGCATTTTGAGAAATACTCTGTACCAAGCAACAAAAATCAATTAGTCCATGATAAGGTAGAGTTCTGTTCTGCAAAACCGACTCGACTAATACTTTTGTGATTATTTTGTTACGAAGAAGACGATAACCGGGAATCACCAGGTTATCCCAGACACCCAGAACAGGCGAGCATAAACTCTAACCCTTTCATACTCCAGTAAAAAAATAAAAATAAAAAAACTTAGGAAAAATTTCTTTTAACAGATATATATTTAACATTTAGGACATGGTTCTTCTTCCGTTTAATGCTCCAAGAAACTTCACCTATTTGGAATCAGCACTAAAATCGGATTCTTTTTTATATATTTACTGCTACCAAACTACTGGTTCCTAGAATTTTGGTTATTAATAACAAGTATCACTCTTTACTTATCGTTCATTACTATAAATGGTTAGATAAAATTGACAGTCGGAAGACATAGTCATAAGCTTTAATTACTGCAGCATGAAAAAATCCACAGCAAATATGTCAAGTAACTTCAACAGAAAACCAGAATGGACTTACCTGAAACGCCGAATATCGTCCACCTCTCCTAGGGCGATTATAAGATGGCAAATATCGTCGTATTAAATCGATTTCATTAATATGCACAAGGCCTTCAGTAAGTAAGTCAGCGATGACATACATAGCTTGACCCCAAAGAAATATGTCACTAGGAGAGCCTTCTGATGAAGACTGACGGAATTGACTTCCCGGATCTTGGCGCTCATATTCAACTGAATCTTCAGGAACAAAAAAATATTTTGGGACAATTGGATCTGTAAAAGATTATAGATTAGTGGCGATTAGGAATAGCCATCCCTTAGGAATAACTCTTTGAAACAGCCTCCCAGACAGTATTAGGGGGGCTGATACAACTTTTTTTTATGACAACTCAAAAAGTTTTTTCCTATGCTTGAGGATTATTTCTCTGTTTAGATATCTGTTGTTCTTTGCATTAGTTTGATATTAGACGAACCATTACGGACACTGCAGTAAAAACCTGTTTTTTTTTCTATTTCTATTTAAATCGTATATTTTTAATTTATTATAATTGTATAGAGTGACGAATCTAAAGGTGAGATTTCTGAATGTTTCTTCTACCAGACCGCAAATTTATATAGTGCCACAGACAAAAACAGTAGTAACCTGAAATTCGAAAGAATTTGTTGCAAATAGTAAAAAATCAACTATGTGATTAGAGGAGTTCCCAACCGGATGCGTTTAAACTTCTGGATGTGCGAGAAAGGATATTTTGGGGTTGCAAGAAAGGGGGTGATTTTCGAAAGTATATCTGTTAGCTCATAAAAACCGTATATTTGCTACATTGCGGTTCAAAAATATACGACAGCATATTATATTATTTATTTATTATATATATATTATTATTTATTATATTATTAGTAACAGGCAATGACTCTCAAATTCTAATGAAACAATTTGTGGCATGGTCGAGCAGTTCCAGAGTACTTGACAAAAATGTTTCCTGAGAAATGAACTCAAGGACAAAATTTATAGTCCTAAGCAAAAAGTTTTGACCCTCATAGAATGTTGATTATATTTTCCCATTGACGGGATCAAGGCGGAGGGTAGAAGCCTCTTGTCCTTCTTCCGTCCACCACCTTGATCTGTCACTGAATTGATTGGAACCTAATCCTGTAGAGCGCCACCATGTGAAAAAGTTCCTAATAACCTTCTTTTTTCATCGTCACTAGTTACGTAGCTTCTATTAATGACTCATTTAGCCAACGATAAATTTTACTCGTAAAACTTTAGAACTCTTGTCCATCATGAAGAACTCTTTGTCCATCAAAACAAGAACTCTTTCTTGTCCATCATGAACAAGAACTCTTGTCCATCAAAACAAGAACTCTTTCTTGTCCATCATGAAGATGAGCTTTATTCTCCTTTCTTGTTATTATTTGCTAGGAGGTGTAAAATTATTTAACGAGGCAATTTCTGATGACGATGAGGAAATCTGGGACTAATCCGTTAGTTGCACTGATCTTAGCCAACGTAAATAGAGAATTATTCAATTCAAGGTAATCACAGGTCATGAGATGTGAGTTCAACAAATGCATTTCTGTACATTGTTTGCGCACTAACAAATAGGGGAGCGCACTTTATCATTCCGTGGGGGAGGGGCTGGAGCCACGAAAGCTCATTCTTACGCCCAGATTTTTCAAATTTCCGTGAAAGTTTTTTCGGATCCATTTGTAAGAGAGATAGAAAGGAGGGGGGGGGGGTAAATAAGTGGACTAGAATCCCTTTATTTTAGAAATCTATTTGGACTAAGAAGACAAAGTGAATTCTGGCGAGTAACAGCTCACCTGTTATTACGGAAAATTAGTTTAGCGTAAACTAAAGGACTATATTTGTATGCTTATCTAATTAGGGGGAAGAAGTGTATCCCCTAAGAAAGAGAATTTTCCAAACAGCCCCTCCTCCAGCTAAAAAATTTAAAAATTATGACCATAATATTTATTTTTTGCAATTCGAGAAATTAAAACAGAAATAATTCAAGCTATTGATAGTTGTTGAAGCTGGTTATAGCACAAAAAAAGGAATATCGATAAAAACCTATCCAAAGCATATATAAAATAGTGTAAGAAGTACTTGTCAAAGTAAGCTAATCACAGTCATCAACATAGGGGTAAAGATAGAAAAAGACCCTAAATAAAGAAATTAGACCGTTGATGATTTTAATCCGACATGTAAAACATGTTCAAGGGTAACTTGCAACGTTTCCTAAACATTGGCAAGTCCAGACAGATGGGAGAAACAGTCATTCAGCCGGTAAACATAGTTGCTTAATCTATCAGAATAATACTTTTGACTGTTTTATTTAAGTAGAAAGAGGCCTAGTCATCCTTTTTCTTTCCTTGCTGACATGCCTGTATCTTTCGCCTATTTTTATCATTTCATAGCATTACAGAAACCATTTTGACTTCAAATATTCCATCATTATTATGCGAAATATACCGTTTTCCCTTCATTGCTCATCAAACCATTGCTCATAAAGAAGCAATAAGATGTGCAAAACTGCAGCTTGGATCCTAATATTTAGGGCCATGTTGAAAGGCTGATGAAATGGTAATCCTGGAAAAATTGTATTTTTTGGCAATCCAACGTGAACCAATTAAAAAGCCCGTTTTCCTCGAATGAGGAAGAAAGAAGTCATAAGAAAAGATTGAAAGAAAGTAAGAACTTATTACAGGGAGTAAATAGTGCGACCTTGAACATGGTGGGTGCAGATGAGAGGTGCAGGGTGCAGGTGGTTTGGTCCTGTGATGAGTCGTTATTAGTAGTAGTAGTAAAGGAGCGACGAATAAAGAGCTGCTCTCATCTTGTGAGCTGCAGGAACCTCTTTGCTGACAGTTTTAAAAAAGGGTTACAGATAAAGGAAGAAGATGTGCATTTCATGAGGGCACAAACATGATTTTCTGTTGAAGCGGTGTTGAAGGCCTTAGGGAAGAAAAATTTACGGTAGCATACTTTGGTAATCAGATTCGGATCTGTTGTTGGACAACCAACGACAGAAGAGGTGACAACAGCCCAAATTCCTAAGCACACAATAAGCAAAAAGAGCTAATATTTTCTTTCTTCGGGCAAAATGTATTTCTCAAAGAGAGAGGGGGTGGACAAAGTTGATTATTGGGGATCAAATGATTGTGTTTGATCTCTGGAATGATAAAGCGGTTGAATAGTTTTCAGGTTTCCAGCAGGTAGAATCCAGTGAGTCGCTCGAACCTAAAGGGGAGAACCGTAAGAAGTTTCGCTGCTGTGAGAGTGAGCGCAAGTCTACCTGTAATGATATTTATAAAAACATGATTGTGGAGGTCTACACAATCAACTTCGTCTACAAAAAACGAAATTAATACTCACTACAAGACTAAGCTGCCATAAACCGCCATATACGTGTTAATTTCTGTTCGCTCTATATGCTAATATTAATTTATAATAATAATAATTTATTTATTACCCACTATAAAAAAGAAGCGGAGTACATCAAGAACAAAAAAAAAAAAAAAAAAAAAAAAAAAAAAAAAAAAAAAAACTTTTGTTCTACTTTTAATCCTAGTTAAGCACTCTCTCTTTACTTTGGTACGAGTTTATCTGTGGTACTATTTTTCAGAGCTTCCCTAGCGTTTGCGCAATCTCTTCAGAGATTCTAGCAGGAGACCAGATGAATGTACAAGACAATGATCAAATCAGAAAAAAAAACATATTTTTTACTTTTAGAAACTAAAAAGAAAAAATAAATAGAACTGGGAGAAGTACAATAAAAGTAGAACTGACAGGTGAAAAAAAGGTCAAAAAACAGCTTTTTTTAATAGCAATATTAGTAGTGCGAGTAATAACGCTCGTATACCCATTGGCGCGGCAATTACGGTTAATTAACTTGATGATCATCAGATCATCCTGGAAACGACTACTACTATTACTAGCAACTCACCGCAGCACCAAGCCACCTGAGGCCAAAACAGCTACGCACACTCCTACTCCATCCTAAAATGCCTCCCTCTTTATACCCTCCCAGGAAGTTCCCAGAAAAAGAGACGATGTCAAAAAAAGAGTCAGAAGTTGCCACCCAATAGTGCTTATCGCAACCATACTCTGAAGACAGGAGTACCAGCTGCGGTGAATCTGAGCACGGTCAAGCTACAATATTACCTAGAAAGCTCTTGTAAGAATATATAAATCATAGCACTCTTCACTCACTTACCACCAAGATGATCCCTCTTAAGCCTGGGTTTGAGTAGTTTCTGGTACTCAAGAACTTGATCGGGAAGTCCTTTGAAAACCCCATCGATTATCATAAATAGATAAAATATAGGCCATTCACTTTCAATCTGTTCGAAGTTCTGCAAAAAAATGATGCAATTAAGTTTTGTAGGAGAAACTGAAAAATCAAAATATTATTCTAAACACGCAACAAAAACTTAACAATTGCAAACTATTTTTCATTCTCAAGCTTTGTTCTGGGTGATATTTTTACCTAAAAAGTTTCCTACACTTAGGTTATGCAAATGATTTGGGTGTCCTGCGCAGAACTTAGCAAAATAAATACATTTTTGGGGGGTTTTGAGAATTAGTGTTAGGAAGACCAAGTCCCTTATATTAAGAATAGGAAAGGATCAAGAAGTGATATTACGTAAAGAGAAAATTGACGAGGTGGATGGCCTTACTTATTTTCCGAGGGGGAATTTTCCGGGAGGAATTTTTAAAATAATTTTAAGTTCAAAAATACGGTCATTATTAATGCGCAGGGGGAATTTTCCGCAGAGAGGAACTACTCCGCAGGGAGGAATTTCCGGCGAGAGAATTTTCTGGAAGGAAAATTTCCCGGTGGGATTTCCCTTGAATATTCTTTCTTTTCAGATCCCAGCAGCACGCGACAGGTAAGATAGTGCTAGATATTTTCCAGAGGAATGATCTACGGATAGCTGTAAATGCTCGTTTGAATCACCATATATCAGACGATAAGCTGTACAAAAAATTGGTTCAGTTCCTTTTTTATGACTGTGCTTAAAGAAGCGTTAAGATGGTGTTTTACCGATGACGAATCATGGGTACCTTATGACCTAAAATCGTACCATGTGACGTCTTCCTAGGGCAAAACTAAAAGCTGGACGTCCAAAATGGATTTAAGAGGTAATAAGAAATTATGGAAGGGACGAAAGAACCAAACCCTGAACAGGGCAGTAGAGAAGGAGCGTGTGCAGCTGTGCTGGCCTCAGGTGACTTGAGGCTGCGGCGAATTGTCAGTAGCAGTACAAATATTAACACTGGTGCCACTAAAGGACTAAGTTATTTGTTTTGCAAAATTTTACCTTTAGATAAATCTAGTGCTCAACACTGCCGTCTTCATTAGTTCAAAGACGATTGTGGTTCTTTTATTCATTTCACAAGTAAAGCTAATAAAAAGAGAAATTAAGCACGGTTCACCTAGACTTAAAAAAAATTCTGTTGGTAGAATAAAAATGAGTTTTGTGGTATTTTCAAAGTCAGTTTAAGCATTTAGTTCTTAATTCTGAGTTGAAGTCAAAAGACGTAATTTTCTTTTATAGATTTTGATTTTGAAAACTACTTTTTCCACTTTTTTTTCTTCTGGTGCTAGAAAAAAAGAATTTTTTAGATACTGGTTATAAACCCGTATCTTCTATTAAATTTAAAATTAAGAATTAGAAACATATGTCATGAGAAAGGTAGAATCCAAATAAGAAAGAAATTTTCGTGTATATTTGTTTCAAGTTGATAGCTCCCAGCCCATCGCAAGTAAATATCCAGAAAAATTAGTACTTTATCAGATTTACAAGTCGTAATGAACTGTAAGTAAGGAGCAATGCGGCTCAATAGTAACCGAAACTCTAAGAAAGAGAGTCTTAATAACAATAGATACATCAAAAGAATCAGATTTGATACTTATTCAAATTATGTAAAATTCATCAACTTTAATGTTACCAAACATAATTTACGAGCCCGAGACAATTTGTCCAATTTTTGAGAAAGGGGGAAAGACCCCAAAAATATCAAATTTTCTTAATGAAAATCCCAAATCAGATTCAGCACATCAGAGAACCCTGTTGTAGAGGTTTCAATCTCCTATGTACGAAAATGTGGAATTTTGTATTCTTTTTTCTTTTCACCCAAAGAAAGATCACGGATACGTGTTTCTTTGCAAAAAGGTCGGCATTGTCACTTTCTGAAAGGCACTGTTGGAGCTCCTCCATCCTCCTAGTTTGATTACGACCATAAAAAGTGATATTAAAAGGATTGTCACTTAGTTTAGTTTCTCATGCCCTATGAAAATCTATCTGTATCAAACCATATAAAGTTCTTGCGACAGTATCAGCGTTGTCACTTCCTGAAAGGTACTCTCGGATCCCTCCCCCCCCCTGCTTTGATTATTACGATGAAAAGTGATATTGACTGGATTATAACTTACTTTAGTTTCTCCTTCCATATAAAACTCTCTATCTTTGTCCTCTAAGACGGTTCCATAGCCATCCCGTAGAAATCGCTTAAATCCATAATTGCCTTTCAACTTTTTGACAATTTTCGCCTTAGTTTGATTGTAGGACATTTCGTCATGGGTTGCAAAACATGGCCACGAAAGAGCAGGTAGTAAAGAACTGTCAGTATTCTATAAAAGAGAAAAAAACTAGGAGTTTCTTTCGAAATAAAATCTCCACCTTCACAGATACGTAGAGGCATCTTCACAGTACAACCTCTCACTCCTTTGGGTGAGAGGTTGTCAATTTTGGGAAAAGGTGTATTTTTGGGGCACTATTTTTGAATTTTTCTGGGAGGAGATCCTTAGGTCCAATCTCGGAGAAAAAAATTTACTTTCATGAATTTTGGCTTCACGACCCTTCTCCGCAATTCCCCCTATGCCAACTATGTTACCTTCGCACGTCCGTTCTCAAATCGATCGTCTCCATACCAATGTTCTGAATATCCAAATACCCAAAATGTTCTAAAATACCCAAAATGTTCTGAAAACAAAAAAAAAAACAAAATTAGTGTTTTTTTTCTTTATAAATCCTGGTGTTCAGTTGAAAATTAAGAATGTCATTACTTTTAAACATGATATTAAAAAAAACAGCTTATAACAAACATTGCAGCAACAGTATTGTTTCATCACATGTGGCACTGCTAGAGGAAGGATTTGGGGAAGTGATTTCAGCACCCACGTCTTCGACAACCCCAACCATTCCGTACTATTTGACGAACCAATTCTAATTGAGTAAACACTCCACCCTATATAAACAAAATTAATTACAAAGCTTATTAACTAACAAACCTATGGACACTTGATTTGACATATATGGACATATAGACTGATAATATAAGAATACTTCAAAATACTGGCTTTGCCAGATCTTTGCCAATTCTGGCTATACCAGATCTTTGCCAATTCTGGTTTTGCCAGATCTTTAGCTGATCAAATGGAACGCTTCACTGGCTTTTTGTTGCCTCTTTAGGGTCACTTCATTCGTTACAGACGCGCTTCGTCAGCTCTTTAGCAAGCAAATTACAAAGAACTACAAAGAAAGAAATCTCAATGAAGAGCCAACAAACGGGACTACAGCCATTATAAAGAAAAGATAAAAACTAAAATGTGATCTTAAAGGTCACAGAAGCTAATAGAGTTGCATCGATGAGAGCACCAAAGCAAATATAAGATCAGTTACGACAATCGTAGATGTTTATTTAGTTTTTTTATTTCTTGGTTTTGGATTTTATTTGTTTTTAGGTTATTTTAGTTTTAGCTTTGTTTCATCACCGTTGAAGACGCCTTGTTTTCATACTGGCGAAATACCCGCGTCATTTTAGTTTTTATCTTTTCTCTGTACTGGCCGTAACCCCGTGTGTTTGTTTCTTCGTTGAGATTTCTTTTTTTGTTGTTCTTTGTCTTTAACAAACAAAACAGTCAACAGACTACAGACAACAGTCCTACACTACAGTCCTTTAAGAGACTACAGTCCACAGTCAAGTCCTTCGCCCCTCACGTGACGTAACAATTAACTATATATCTTCACATGACAATATAGCCCAAATACTTCCAAGAACCCCACTTAATTCTTAGGGGTTTTATAAAATCGAGTATTTTTTACCTTAGAGCTGGATTCTTTTGGCAACATTGTCTCGAATATGGAACGATTTCGATTGTGCGCATCTATATCAACATAAATCACAGAATTAGCACAGCCTCTGTCACCAAACAAATTGCATCCATTGATTGCTTCAAGAGCAGCCTTTGCCATACCAATAGAACTGAAAGAAAACAAAAAATCTTTCTACATAAGATGAAACCAGTTGGCTTATAGAACAGAATCAAATGTTCTTACTTAACTATACAAATTTTTATCCAGCCAACTTGACTAGCAAAAGCAACCTCAAACGAATGAACTTAAAACTGAACTTAAGATGAATTTTAATTATATAATTAAAAATTTTGGATGAAAATTTTTTTACAGATGCACCACATATTCAAAAACTCCAATTTTATGAAGCTACAAGAAATTGGAAAAAATACAAAAAAAAAAAACCAACTTAGAATCAGGTGAATGGGACCTGGGGGCCCCCTCATCCCCTGTGTAGGCGTTTTGATTTTTGTAAACACAATTGAAATCAATAAACATCTAGCTTTTACAATCTCTTATATCCTGTAGATATTCTAGGCAAAAGTTTTCAAGCTCACGAAACGGCAATAGACCATAAATACGTAGCGCTTTTCGAAAAAAAATAAACTGCCAGCATCATGAGCAGCACTAAGGTCCCATGAGACGGAGAGCAGGGAGGGCAAAATTTCCAGGACCTGGGCTTTAAAGCAGTCAAATACAGAAGGGAGTTGTGGGGACCAGATCCTTAACAAAAAAAATCCTTCCTCAGTCCAAGGGAACTTCAGATTTTCTTTGTTTTAGAGGAGGGTATTATGGTGTCTGAAAATGGTCCCCATGCACATGGCAGAAATGGGTCTTGAGCAGAATCACCCCATGTCTATCACTCCCTGTCAAATAGAGTTACTGCAATGTTATGTTATCATCCCAGACCGAAAGACTAGCAGATTCATGATGCCCAAAAATGGCATCTCGAATAAATCGCTTGTCTCCGATTGGCTTGAAAATTACTTGCTAAGTCTCTGGCTTGAGTGTATTCAGCGAAGGAAAATGAAATTTGAATAGTATTGGCTGTACAAGTTTTTTTTTTTTTTTTTTTTTTTTTTTTTTTTTTTTTTTTTTTTTTTTGTGACTGCAATTTACAGGGATTTGCAGATCAACTGAAACTTACAGTGCATGAAGAAAGGGTCAGGTAATGTAATGAAGACGGAACCTTTGAAATAAATTTTGTTATATCGATTTGCCCCCCCCCCCCTGAAAGCTGGCCGAAAAATTCTGACCATAAAACTTCTCCAGTGAATAAAGTAAAAAAAGAAAAAAATCATTTGAAGTATTTGATTTAATTAGGTTTCTTCCTTTTAAAGTCTTTTTCGAAGCAAAATTGGATCATGTTAAAATTCAGGCAGGTAATTTCTGAATATGTAGAAACGGTTTTAGTTAGTATTTGACTAGCAATTTTTACTTTCCTAAAACCTTTTCCGGAACCACCAAGAAGAAAAACAATGTCATGGAAATAATTTTTAAGCATTTGTAAACAATTTTCTTGGTTATTTGACTAATATATTGCATTTATTTTCGTATGAAATAAAAAATTTTCATATGAAACCGAATTTCTTCCCTTTTTTCGTTGCTTTTCTTCAATATATTACATTTTCGATTCTAAAACGAAAGACAAACTCAACTTCAGGTTATTAATAACTACTACTACTACTAACTACTCACCACAGCCGACTGAGGCCAACAACACAGTTACGCAAGCTCCTCCTCCATCCAAATCTATTCAAAGCCTCCCTCTTACACCCTCCCAGGAAGTTCCCGACTATTGGTCCCCAGAAATAACGACCATTAGAAAAATATTTTCTTGCGTATCTGACTAATATCATTTTGTTTGAGACGAAATATTTTTCTTTTCGGGTCTTTTTTTTAGCGTCTTTGGATGGTCACAATGGAGGAGAAATCCAATCTAAGCTGAGTATTGTTTAACTATTTGATGGAAATTTATTCGTTATTAGTTTAATAGTTTTTTTCCTTTTCGAAAGTTCTTTTTTGAAGCCTCAATCAAAGGCATAATTCAATTCAGGCATTTTTTTTCTTCTTTTTTTTTTACTATTCAATTTTTAACATTCCAGGCAAGTTTTTTTTTCTAGAGCATTGGAATACTTTTCCTTTTTATTTTTTTAGGTAGGCCTACTGTTCTTTTCTTTTCAATAATTATTATACTGGGAAAGAGGATCAAATCAGAATTCGAATAGTATAACTTTATTACGTCAAAAATATCTCGCGCGACTAATCTTGTCTATTTCTAAGCAACTTTTGTTGGCTAGTGGCTAAATTTTTCACTATTTTCTCCGCCCTGAGCATTTTTCATATCCGGGTTCTTTCTCGATTCCACAAAAAAAAATCGCAATTTTAGAGCAAATAAGAAACATTATTTTGAGAATTTGATGAGTCTTTGATTCGTTTTTGAAGCCGTAACAAAAAGAAACCGACAACTTTTTTCGTGCACCAGGACAGACAGACAAACCTGCAACAATAAAAAAAAAAAAAAATTCCACAGTACATGTCCCCCTTAACCCGTTTGAGAAGCCCACTGCCTAGATTTCTTTCTTTGGAAAAACAAAGCTTACCTGGCATGTATTTCCGGCTTCCCTTCATTATACTTTGACCCTCTGGCCCACATCCCAAAATCAGGGGTTCTATAGGCACGTTCAACATAATAAACAAGATTTTGGATAAAGAGTATCTCATCCGATGTGTAGATAATCTGGGGCCCAGATTTTATAATTTTGACCGTTAAAAAAAGACATAAGGATATTACATGACTATCAAAACAGACATACGTGACACATTGGCGTAATAGAGATCAAAATGTCATAAATGAGATATATACATTGTTTTTGATCAAAAATACCTCTTCCAATGTGTAGATATTCTTGGACCCAAATGTTATCATCTGGACCATGAAAAAAAGAAACAATGAAATTACATCAATCTAAAAAAAGCAGAAATTGTCATATATGCGAAATAGAGATGAAAATGTCATACATGCGAATAAACAAGGTTTTGGATAAAGAATATCTCATCCGATGTGTAGATAATCTGGGGCCCGGATCTTATCATCTGGACCAGGACAACAAGAAACAATGATATTACATCAATCTAAAAAAAGAAGAAATTGTCACAGAAGTGAAATAGAGATTAAATTTTCATACATGCGAAATAAACAATGTTTTGGAAAAATAATCTCTCATCAAATGTTTAGAAATTCTGGGTCTCAGATGTTATCATTTGGCCTGGGACAAAAAGAAACAAACATATTAAACCAATCTAAAAAAAGAAGAAATTGTCATAGATGTGAAATAGAGATGAAATTGTCATACAAGCGAAATAAACAAGGTTTTGGATAAAAAGTATCTCATCCGATGTGTATATAACCTGGGGCCCTGATGTTATCATCTGGACCAGGAAAAAAAGAAACAATGATATTACATCAATCTAAAAAAAGAATAAATTGTAACAGATTCGAACTAGAGATGAAATTGTAATACATGCTAAATAAACACGTTTTTGGATAAAAAATATCTCATCCGATGTGTAGATAACCTGGGGCCCTAATGTTATCATCTGGACTAGGAAAAAAAGAAACAAAGATATTACACCACTATAAAAAAAGAAGAAATTGTCACAGATGCGAAATAGAGATGAAATTGTCATACATGCGAAATAAACAAGGTTTTGGATAAAGAATATCTCATCCGATGTGTAGATAATCTGGGGCCCGGATGTTATCATTTGGACCGGGAAAAAAAGAAACAATGATATTACATCAATCTAAAAAAAGAAGAAATTGTCATAGATGCGAAATAGAGATGAAATTGTCATACATGCGAAATAAACAAGGTTTTGGATAAAGAATATCTCATCTGATGTGTAGATAATCTGGGGCCCGGATGTTATCATCTGGACCAGGAAAACAAGAAACAATGATATTACATCAATCTAAAAAAAGAAGAAATTGTCATAGATGCGAAATATAGATGAAATTGTCATACATGCGAAATAAAAAGGTTTTGGATAAAGAATATCTCATCCGATGTGTAGATAATCTGGGGCCCGGATGTTATCATCTGGACCAGGAAAACAAGAAACAATGATATTACATCAATCTAAAAAAAGAAGAAATTGTCATAGATGCGAAATAGAGATGAAAATGTCATAAATGCGAAATAAACAAGGTTTTGGATAAATAATATCTAATCAGATTAGTAGATAATCTGGGGCCCGGATGTTATCATCTGGACTAGGAAAAAAAGAAACAAAGATATTACATCAATCTAAAAAAAGAAGAAATTGTCATAGATGCGAAATAGAAATGAAATTGTCATACATGCGAAATAAACAAGGTTTTGGATAAAGAGTATCTCATCCGATGTGTAGATAATCTGGGGCCCGGATGTTATCATCTGGACCAGGAAAACAAGAAACAATGAAATTACATCACTCTAAAAAAAAGAAGAAATTGTCACAGATGCGAAATAGAGATGAAATTGTCATACATGCGAAATAAACAAGGTTTTGGATAAAGAATATCTCATCCGATGTGTAGATAATCTGGGGCCCGGATGTTATCATCTGGACCAGGAAAACAAGAAACAATGATATTACATCACTCTAAAAAAAGAAGAAATTGTCACAGATGCGAAATAGAAATGAAAATGTCATACATGCGAATAAACAAGGTTTTGGATAAAGAATATCTCATCCGATGTGTAGATAATCTGGAGCCCGGATGTTATCATCTGGACCAGGAAAACAAGAAACAATAATACTACATCAATCTAAAAAAAGAAGAAATTGTCATAGATGCGAAATAGAGATGAAATTGTCATAAATGCGAAATAAACAAGGTTTTGGATAAAGAATATCTCATCCGATGTGTAGATATTCTGGGGCCCAGATCTTATCATCTGGACCAGGAAAACAAGAAACAATGATATTACATCAATCCAAAAAAAGAAGAAATTGTTATAGATGCGAAATAGAGATGAAATTGTCATACATACAAAATAAACATGGTTTTGGATAAAGAATATCTCATCCGATGTGTAGATAATCTGGGACCCGGATGTTATCATCTGGACCAGGAAAACAAGAAACAATGATACTACATCAATCTAAAAAAAGAAGAAATTGTCATAGATGCGAAATAGAGATGAAATTGTCATACATGCGAAATAAACAAGGTTTTGGATAAAGAATATATCATCAGATGTGTAGATAATCTGGGGCCCGGATCTTATCATCTGGACCAGGAAAACAAGAAACAATGATACTACATCAATCTAAAAAAAGAAAAAATTGTAACACATATGAAATAGAGATTAAAATTTCATACATGCAAAATAAACATTGTTTTGTATAAAGAATAACTCATCCGACGTGTAGATAATCTGGGACCCGGATGTTATCATCTGAACCTGGCCATCGAGACACACAGAAATTACACCACTCTAAAAACAGAAGAAATTGTCATAGATGCGAAATAGAGATCAAATTTTCATACATGCGAAATAAACAAGGTTTTGGATAAAGAATATCTCATCCGATGTGTAGATAATCTGGGGCCCGGATCTTATCATCTGGACCAGGAAAACAACAAACAATGAAACTACATCAATCTAAAAAAAAGCAGAAATTGTCATAGAGGCGAAATAGAGATGAAAATGTCATAAATGCCAAATAAAAAAGGTTTTGGAAAAAGAATACCTCATCCAATGTGTAGAAAACCTGGGTCTAGTATGTTATCATCTTTACTATGAAAAAAATAAACAATTAAATTAAATGAATCTAAAAAAAGACTAAATTGTCATAGATGTGAACTAGAAATTAAATTTTCATACACACCAAATAAACAAGGTTTTGGATAAATAGTATATCATATAACGTGTAAATAACCTGGGGCCCAGATGTTATCATCTGGACCAGGAAAACAAGAAACAATAATACTACATCACTCTAAAAAAAAGAAGAAATTGTCACAGATGCGAAATAGAGATGAAATTGTCATACATGCGAAATAAACAAGGTTTTGGATAAAGAATATATCATCCGATGTGTAGATAATCTGGGGCCCGGATCTTATCATCTGGACCAGGAAAACAAGAAACAATGATACTACATCAATCTAAAAAAAGAAGAAATTGTCATAGATGCGAAATAGAGATGAAATTGTCATACATGCGAAATAAAAAAGGTTTTGGATAAAGAATATCTCATCTGATGTGTAGATAACCTGGGGCCCGGATGTTATCATCTGGACCAGGAAAACAAGAAACAATAATATTACATCAATCTAAAAAAAGAAGAAATTGTCACAGATGCGAAATAGAGATGAAATTGTCATACATGCCAAATAAAAAAGGTTTTGGATAAAGAATATCTCATCCAATGTGTAGATAACCTGGGGCTCGGATGTTATCATCTGGACCAGGAAAAAAAGAAACAATGATATTACATGAATCTAAAAAAAGAAGAAATTGTCATAGATGCGAAATAGAGATGAAATTGTCATACATGCGAAATAAAAAAGGTTTTGGATAAAGAATATATCATCCGATGTGTAGATAATCTGGGGCCCGAATCTTATCATCTGGACCAGGAAAACAAAAAACAATAATACTACATCAATCTAAAAAAAAGAAGATATTGTCACACATGCGAAATAGAAATGAAATTGTCATAAATGCGAAATAAAAAAGGTTTTGGATAAAGAGTATATCATCCGACGTGTAGATAACCTGGGGCCCGGATCTTATCATCTGGACCAGGAAAACAAGAAACAATGATATTACATCAATCTAAAAAAAAGAAGAAATTGTCATAGATGCGAAATAGAGATGAAATTGTCATACATGCGAAATAAAAAAGGTTTTGGATAAAGAATATCTCATCTGATGTGTAGATAATCTGGGGCCCGGATGTTATCATCTGGACCAGGAAAACAAAAAACAATGATATTACATCAATCTAAAAAAAGAAGAAATTGTCATAGATGCGAAATAGAGATGAAATTGTCATACATGCGAAATAAACAAGGTTTTGGATAAAGAATATATCATCCGATGTGTAGATAATCTGGGGCCCGGATCTTATCATCTGGACCAGGAAAACAAGAAACAATAAAACTACATCACTCTAAAAAAAGAAGAAATTGTCACAGATGCGAAATAGAGATGAAATTGTCATACATGCGAAATAAAAAAGGTTTTGGATAAATAATATATCATCTGATGTGTAGATAATCTGGAGCCCGGATCTTATCATCTGGACCAGGACAACAAGAAACAATGAAACTACAACAATCTAAAAAAAAGCAGAAATTGTCATAGATGCGAAATAGAGATGAAAATGTCATAAATGCGAAATAAACAAGGTTTTGGATAAAGAATATCTCATCCGATGTGTATATAATCTGGGGCCCGAATGTTATCATCTGGACCAGGAAAACAAAAAACAATGATATTACACGAATCTAAAAAAAGAAGAAATTGTCATAGATGCGAAATAGAGATGAAATTTTCATACATGCGAAATAAAAAGGTTTTGGATAAAGAATATCTCATCCAATGTGTCGATAACCTGGGACCCAGATGTTATCATTTGGACCGGGAAAACAAGAAACAATGAAATTACATCAATCTAAAAAAAAGAAGAAATTGTCATAGATGCGAAATAGAAATGAAATTGTCATACATGCGAAATAAAAAAGGTTTTGGATAAAGAGTATATCATCCGAGGTGTAGATAATCTGGGGCCCGAATCTTATCATCTGTACCAGGAAAACAAGAAACAATAATACTACATCAATCTAAAAAAAGAAGAAATTGTCATAGATGCGAAATAGAGATGAAAGTTTCATACATGCGAAATAAAAAAGGTTTTGGAAAAAGAATATCTCATCCAATGTGTAGATAATCTGGGGCCCTGATCTTATCATCTGGACCAGGAAAACAAGAAACAATGAAACTACATCAATCTAAAAAAAAGAAGAAATTGTCATAGATGCGAAATAGAAATGAAAATGTCATAAATGCCAAATAAAAAAGGTTTTGGAAAAAGAATACCTCATCCAATGTGTAGAAAACCTTGGTCTCGGATGTTATCATCTGGACCAGGAAAAAAAGAAACAATGATATTACATCAATCTAAAAAAAGACGAAATTGTCATAGATGTGAAATAGAGATGAAATTGTCATACATGCCAAATAAACAAGGTTTTGGATAAAGAATATCTCATCCAATGTGTAGATAACCTGGGGCTCGGATGTTATCATCTGGACCAGGAAAAAAAGAAACAATGAAATTACATCAATCTAAAAAAAAGAAGAAATTGTCATAGATGCGAAATAGAAATTAAAATGTCATAAATGCGAAATAAAAAAGGTTTTGGAAAAAGAATACCTCATACAATGTGTAGATAACCTGGGGCTCGGATGTTATCATCTGGACCAGGAAAAAAAGAAACAATGATATTACATCAATCTAAAAAAAGAAGAAATTGTTATAGATGCGAAATAGAGATGAAATTGTCATACATACGAAATAAACAAGGTTTTGGATAAATAATATCTCATCATATGTGTAGATATTCTTGGTCCCAGATGATATCATTTGGACCGGTAAAAAAAGAAACAAAGATATTACATGTATCTAAAAAAAGACTAAATTGTTTTAGATGTGAACTAGAGATGAAATTGTCATAAATGCGAAATAAACAAGGTTTTGGATAAAGAATATCTCATCCGACGTGTAGATAATCTGGGGCCCGGATGTTATCATCTGGACCAGGAAAACAAGAAACAATGATACTACATCAATCTAAAAAAAGCAGAAATTGTCATAGATGCGAAATAGAGATGAAAATGTCATAAATGCGAAATAAACAAGGTTTTGGATAAAGAATACCTCATCCAATGTGTAGATAATCTGGGGCCCGGATGTTATCATCTGGACCAGGAAAAAAATAAACAATGATATTACATGAATCTAAAAAAAGACGAAATTGTCAAAGATGTGAAATAGAGATGAAATTGTCATACATGCGAAATAAACATGGTTTTGGATAAAGAATATCTCATCCGATGTGTAGATAATCTGGGGCCCGGATGTTATCATCTGGACCAGGAAAACAAGAAACAATGATATTAAATCAATCTAAAAAAAGAAGAAATTGTCATAGATGCGAAATAGAAATGAAATTGTCATACATGCGAAATAAACAAGGTTTTGGATAAAGAATATCTCATCCGATGTGTAGATAAGCTGGAGCCCGGATGTTATCATCTGGACCAGGAAAAAAAGAAACAATGATATTACACCAATATAAAAAAAGAAGAAATTTTCACAGATGCGAAATAGAGATGAAAGTGTCATACATGCGAAATAAAAAAGGTTTTGGATAAAGAATACATCATCCGATGTGTAGATAATCTGGGGCCCAGATCTTATCATCTGGACCAGGAAAACAAGAAACAATGAAATTACATCAATCTAAAAAAAAGAAGAAATTGTCATAGATGCGAAATAGAGATGAAAATGTCATACATGCGAAATAAACAAGGTTTTGGATAAAGAATATCTCATCCGATGTGTAGATAATCTGGAGCCCGGATGTTATCATCTGGACCAGGAAAACAAGAAACAATGATATTACATCAATCTAAAAAAAAGAAGAAATTGTCATAGATGCGAAATAGAGATGAAAATGTCATAAATGCGAAATAAACAAGGTTTTGGATAAAGAATATCTCATCCGATGTGTAGATATTCTGGGGCCCGGATGTTATCATCTGGACCAGGAAAAAAAGAAACAATGATATTACATCAATCTAAAAAAGAAGAAATTGTCATAGATGTGAAATAGAGATGAAATTGTCATACATGCGAAATAAACAAGGTTTTGGATAAAGAATATCTCATCCGATGTGTAGATAATCTGGGGCCCGGATGTTATCATCTGGACCAGGAAAAAAAGAAACAATGATATTACATCAATCTAAAAAAAGAAGAAATTGTCATAGATGCGAAATAGAGATGAAATTGTCATACATGCGAAATAAACAAGGTTTTGGATAAAGAATATCTCATCCGATGTGTAGATAATCTGGGGCCCGGATGTTATCATCTGGACCAGGAAAACGAGAAACAATGATATTACACCAATATAAAAAAAGAAGAAATTGTCATAGATGCGAAATAGAGATGAAATTGTCATACATGCGAAATAAACAAGGTTTTGGATAAAGAATATCTCATCCGATGTGTAGATAATCTGGGGCCCGGATGTTATCATCTGGACCAGGAAAACAAGAAACAATGATATTACACCAATCTAAAAAAAGAAGAAATTGTCATAGATGCAAAATAGAGATGAAATTGTCATACATACGAAATAAACAAGGTTTTGGATAAAGAATATCTCTTCCGATGTGTAGATATTCTGGGACCCTGATGTTATCTTCTGGACCAGGAAAAAAAGAAACAATGATATTAAATCAATCTAAAAAAAGAAGAAATTGTCATAGATGCGAAATAGAGATGAAATTGTCATACATGCGAAATAAATAAGGTTTTGGATAAAGAATATCTCATCCGATGTGTAGATAATCTGGGGCCCGGATGTTATCATCTGGACCAGGAAAACAAGAAACAATGATATTACATCAATCTAAAAAAAGAAATACAGCACATAAGACAACCTACCTAGTAGATTATATTAAATATACCACATAAACATATACCATATAAATATATCACAATCAACAAACAAGGAAATTAATTTTCCTTCATGTTGCTCACAAACAATTTTTTTTTTCATGAACGATAGTACCATATACTATGTATACGCTATAGTCATGCAGGATATAATTGGCAGTATAGATACATATATGAAAGATGTTATCATCCCCCCAGGCCCGGATGTTGTCCCCCCACACCCCCCATGTTATCATCTGGACCAGGAAAACAAGAAATAATGATATTACATCAATCTAAAAAAAGAAGAAATTGTCATAGATGCGAAATAGAGATGAAATTGTCATACATACGAAATAAACAAGGTTTTGGATAAAGAATATCTCATCCGATGTGTAGATAATCTGGGGCCCAGATGTTATCATCTGGACCAGGAAAAAAAGAAACAATGATATTAAATCAATCTAAAAAAAGAAGAAATTGTCATAGATGCGAAATAGAGATGAAATTTTCATACATGCGAAATAAACAAGGTTTTGGATAAAGAATATCTCATCCGATGTGTAGATATCCTGGGGCCCAGATGTTATCATCTGGACCAGGAAAAAAAAGAAACAATGATACGACAAGAATCTAAAAAAAAGAAGAAATTGTCATAGATGCGAAATAGAGATGAAATTTTCATACATGCGAAATAAACAAGGTTTTGGATAAAGAATATCTCATCTGATGTGTAGATAATCTGGGGCCCGGATGTTATCATCTGGACCAGGAAAACAAGAAACAATGATATTACACCAATATAAAAAAAGAAGAAATTGTCATAGATACGAAATAGAGATGAAATTGTCATACATGCGAAATAAACAAGGTTTTGGATAAAGAATATCTCATCCGATGTGTAGATAATCTGGGGCCCGGATGTTATCATCTGGACCAGGAAAACAAGAAACAATGATATTACATCAATCTAAAAAAAAGAAAAAATTGTCATAGATACGAAATAGAGATGAAATTGTCATAAATGCGAAATAAACAAGGTTTTGGATAAAAAGTATCTCATCCGATGTGTAGATAATCTGGGGCCCGAATGTTATCATCTGGACCAGTAAAAAAAGAAACAATGATAATACATCACTATAAAAAAAGAATAAATTGTCATAGATGAGACATAGAGATCAAATTGTCATACATGCGAAATAAACAAGGTTTTGGATAAAGAATATCTCATCAGATGTGTAGATAATCTGGGACCCGGATGTTATCATCTGGACCAGGAAAACAAGAAACAATGATATTACATCAATCTAAAAAAAGAAATACAGCACATAAGACAACCTACCTAGTAGATTATATTAAATATACCACATAAACATATACCATATAAATATATCACAATCAACAAACAAGGAAATTATTTTTCCTTCATGTTGCTCACAAACAATTTTTTTTTCATGAACGATAGTACCATATACTATGTATACGCTATAGTCATGCAGGATATAATTGGCAGCATAGATACATATATGAAAGATGTACAAATATACATACATTGTTAGATATACATGTAAACAGATAGTTGATTATAACAATATTTTCCTTCATATATGATATGTAATTCCCCTTGATTTTCACTTATACATATTGCAGAGTACTGGAAGAAAGCTCATTTGCTGGTAGGACAGCTGTTTTTGTATTTATGCTTTGTTTTTGGAGGACTTTACGGTGATAAGTCCTTTTTCTTTGTTTTCCGTCCAATGACTGAGAAACAACTATATTTTTTTTTTATTTGACGGGAAAGTTGTGAAGCTATTTCACAGACGTATTAATTCAAAATCTACATACAGAATTCGTTTTTGTACACTTTTCCTTGCTTGTCACCAGAAAAGGATCTCTAGAATTTAGTAGTTTTTCCTGATGCTGTCTATCTAAACTTGCAATGCTTAATATGTTTAATCAACCTTATATAATTAGTGAATGTCCATAACACATAGTCAGTCACATGAGGCTACAACGGGTATTTGAACTCAATATTTCTTCGGAACACTTTTAGAAGCTGAGTCCAGTTGGTTTCCGAACATTATTTTTTATATGTTTAATATTTAATATACTTAAGCATATATTATTTATGCTTCAACCTTTAAGATTTAACCTTTAAGGTTTACTAGAATTTCTTTCCTGAAACTGTCAGTCTAAAGTTGCCCGGACTCAGTTCAGAGGCGTACAACTTAATGCATCAGAGGCAGTGCTGTAACAAGTACTCCAAATTTTTACTTAAGTAACAAGTACCAAGTACTATCAATTTTTTTACTTAAGTATCAAGTATCAAGTAATCCACCAAAATTGTACTTAAGTAGTTCAAGTAATAAGTAGTCTGAAATAGTACTTAAGTAGTACTTCAAGTACTACTTCAAGTAATCAAATTATATGATGTTAAAATTACTATTGAGCTAAAAAAAAAGGGAATTCTTCCATGGGAGGCTCTTTCCAGCACAACAATCACACACTTACGCCACTGACACTCAGGTTAACTTAATGGTTTCATTTCTTATATTAAAGAACGAGTACAAAAACATAATAAAATTTAAAAGGTGTTTTTTTTCCAAATCTACTTTTCCATCATTATCAACATAATTAAGGTAAAAAAAAAAAAAGTTGGAAATAAACGTAAATAAATATACCGTTCTAAACGGATCTTCCCGCGATTCACTCAGTCAGAAAATCGTATTACCACATACGGTATATATAGTCAGTCGCTCAGTGCCATTCTTCAAAGACAGTTTCGCAAAAGGAGCTGATTCTGACATCTGCTTTTCAAAAGGTGACATTAAAATAGGTTGAAAAGGAAACCATCAAAACAGTAAAACGAACTCTCAAACTACGTCCATATTTTGCTGAAAAACCTTGAATTTCTCATTGGCTTTCAACAAAACGAGGCTCTCAAACCTTCCGTCCGCCAAGGAATTACGCCTTGGACTCATTATAATGCCACCTTTCGAAAAGAGACGCTCAACTGGGGCCGATGTAAGAAGCATACAATTATACTTCCGAAACACTGAATTCACTGCCGGGTACTCTTGTAAGATCGAGAGAGTCTTTCGGGAATCACTGAGATATCTCAGAATCTCGATCTTGACCGTATTTGCCACAGTTGGTTGCTGAGTGCTTGTTCCTGATTCGTCGTCCGAAAAGTCAAAAAAAGCCTCAGGAGATCTCTCAAGAACTATGCCACTGCTTTTTTCACTAGTGGCACCCATTTTCTGCTTCATTGTTATGGCCTCCTCTGTCATCAAACCCAGCACCAGTTCCTTGTGTTCTTCTTTCCCAAACTTGTCCTTGAAAAACGGCAATGACCACGTAGCAAGATGGTAGTCCGAATGAACCGCTGGATATCCACTGAGAAACGGAAATCTTTTTCCAAGTCCTTCGAGCAGCGTCTGGGTTAAGACCCTTGTGAGTTTGACACTTTGGTGCAACTTCACCAACTTCCTTTCCAAGCACTTGATAGTTGGGAGAACAGTCCCGAAATAGGCTTTCTCCTCACCCTGAAGCATATCTAGGGCGATTGCTATGGGCTCAAGGACTGAGACGTACTCAGCAAGAAATTCAAGCTCACTTGTTTTGAATCTTGGTTTTTTCAAGACATCACACACTGCTGAGAGCTTTCCAGCCATGTGACACTCAAGAATTCTTTTCAGTGCATCGTATTCAGAATTCCATCTTGTTGCGTTGGGTCTTATCAGCTTTTTTTCGAAGACCTCTTTCAATAGGTCATTGTTTTTTGAGCTGTGGCTTAGGGAATTCCATAAGCCCTGACACTTGCTCTTGACACTCTGCAGATTTCTTTTGTAACTCACGTCCGTATTTGAAGCATACTTGGCATCTGTGGTGGCCAAAAGGTTCAGGGTATGACTAGAGCAGCGAAAGTGTGGAGGTAAGTACATACCTATATTACCTAATGAGTCCGATCTGCCATCATTCCCTTCGGGCTCAGAAATATCGCTATCGTCATCATTTGTGTTAACAATACGGTCGGGAAGATCAGAATAACTATCAGAGGTCCCTCTAACCCCTGCTTCTAGTTCATCTTGGTCTTGTGCACCACTTCTGGGATTGACACTAGAACCCAATTCTGGTTCCCCGACATCAGTCACATTCACCCTGTCAAAGATCTTACCAACGTCAACAACATCTAATTCTTCGGATTCGGAATCCATGCTTTATTCATCATGTGTGTCACTATCACTGGTTGCAAACTCAGAGCTGGATTCTTGCTCCTTTGATTTTCCTAACTCCTTAAAAGCTATGACGAAGTTTGAAGCATTGTCTGTTACAATTGCCCGAATTTTGCTCAGATTCTTGTCAAGACCATATTCACGAAATATTGCAAACAGCAAGTCTGAAATTCTGTCGAAGGTATGCGCTCCAGCAAACCTTCTAACTGCAAGCGACATAGGCACAAATTTGTTTTGACTATCTAACACATGAGCTGTTACTCCCATAAAGCTCTTATTATTAGAAGACCAGATATCACACGTCATAGTGACATAGTCTACTTTTTCAAAGAGCTGAATCATTTCTTTCTTTACAACTAACAGAGACTCATCAATTTTACCGGCCAGAGTTTTCCTTGACATTATTGGTCCGATACTTGGGTTTATCCCCAGAATCATTTGCTTAAATGCATGACTTTCCACTGTAGAGAGTGGGCGCATGTCAGACACTATGTAATTCATAATCAACTCATCAGCCCTTTTTTTCGTACATTTCTTTTTTTCAAAGAAAGAAAAAGGTGTATCCTCTTGCTTAGGCTCGGGGATGCTTTCATCGGTTGCGTCATCAGCAGAATCAATGGTCTGCTCATCTCCATCTCGCCTCCTTTTTTCCTAGTGTTCACTTTGGAGAATTCAACATAGGTTGAAGGATGAGCCGTCTGAAAGCAGACATAATGTTTAGTTTTGCTATATGAATCAAATCCAAAGGCTCATTGCTTTTCCACAGGATCCACTGAACATTGAAACTGCAGTATAACAAGAATAACAAATATGAATGAACCATCACTTTCTGAAGGTTTGATGGTTTGGTTTTGTCAGTCAGGAACTCAACTACTTTGAGACCATCACCTGATAGAGGGAAGTTCACCTAATGTGAGGATATGTCCCTTGTCACCTGCTTGTCAGTGAATGCCCAAAATGAAATGATTCCCAGGTCCCAGGTACAGCCATATACCTCTCAGGAGGAGATCTTCACATTCTCCTCCTGAGTGGAAGGTTCCTTTACTTGGGAATAATCTCATTTCAGACAGTTACTAACTAGAGACATATCCTCTCATTAGGTGAACTTGCTTGTATCCGGCAATAGTCTCAAAATACGAGTTCCTGACTGGGTTTGGTGGATCCTTCACAATAACAACAAACCTTCACATTACTGCAGATTCAACGATTACAATGATCACCATAGAAAACCTTTTTGCAGCTTAAACTTGGACCATCCTCTGCAAAAAAGCAATGAACCCTCATGTTTCTGCAGCATCGTTGAAACATCAACATCAACCGAAAATTTGTCCAGAAATAAACTGAGTTGTTAGCAATATAGAAACATAGTAATATAACAACTAGCCTATCATCAAACTTGTAAATAGCTTATGGACATATCCAGGCATTAGTTGAGCTGCAGTTAAACTGGAAGCAGGTTAACTGAAAATACAATAAGGTATGTAGCCTGGGATATCTGGCCTATGTAACAAATAGCCTAGGTCTAAGGATTTCCCTATTAATACATTAAATTTAATGGGAAAAATTAACATTCCTGCTATACTAGCTTCTCAATCTCAACAAAATGCCTAGAACCCAGAAAATAAAGGTTAGACTATACAACAATATGTAATTGTGATAAAAAAAAATATAGTTGTTGGTTTAGTATATAAATCACCTAAAAATCACCATTGGTTTAGTATATAAAATATCATAAAATGAAATTTTTATTAGGGAGATGGAGAATTTAATGGAAAATTTGAATAGTGAACCTAAATATAAAGTGCAAATGGGAGATTTCAATACTGACTTCCTTAAAAGTTCAGATTGTCCAGATTTTCTCAATTTAGTAATTTCTTCTTTTCTATATCCACTGATAACTATCCTTACATGAGTTACTGGGAAATCTGCAACACTAATTGACAATATATTTGTGGATGAAAATCTAATTGAATATTTGAATGCTGGTGTATTAATTATGGATGGATCAGTAGATCACAAGCAGGCAAGCCTATTAAGCTTAGGCTATACAAGCCCAATGGACATTGTGGCTTGATGCAATGCTTCCAATTACTTGATTTTACTTCAAGTCAGGAAATGGAAAATGGGGCTAGGTCAGCAAAATGAAATTTTCAGTAGACTAAAGATAGGCTTTGTAAGGATAGACTAGTCTAGGCCTAGTAATAGCAAAACATATTTTTAGCTCTAATATTTATTAAAGGGGAGAAATCAGATAAAGAAAAAAAGGAAATATACCATTAGATTTTCTATTTCCTTGTCTATTCCCCCACAAAGCCAGATACACCTTTAGGCTTAACAAAACAGTTTGATTTTTCTTTAAACTAGCTTTATTTGGTAATACACATCAGCTGCTGATGAAGAACTGGGTATATTATCCAAGCACCCCTGGTGTTTGGATAATCACTAACTTTGGACAAGCAACCGAGCATAATTTGATTCAAATAGAGCCTATATTTCCAAGCAAGCTCTTAGTCTTGCATATGTATAGATTTAGATTACCTTGTTGGGATTAGCTCAAGTTGATCTCAGAAACTTTTTTATACTGAAAATTAAGCTTAAAGAAAAGTTAGCAAACCCTAGTAGCCTATTTTTTCTTTACAGCACATGTCTGGGATTGAATCTATTTATGTTTGAGTGGTTTTGTATCCTACAAGGCCTATAGGATCATGTGTTTAAGATTGGGCAGTATTTTCTAGAATTAGCCTAGGCTATGCTTAAACTAAATTGTGTATTTGTCATTAGACTCTACTATTAACTATCAATGCATTCAAAACATTCAGCAATCCATATGGCTAAAATATTCAGCCTAATCAAATAGCCTAGGCTAGCCTACTTGTTCAAGAAAATTTGATACTTCCTTTGAGTTCTGCAAATTAGCAAGTTCTGCAAGTTCTGAGCGCAGTTCTGCAAATGGAAAACACACACAAAAACAAAAATTATATATGCATTCTACATTCTATAACCATTATTCCAATCCCAATCAGCCTCATAAACAACAATCTCAATACACAACTTAGCCTCAAGATTAACACAGAGAAGCCAAGGCTCATAGCAATCCATTAGTTTTCGTAAATGTAAAGCTGCTGGTTGCTGGTTCCGAGACCCTTTTGAATGACACCTAGCCTACCACAACTAATTTCGGCCCATTCTGGTTCGTTGAACATTCTTCTCCTGACGTGAAGTTAATCAAGCTAGGTGTGGGGTAAATTGTGCATTAATTTCATAATGCTGGATTAACAGTAAGCTTAGCCTACAGGAGATCCAGGCTACACAACTCTAGCCTAGGTTTGTTCAATCCAATCTGAACGATATCCGAATAGACCAAAACAACAAACAGATTAAAATTGCGTATGATGTGTAGGTTGTGTTGTAAGGAAACTACTGGGCTATCTGTATGGTGATACCTGTCAAAGTTTAAGAGAGAAAAAAAGTACAAAAAGACATAAAAAGGACAAGGAGACTTACACGCAAGTGTTTGTGGAAATTTGAAGGTGCATGCAGGTGTCCTTTGAGAACCCTGTTGGGACAGTTCTTGCACCATGCACTAAGTGCGCCATCTTTTTCGATTTTTCCTTTTACAGCAAAATATTTGCCTTGAAGAATAAACGGTAATTGTTGTTTGCCTGCGTCAGCCATTTTTTTTTGTGACACCTTGTTTCTTCTTCTTCTGAAATGCGCTCGACGGAAACGGCAAACCACAGCAAGTACGAAACTAAACACACACCCACCAAAACCACAAAATTAAAAAATTGCAAAAAAAAAAAAAAAAAAAAATGGAACGGTTCCTCGTAATGTATTTGAAACAGTACTTGACTTTTATTTGCAACTTGAAGTAATAAGTAGCTGCAATTTTTTACTTAAGTAAAAGTAATAAGTACTCTGTGGAATTTGTACTTAATTACAAGTACAAGTACTTGAAAATTTTACTTAAGTAGTACTTGAAGTAAAAGTACTTCAAGTAAGTTACAGCACTGATCAGAGGTCTGTCTCTGTGACATTCCTGACACCTCTCGGGTTGAATTATTGAATCTACCCACACTGATTTATCTCCGCAAGAGAGGGGATATGATTATGAAATTCAAGCTTCCCAGCCATGAAAAGTTTATCCTAAGTATCTTTCAAATAAATAATTTTTCAAGAACGAGAGGATCCTACCACTCTTATTCAATAATCTCTCTTCATCTCTTTGGCTCCACGCTTATGTATATTCTTGAACAATGTGAAAGGAGGTAATTCTGTCATTTTCAGTTGTAAAAAGTTTTTTCAATTGAACGTAAGGAGCAAATTGAGGAGGCTGTACCCTCCTGAACCTCTCCTTCTTTACGCTAATGTTTTATAGTGCTTTAAGAATACTTCTCATTCCAATTCACAGCCTCTTGTGTTTGAGCAGTCATTTTTAAAGAATTGTGACAAAAGTCAAACTAGAATAAAGAATGAGAGGTTGAGGTGGGGACCGTCCCTTCATATACGGAATAACTTCTCTTTGTTTTAAGTTTTAATGTAACTCCTTACTTTCAGGTGAATTGTTTATATTTAATTTCCAATCGTCTTCAAATCGTCCCCAGGCCTAACCAAGATATGGTGTGTAGCACCAGCCCGATAAACCGCAAATTGGTGTTAAATTGTATATATATATATATATATATATATATATATATATATATATATATATATATATATATATATATATATATATATATATATATATATATATATATATATATATATTATTGTAATAGATTGGTAGCGTCCCACTTTTTCAGTTTTTCGGCTTAAGAATTAGAAAGTTGGATTATAATTAAAATTTTTCGCCAAAATTGAATATTTAGTCGAAATTCGAAAACTTTTAAAGAAGTGTGGCAACACAAGGCTGCGTAGCAAATTCTTTTCCAATCGGGTGGTTAGTCTATGGGACTCATTACACCAGGATACGGCTTCTTCCGTCAATATTGATTCATTCAAATCATCAGTTGATAAGGAATGGCGCAACAAGCACGAATAGTTTAGGACTCACCTGATCAGTCGACATACTATCTTCACTGACCGGCGACTGCAGGATCATCCTATCTCTGGCAGGTGCAATTTCAGTTAATGTAAGTTATTTGTTGAGGTTGTGACATTGCAGAATGATGAAGCTCATTTATTGGTAGGTCAACTAACTTTGTATTCAAGCTTTATTTTGGAAGATTCTTCGCGGTAGTAGGCTTTTTTTTCTTTATTTCCTGTTCATCGACTGAGAAACAACAAGGTTTTCGAATATAATTTTCTTAAATAGCTCGGGAGAAGTTACGGAGCTATGCTTCAGAAATATTAATTTGAAACTGATTAAATACAGCATTTGTCTTTGTACACTTTTTCTCTCATATCACCAGAAAGGTTTCAAAGAATTTCTTTCCTGAAGCTGTTTTTTCTTAACTTCATATAAATAATATTTTAATTTAAACCTTACCGCGTCAACACAATCTTGCCAGTAAATTATTTTTAATTTCGGGCAAAAGCTCGGCACGGGTTGCCAGATCAAGGTAAGTATGAAGACCATACTCCACACACTGACTACACTTGAAAATTGTTTACTTTTGAACGTTTGATCTGTGACCTGACTCACAAGCTATTTGTAAACAGGAGGTAGTCTCTTTAAATTGCAGGCAGTTTATTGTAAATTGTTACCAGCAATTTAAAATAAATTGCAGGCAGATAGAGAACATTTTCTCTTCAAAGGGAATTATATTCATGTGGAAATTTTTGATAAGTAAAAAAAATTACGATGGGCTTATCGATTTGTATGACTAAATTTGTATCAACTATTTAACCAAATATTAAATTGAAAACTGAGACAAGTTTTAAATCTTTAAATCCTTAAGGCTTTAGCTAAAGCCTTAACTCTTTGTTATTAAATCCTTATATATTAGTTATTAAAGTGCATCATTAATAATATTGATGAACCACATGATGAGAACAACATATAGAGTAAGCAGTCCATTTCGAAAACCTTGTAAGCATAATTGAAAACACTGGACTGACAACAAAACAATTGCACACAGGAATTATTCAAACTAATGGAGCCTATAATAGAATACTAACAGTTTGGCGGTGCCAAAGCTCTCTCAACGGCTAAAACTGTGACTTTTCAAAAACAATGGTATGTCAGTTCTACTTCACGCAACCAAAACCCGACATCTGAACAGGAACAAGACAAAGGAATACTAGCTTTCGAGAACTCATGTCTCCAAAGAATCCTCAGTATTCACAGGCACGAGAGGATGACTAACCAATCCATCCGTATCAAGTCGGACTAATCTCTTGTGATATATATCACAAGAAATCGCCAATGAAGGTACCTCGGTCATGTACTACCTCTGAAATATCCCTGGCTACCAAATGCAGTGCTCCGCTAGCAGTAACAGGTCCGTGTCGCAGAGGCCGATCCAGAAACAACAACGACAGATATGCCAAACAGACCTATATAACTTGCAAACGCCAGTCCAACTTCTATTAGAGGACATACTGGCAGCAGAAAATCAACGGGAAGATTAGCGGTTCGTTCTTGATTTCCTGAGTCCTCTAGAAGCACAGGCGGATTTAAGGTCTAAGAGTAATCTTCAATAAAATAGAATTAGGCACAGCTTTACTAGTAAATTCTATTAAATATACCGTAGCGGTCAACACAATCTTACCTGTAAGTTATTTTTCCCTTCTTTGAAGGTAAACTCCTCTGGCGAAAGCTCCGCACCTGTCGCCAAGTCAAAGTAAGTGTGAAGTGCATACTCCACACGTTGACTAGACTTAAATTTTTCCACTTTTGACGTTTCACGAAACCAGCAGGACAATATTCCTCTTATACATTTTACAGCTGATTGACCAAGCTCATAAGATTTACCTCTATCATCATCTATACGCCTGCATAAAAAAGATATAAATTAATTGCCCAGAGGAAGTGCCGTGCAAGGATTAGCCAAAGAATGTACAAAAGGCTTCTTCCTCTGACAAACCAGATTCTTGGGACAAAATTGAACTGTGTAACTGTGGAACAGTTAAGTTTTATAAACCACTATCCAGGGCAAATGGACCAGCAAAACCCAAAATTCATATTTAAAACTTGTCTTTCAAGTCAAAGTTGTTTTCCACTGACAAAAAGGATTATTGAGACAGGATTCGGAATTATCGGTGGAGCTAAGTTTATAAAATCGGTTTATATAACTGAGTTACTGAATTACAAACTGTGGAAAAGCTAAATAAATAAAAAAAAAAAAAAAAAACAACCCGCGACCCCGAAAAATAAACAATCCAAATCCACAGTACTTTCTTCGAGCTGAGTTGTCAGATTCACAATCTAGATTACAAACTAATGGTCCCTGTTGTCAGTGAAGCAACAATGTCGTGATCTAGATTGCCAGTGGAACAGAAAATTACAATCCAGATTTTGTATTTACTGTCCAGTTTATCATAGGCAGCGCAATCGCGCTGCCTAAGTAAAGAAAGATGTTGGCACAACGTATTATGTATTTCTTTACACCAGGGCACTTCGTCTCGAAGGAGTTGTAGTAAAAAATTTTAAAAGGGCTCATTCGACTGGAAATTGGAGTGGCTTGTGGACTTTTTAATAGTCGAAAGTGGTTGGAAGGCAACCAACACCCCTTCCACGCCCACCATTTCCCAAAACACATCCAATCAAAATTTTGAGATAGCCATTTTGATCAACGTAGTTGATTTCCAAATAGAATTTATGTCATTGAGGAGGACACTCCCCCACAGCCCTCAATGCAAGGGTTGTAAGTTATGCCCTGGGGGCATATAAGGTATTTATAGAAAGCATTGTAGTAGAAACTTCAAAAAAGGCTCATTCGATTGGAAATTCAAAGGGCTAGTACCCTTTTTAATAGTCAAAAGTGCTTGGAGGGCAACTAAACCCCCTCTCACGCCTACCATTTCCCCAAACACACCCAATCAAAATTTTGAGATACCCATTTTGTTCAACGAGGTTGAAAGTTCTGGAAATTCGGTCTTCGAGGATGACAAACCCCCCACAGCCCTCATGGCAAGGGTTATAAGTTATGCCCTGGGGGCATATAAGATTTTTATAGAAAGCGTTGTCGTAAAAACTTCAAAAAGGGCTCATTTGATTGGAAATTGAAATGGCTAGTGCCCTTTTTAGTAGTCGAGTGATTGGAGGGCAACTAACCCCCCTTCCACGTCCACCATTTATCCAAACATTTCCGATCAAAATTTTGATATAGCCATTTTGTTGAAAGTAGTTGAAAGGTCCGGAAATTATATCTTTGAGGATTACATTCCCCCACAGCCCTCAAGGCAAGGGTTGTAATTTATGCCTTGGGGGTATATGAGGTTTTTATTGAAAGCTTTTTCGTAGAAACTTGAAAAAGGCTCATTCGATTGGAAATTCAAAGGGCTGTTGCCCTTTTTAATAGTCGAAATTTTTTTAACTTACTGAAAAAAATACAATGAATGTGCATTGTCAGTTTAATATACATATACTGATATTTAGTAATCAAAGTGTTAATATTATCTGATTTATTAAAATTATAAAAATAAAAACATTTATATTTTTTCAGTAAAGTGCCAGAATCGTGTTCTGGCCTTGGGAAGGCACAGGGATTTTGAGCCCTACTTAGGTTAATGTGGTCTCCTTTTGAGATTGGGTCAGTTATTTACTGTAATTTCTGTTTGGTTGGTATTTCATTTAATCAGTAGTGGGGATTTGTGGTAGTTTCATGGTTAGTAGATTATGTAGTTTTATTTTTAGTTAATTTTGGTTTAATGAAGTTTTTTACTTTTGTTTGAAATGCTTATTTTGTGGAAAAAGTTTTGTAATTAATCAGTGGAAAAGACCCTAAGCTATCAAATTCACTCCTCTGCAGAGGAAAAACAGAGATAGGTAAGCTTTATCTCAGAATCCCCCCCACGGGGGCACAAACAACCCAGCGGCTATGTTATACATTGTTATACATAGTGTTATACATTTTTTCTTTTTTTTTTGCGGGGTGTAATGTTACCTCAACCTCGAATCAGTTTTGCGGATCTGTCCATAGCAACGATAACAGTATTGTTGTTCTGCGACACAAAAACACCAAATATTGAACTCAGAACAGATAGAAATTGGCCAAAATGAGAGTAGTGTCGCCACTAACCCATCCCCCTCTCCAGCCCCTTGTTTCTTCAGACAAGAATTTTAGCGTTTTGTCTTTACAGAAATTTTTGGAAGTGACTAATTCAAATTCCTTGTGTAGGCAATGCTTTTGTGTCTAGTCGACTTATTGTTAACTAAATAAGTTAATGGTTTTTCAGCTTCACCATTTAAAAATTTCTCCTTGGATCTCTTCTATCATTCGTCAGATTTGTTAACCCTGGTCGGTAGTGGATTTCTTTTCGAGAGCTATAGAGTAGTTATGAAGGTTGGTCTGGGCACTGTATCGACAACGCGTGAACCACCCATTACAGATGTAAAAAAAAAGTAGATAAAAGCTCTTGCTTGACTTGCCAGTCTGGCTGGCTCTGGCTATATCAAGGAGTCACGTACTATGTTATCTCCTACAACAAATGAAGCGAACCCAAGGACATCTCAGAGGCAAAGGAATCAGGTTAGAAAAAAACAGATGAGAGAGGGTTGCAACCCTCTGCAGGTATGAGAGGGTTGCAACACCTATTAATCCCCTGCAGTGTTTTACCTGTACGACTGAATTTTTTACGTTTATTTTCCTTTTTAAATTTCCACTTTTTTTAAATTTCCTTTTTTTTTAAATTTCCTAACGTAAATTTCCTTTTTTGCTGTCTGCTTTGCTAGTTTTTCTTTATTTTAAATTTAGAAGCGTTTTTATTCTCAACGTTAAAAAAAAAAGTAGTACTCGAGAGCACTTCAACAAAGAAAATAGAATTTTTCGAGTACAAAAACTTTTGAAAATTAGCACATTCTAGGAAAAAAGAGAAATGAAGGGAGAGCTCCAGTAAGATTTCCCTTTAGAAGCTTCGTCTCTAGTCTAAATTTTTTCAATCAGTATCTACCCAGGGTGGGGGGAAAAAGTTATGTGCGTACAGTTGTCATTACATGTGATTTTCTAGCAAAGTGAGCGATTTTTTTTTAGAGGTTTCAGGCCACTCGACTGAAAGCGACCTTGAAAATTAGCATTATCAGAAATAAATGATTAACTAACATTTTAAATAGTAACTGGCTAACTGAAATAACTAATTAATAATCAATTAACTGAGCCTTGGCTTTCAGCGGAGGACTTTGGGGTCAGGGTGCCATGTTTACACTTGACTGTACACGCAACATACAATGGCATGCCATCACATGGTACCATGGTTAGGCTACTTCTAACCAAAACATTATATGTATCGAATAAAATTATTTCGTAAAGGCTTTTCCACAAAAACTTGCTTTTCCACTTTTTTACTTTTATTAGGGCGGTTTTCACAGAAAAAATCTAAATTTTAGGATTTTTTTTTCTTTTTTGCATTTTTACCAATTTTGTTAAATTAGGAACTTCCTGTCCTACTATTTTTAAGACAACGTGTAGTCTACGAGGGAAAATTCATTTCATTACAACTTACGCGAAGTGTCGGCAACCTAATTGTTTTATTTCGTTTTCCTGCAAAACCTAGCACTTTGAATAAACTAAGAACTTTGGCTGTCCTGATCAAAAACCTAGTACCTGTATTTGTCAACTATCGTGAAAACCTCAAAATAAAAATTTTCTTCCGCTATTGTAGGGAAGAAATAGATGAAGATACGGTGTGACGTCAATAGATTTTCTGAATTCTTTTTTCGTCCCGTTTTCGCTACTATGTCCTCTGCTGGGCGTAGATGCTAAGTTTTGTCATTCTAGTACATCTACGCTAGTTTTTGTCAGGGAACAACCGTAAAAATCTGTTTTAGCCCAAGGTAGATACTAGGTCGTATCTGAGAAACTACAGCTGATTGAAAATTTTTGACTGTATCATTGGACTCGTAGTGTCAAAATTAGGGAAGGTTCATCCTCAACTCGAAATCAAATTTGTATACAGATACTAGGTTTTTGCAGAAAATAACCAAATTATACGTACCTATAAGCCTGATAAAGGGCCCAAACAGCAGCAGCGCAATAGATGCTGTCTCTTACACTTCCAACCTTTTTGTTATGTGCTTGTGCAGGAAACAAACCGGTAGTTGGACTTTGGTATCGAAGCAGCTGTCTTTTCACTAAAATAAAAAGATACAAATAAATACATGAGCACATCAATCTTGCGTTTTAAGCAAAACCAGGAACGTAAACAAATGGAGTAGAAATAGTTAAGACAGTTTCTGTACAGTTATGTAATATGGCATATATGTAAAGAACTAATTAAGAAAAGAACTATAAGAGAAAAAACATAATAGGCAATTATAAAGCGGTGCAAGAACGTACTTAAGATTCACAGTGTATGAGCCTAAAAAGAGAAATTGTCTGGTTCCATCCAACACATGGAGGTATTGAGTGAACTAACAGCTAGAGACCGTCATACCTTCTAGTTTGCGTATTCAATTACTTCAGAATCTAAAAACAACACCTGCTCATTACATTCAGAGCTGTTCCTAGACTTGGTGATGCCCGTGGAAAAATCAATTCCAGCCCCCCCCCCCCCCAGCCCAAATATAAGTAAAAAAAAGCCGAATAAAAGTGAAAATTTTGATCAAAGAGGACAACTACACACTCGCCCCTCCCCCCCCCGCCAAGGCAAGCGGGGCAGCTGAACCAGTTGCTCCCCACCCCTTTGAACGGCTCTGATTATATTTGCCAGCTGTGGTACTTTATCTTATGTTTCTTAGCTTTATAAAGGAAACCTAAATAGGTACAAAAAAAAATAAAAAATAATAATAAAATCTTATCAAGGAGGGTTTATCTAGAGAAAACAAATTTGGGTTTCTTTGGCTCTTCTAAACTCTAGTTCGTTTGTGGAGCCACTTGTTGCGTGGTCGTTGTATCTATTGTCTTTTATTTGTTTCGACATTCAGGGCCATGCTAAAGAGTTCAACAAAAGCACTCAACAAGGGTAAGCAGAGCACCAAGGGTAAGCAGGGTAAGTAACGCACCAAAAAAAAAGTGCTGCAAACTGAAGCAGACCAGATGGGGTCCTCATTTCTCTTATATACTTCTAAATATGGTAATATCAAAGAGGGACATTCACAGCAAGCCATATCTTAACAGCAAAACATGCCATTCAAGAAAATCTGATTGAAAGAAAGGTTGGTTTATAAGGCCATCTAGTGAAAACTATGACAAATATCGACTGAAAAAAACAATCAACTGATAAATTGGACATGAACTTTGAACTTTGACTTTATTCAACATGCTTCCACTGTGTCATTCACCTTTCTCGTGGTACTCACATTAGTGATTGCGTCTCTGTTATGACTATGGTTTTCAAAAATACACATTTCATTGAGTTATTGAATTACAAATAAAGAAAACAGTGAAATTCATAGGCTGTTTTAAAGCTATGAGGGGGGGGGGTGTTTTTCGAAGGGGTAAGCGCCGGGACCCAGTAATCTTATTAATTTCAACATATTAAACTCGAAACCAAACTCGTTTTGAATTTTGAGCGCATCCAGACTTAAAATTTCTCAAAACGAAGTTATACGAAGTTACTATACGTAAAACTTATACGAAGTTATACGTAAAACTACGAAGCAGGGATAATAAAGAGCTAGAGTCAGAATCGGACAGCAATATCCCAAGACTCCGGGGTTCTGATTTCAAGATGCGCTCATCACAATGTTCACTTACGACAAATATTTATTTCAGATGAAATAAACAAATTAGAAATATACAAGTGTAAAACAGCAGGTAAAACCTTTCATTAGGGCGGTAGATAAAACTATTAAACTCAAATATTTCGGTTTCAGACCCAGAAGCCTTTATCAGCAGAAAGAGGGAAAAAAATAAAATATACAATTAAAACATACAAGAAACCGATGTAGGGCAATGACAAACTCTGTATGCGAAGAAAATGAAACTGTTCTTTTGTACAATATGAAAGAATTTTGCTCCTTCACATTAGGAATTATCATTAACAGCATGGGCCGCATGCGGCCCGCAAAATCCTCGCCGCGACGCACCTGATGGACCATATTAACACCATACAAATACGCAACAGAGTGAAAGGGGGCGACATCTAGCATTCTCAAAAAAATCTGTAAACACCATCTAGCATAGTTCGGTTGAGTTTCAACCATACAGACCATACATTATTTTGGTATGTTATAATTTTGTTTTTGAGTAAACCTACCTCAAAGCTCTGGATATACCCTCCCAACAATATTTTTCTGTAGATTTTCTGTTTTTATTCTTTTTTAGCTCAGTAAAATTCATTGCTTGTGGTAACAAATGAAAGCCAAAGTATCTGGTCATATTGCGCGGCCATCTCGAGGCAAAATATTCAGAAGGAGAAGTAACGCTTGATTTGTAGATGGGTCTCATCTGGCATATAGTGTGACAGAAAAAATGGTAGCCTACACACTGGGACATATTCCAGTGTGTACCAGATGACATCCATTGACAAAATCGAGATTTTTTCTTTCTTCTGAAAGGTTTAAGTACATCCAGGTTGTCAAAGAAGCATAGATACATTGTCTCAGGAAAAGAATAAGGTATCAAGTTTAAACTTTCAGTGAAACTATAGGGGGAGGAAAACTAAATCAAAATGTACAATACATATCCAGATTGTCAAAAGAGTGTATGTGCAGTATCCCAAGAAAAAAGAGGGAGATACGTTCAAACTTTTAGAGCATATTATTGGAGATGTTAAACTAAATCAAAAGACACCATATCAATCTCAGTTTGTCATAAGGGCATATTACAACATCTCAGGAACAAATAAAGGTATTAAGTTGAAGCTTCAGGACCGATTGAAGGTGATTTATAACTAAATATGTATGTTAAAATGGCCTATCTGTAATATATCTGGGATGGCTAAGGGCATAGAGATGAAACTATTAGGGGATACTGCAGTGTATATTGAACAAAATCAAAATACACTCTATGAATGCAGATCATCGAAAGGACATATGAACAATATCTTAGGAACAGCTGAAAGCAATAAACTGAACCTTTGAGGGCTACTAGAACTACTACTCATGCAATTAGTACTTCTGCTATTATGAATTTTTCAAACTGTGACTGCTTTTAGCTGTTTGAATTTGTGATTACTTGCAACAGCAAATACTTTTGACTGTGACAGATTGCCACTGCAACCAAAACTACTTGTAACTGCAATTGTCAGTGCATGTAACTTTGAATGCATCAGCTACTTTGCTATAGCATACAACAAGACAATCCCTCAGAACTGGAGCAATGCCAAAGAGGCAGGGATAGAGTGGCTGGTAGGCTTTCGGGCTCGAAATTAAAAACTATCACTGCGCAAGCCTGAACCCAAAAGCTAGGGTCAAGCAACGAGCTTTAACAGGGTCAACATTGAACAGTTCTTCTCAAACCTGTCAGTTCTAGAAAAGCTTCCTTTGACTACAAGCGACGCATACAACTGTGACAAAAATTCTGTGACCACTGGTTCTTTCTAAGGTGCTTGGGGAGAGGGGTCAGATCGTAATGTGCAAGGCGACAGCCTCAGAGAGAGGTGTCCTTGTGACCATGGTCAGGACTGTTTCTGCAAGCAGTTAGTATTTATAAATTAAAACTGTCAGTACGCAAGCCTGAACCCACAAGCTAGGGTCAAGCAACGAGCTTTAACAGGGTCAACATTGAACAGTTCTTCTCAGACATGAAGTCAGTTCTAGAAAAGCTTCCTTTGACTGCAAGTGAAATATACAACGGTGACAAATATTCTGTGACCACAGTTCACGTTCCTTCTAAGGTGTTTGGGGAGAGGAGTCAGATCATAGTGTGCAAGGCAACATCCTCAGAGAGAGGTGTCCTTGTGGCCATGGTCGGGACTGTTTCTGCAATCAGTTTTTTATTTACCACCTTACTTTATATTTCCAAGAAAAAATTTTCAGCTTTACGTGCTAACTGGCACTCCAACAAACTCAGCAGGTGGAGCCTCGCAATCAGGTTGGATCAATCAAGATGTATTTTTGAAATACATTTATCACCTCAAGGATATTTCAAATGCATCTCAAGAGAGTCCCAAGCTTCTAATCTTAGATAGCCATGACTCTCATATCTCCCTATAAGTTGTCCAGTTTGTAAAAGATTCAGGAATCACGCTTAACGTCAGCCACAAGCTTTAGCTGTTAGGTAAGAAAGAAAAAGGTAAAGGATACAGCACTAGACTTCTTAAAGTCCAAACCGGCGGTGCTGGTCTCCGTCTCAAGGCCCTTCAGCCAGGAAGTGTGATGGAGAGATGGGGCCAGCCATCCTGTGCTTTCTCACACCCTTCCTGCTTACCTTCACCAGATTTCTCTAGGTACCCATTTAGAGCTGGGATAACTCTGGCTGAGCATACAGAGTCACGCCACTGCCCAAACCAAATAACTGGCGACGCCAGGAATCAGACCTTCGCCCTTTTGAACAAAAGATTCCTTATCCAGCACACCATCCACTTGGCTAAGACCACTAGCTGTTAGTGTGTACTTTCTCATCAAGTGCTAATACAATGAGCCTGCAGATAACTGGATGCTGTCTAATCCTAGGAGGACCTCATCAATATATGGCATTGCTTCTCTTGTTAGATGAAGTCTTCCTCTATTGTTCATCACAAATAAAATCATGAGGAGCTTTGAGAAAACTGGAATATGGCTGTACAATCCTGAAATCTTCACACAAGAAGATTTTCTTACCTTTTTTATCACTGACAGGCCTGTTCACCCTTATCCTGATGAACCTGCCCCAATTAGTCCTGAAAATGACATCCTATGTCAGCCTGAAGACCCTGAGGTGTAGGTGAACAATGAAGAAGCTCAGAGCTCATCCGTTCCTGTTTCAACCAAGAACCAGTTATACCGGAACAAGCAAGTCTCATTCCTCAAAGCAAAGTCACCCTCTACCCAACACAGTCAAGGACTTAAGAAAGGAACTTGAAAAGCTCTGACTGATACTCTGTCAAACTTCAGCTTGAAAAAGAAGAAAAGAAAATTGCTAGAAAGCAGAAGAAGCTGGTATAAATTTTGTTTGGCAAAATACTAAAATGGAAAGTGCATTAATACAACCTCAAAATGAGTTTGAACATTGGTTTGCTGATTTCAAAAAGATCTCATGTAAGATGGATATTTTTGATAACACCTTCGTGTTGAATTTTATCTTTCTGTTGATAAAGGTTTTCGTATCTGAAATTGAAGCACTTCGAAATTGTAAAACAAATGTCCTGATTTACTTTAACAGTGACCCTTCTAAGTAGCATATAAATACACAGTCAACGGCGTGTAAGGGCGCCAATCTGGAAAGGGGGTAGTTGGGTCTATTGCCGCCCTTAGATTTTAAGAATAATCCTTTTCATATTTTCATTTAAAATATACCCCCCCCCCCTAGATATTGATACGGTATATACTTTTATGGATCTTTCTTTTTAAAAAAGCGAAGAAAATTTCCTGTCTCCCCCCCCCCCTTTCCTATATTTTCATGAATTGGCACCCCAAACTGTGTGGTCTTTACCTAAGCCATAGTACATATCAAGCTGGTTCACAGTATCACTGTAGTTTCCGACTTTAAGAACAGATTCAATATCTGGTTCTGTGATTGAACTTTGCCTTTCTACCCGGGCTCGAACGTTCATCAAGCTACCAGTTCCAAATCCACTCCGAAAAGCATGCCTTAAATACAAAAAAAGAATCATTAGAACATAACCTTTATTACAACATAATATATGAGACAGAACAAAAGGAAAAATAAATTAAGCAATAAAAAATATTTTATTAAAAGACAAAAAAAATATTTTTTAAAAAATATTTTAGTGATATTCTAATCAGCCGAGTTACAAATTAAGAGGATAAGAGGATAACACATTTTTTAGAGAAAGTGTTCTTTAACTCTCCCATTAAAATTTTTCATATTATCCTCCCATTAAAATCCCTTACCCCACAGCCCTCAAATTAAGATTTTCAGTACTCTTTTTGAAAATACTGAATAAGATTTCAAATTCAATTCCAGAAATTAGTTATAATCAGCTAAATCCCTTTGTTTCATAACTGAAAGTTTGATCATTTATTAAAAGCTTTTTGATTTTGCAACAGCATTTGGCAAAAGTAGTACCAGGTATTTGGCACCAGTGTGGAGGCAACCTTGAACCAGAATAGGGCTGATTTAGTGGTAAAATTCCTAACTAGGATATAAAAAGAAATCTTTACACAGCTCTCTTGTTATCTGTCCAGTGTACTAAAAAGGCAAATTGTTAACTGTTGCAAACCAAGGATAATCCTAATTAACAAGCCTCAAAAGGTAATTCAATTCCACTGAAATTTTTCACATTTGATTTATAAAAGTCTAGATTCTATTAAAAATTGCAAACAAAACAGGTGACATAAAGTTTATACACCCATTCTTATATAAAAAACAATTGTTACTAAAAAGTATCACTCCTTAGATAGAGAGCCACAAGTAGTGACAAATTCTGTTGCCACCACTAAAATAGCCAAATATCCAGCCAAACTGGGACTATAGCATTTGGCTCTCAGTCCCCTAGCCTGCCTCCTGAAATACACTTAAGTGATTGCATTGCAAAATTTCAAGCATGTCCACTCTTGGTTTCTCCAATACCGCAAATTTGGAGGGAGGGGTAAACTGTGCTTTTCAAATCCTAGGGGGAGGATTTGTCTTTCTTTTAGTTTGATTCAATGAAAATGCAAAAAAACATATTTTCCTATGAAAATACCCCAAAAAAGGTTATTTTTTCAAAATCTATCGAAAGAATCTAGGGAGGACATGCCCCTCCCCCCAATTGACGCCACTGACCATGCTCTTATGCTATACTACCCTTGTCATTGCTGTCTTCAATTCCCATGTTTGGATTTGTTGCTAATCATTTTGCTCTCCTGAATATTTATATTTTTAAGTGGAATAGAAATAATATATTTTCATGTTATTATACTACGTAAACCTGAAATTTTTACCATGTAGAAACCTAACAGCAGTGTCTTTTGTGTATACTAGTCTATATATTATACTCTGGCACTTTTTTTCTTTCATTATTTCAACTACACTGAAAATCAAGTAAAAAACGACACAACTTGAACACTTGTGAATCATTCATAAAGAGGAAACAGCCTTTGATGATACCCAACAAACTATAAAATATTTATTTTATGTAACAGCCTTATTGAAAATTTCGAAAAATTATTTAAATATGAACCATAAAAAAGAAGAAAAAGGAGCCAACTTAAACCGCATACAAGAGGAACAATTAATAAAAGTATTTAAAAAAAAACTATCATGATAGTCAATGACATTGTTATATTAAAATACAATAATAAAAAAAAGCACAGAACAAAATACAGAAACTGATCAAAATAGGCATCTAAATTAGGACAATTTTAATGTTAATAACTAAAAATATAAAAATATCCTTCCTTTTAAACTACTGCTTATAGGAGCAAAGTAATATGCTACTAAGCAGCAAACCCCTCCCCCCTCTTCATGATAATATTAATTATGTTAGTTATTACAGAAAGAATTATAAAAATAGTATCAAAGTTTTGGGTCTTGTTTTTGCACAATGAATAACTTGATGAGAATCAGGCAAAACTAGGCTTTAGACTACCCTCTTCTACCAGACCAAATTACTGGGTGCACTCATGAGTACTAGAAGCCAATATAAGGTGGCATGAATGCTCAATTTTTTTTTTTTTTTTTTTTTTTTAAGATTTATAATACTTGATTTTATGAATAACATCATTTTGACATTAATATTTCCCTATTTATCACTCTGATACTTCTCACATTGTCTAGGCTTCTAAATGTCATAAAAAATGTTGTTATTGGCATATACAGTGTTAGGACACCCCATATACAATGATTCAAAATCGAACACTTTTCTAAAGCTAAATGCATTATTTTCAATTATCATAAAATAGTTGTGTTCAAATATTCTCACCACAAGCTCACTTTATGTACATTTGAGACACAAAGAGGCTTATTTGAAATCTATAGTATTTTCTATTACCCCCCCCCCCCTAGGTGCATGCCTTATAAACATAACCAGACAAAATTAAGAAATCTTAACATTTTTAAGATGTTTTAAGAAATTACCTTCTAGATTCAGTTGATGACAGAGCATCCAGAATCATGCTAGTGTCAAATGGTGGCAACATTATGGGAATAAGACAAAGCAAGTGTCAAGACTTCAGTCTTCTATGTATCAACTCTGAAACTAAAATATAATTCAGTAATATGTTCTAGTTAGTTTCCTATAAACTTAAGTACATTGCTTCTTTTTTACAAAATTAAAAGAACTAATGAACAGCTAACAGGTGGTTTGTATTGAATGTAGGATATATAATCACTTCTTGGATGACAATTTCTTTGCTAAAGATAATTTTCATTCTAATAAATTACTACCACAAGTCCAGATGGGCAGAATTCCCATTTCAGAGACAAACTTAAAACAAACACAGCAAAAAAATATGATAAGATTGGTTAAAAAAAGATAAAAAAGAATGTATGTGAGTCAACATGCCAAAATGATTAAAAATAATAAAAAACATCAGAAAATACATTAAAATAGATAAGTAGAATACAAAAATTAGACTATTAGAATAAACAAAAAGATCTCATAAATAGCTAACAAGTGGTTCATACCAAATCTACGAGGTAGGCTAAATATTAACTTCTAAGACAATGATTTTTTTTTAATATAAGATAAGCTTAATTTTCAAAAATAACTATCATAAGCCAAGATGGGCTGAATCTCTTTTTCAGAGACAAACTTAAAATCAAACACAGAAAAAAAAAAAATATAATAAGACTGGTTAAAAAAAAGGAAGAAAAGACAGTACATGAGTCAATATGCAAAAAAGATTAAAATATTATAAAAATTATTAGAATTTAAAAAGAAATTAAACCAGTAAAAAAAAAAACACAGAGATAGTAAATAAAGGAAATGGTATAGCTGATGAGGAAGAGGGAAACTGTTGGAACGGTTCACTAATTTTCCTTTTGAGGACAAAAAATTTCAGGGAATTTAGTAAAAAAAAATTAGACTGTACAAATATAATGGCCAAAATTAGCAAAATAAATTTTACACAATGAGTGGTCAAAAAGGGGGGGGAGAGAAAATGTAGAGAGGAGAATCAGTTATGTAGCATATAAATTATGTTGGGGGGGGGGGGGGTCTTCCCTATCTTTCTGAAAACTGTATTGGGGTAAAATGGAGACTGTTGTTGAAGCAGAACATTGAGGCAAGGACTAAGGAGGGGAAAGTGAATTTGTCTGGGTATTATGGAAGGCACTATTGGAAAAACATAACTTTTTTTCCTTTCCACAAGGAGGACCAGATACTTAATCAAACTTTTCCTTTCCTGTTCTTGTGCAAGCACAAGAGAAGGAATGTATAAAATGCTGTACATGCTTTGGTAATATAGTCTCTAATATCCAATGCAGTGGCCTAACTTTCACCCCCCTCACTTTTACCAAATAAACTACCTCTTAATTTGATAATACTTAACAAAAAATATTGTTCTCACTTTGAAATAAATTGTCATAAATAGCACTATTGTCTGAAATACAGTCATGTCAGTTACCAATGGTGCTATGAAACCAATTATAACCACAGTCAAAAATGGTGTCACTCATGTCTTCAATACTATAGCATCCAAAATGCAATTATTTACCAAAGAAGAATGTCAAGATTTTGTGGTTAATTCTCTTTGCCACAGATTTCAGGGAAAAGCATCAGGATTTTGTATTGGTTTTGCTCAACTTAAATTTTCAAATATGGCACTCCTACTATATCCCCTTCCAGATTCATTAGAATCAAATACAATTGGTTCCTAGGATCCAAATATTGGAAGATAATAGAGCATTCCCTTTGATCAAAGTCTTCTAAATTCAGTACTATTAATATTTATTATTGCCTTTGCCTTTTTTTACACAAAGACAATCAAAAGTCTTGCATTTTAATTTGAAATGCTTACTACATGAACTATAGTTACCACTTTTTCAGAAAGGATATGACAGAGGAGGGGTGGGGGAAATATGGGCTACCCATGGTCTACTGGAGTATACTGCATATAATAAGATAACTATACAATATATAACAAATTGACAATATATGCAAAAATAAAATACCATAACAAAAGGAAAAAACTGTTGACAAATCTCTGTTAAATAGAAATTTTAATTTTTTACCTGACCTATAGCACCATGTTACTGTGAAAGAATGAGAGCTGTTGGATAAATATGTTATTTAAAAACAGTTGAAAAACATGGATTGAAATAGAAAAAAACAATAAAAACAGGGTAGCCTAGCCTAATAAAAACTCTTTGCATAATACAAACCAATAATCTTGATAGCATAATGTCTTCTTTACAAGTCTTTTTAGGTAAATATTTACCAAATTATATTATTGAGTTACAACTAAAGTGAATATACCAATCAATGCCCTTTTTTATGCTCTTTACAAATATAATAATCATTTTTGTTGGAAGTGAATTTTAGCCCCCACCCCTATTAATACCAATTCACAGCATATATTTGCACATTAGGGGGGTGGGGGTAACTTCATTTCTGGTGTAAATGAGAGGTAAGTTTGAACTTTGCCCCCCCCCCCCTAATGTGCAAATATATACCCTGAATTGGTATGTGTAGGGGTGGGGGCTAAAATTCAGACAAAATGATCATTATATTCGTAAAGAGCATAAAAAAAGGCATCGAGTGGTATATTCACTTTAGTTGTAACTCAATAATATGATTTGGTAAATATTTACCGTTTTTTACATAGCATAGGGCTGTGTCTGGGCCACTGTATATATAATAGGCAGTATGATCTTTCCCTATCTCGCCCATTCTAAAAACCCAGACCGAGGTGCGAGTGCTCCAGAGAACATAGAAACATAAGTGACATTAGATCTTTTCACAGGTAGACAAGTCAGATTTCTCTTGAACCCAAAACTTGGCTTCAATGTTGGAACACTAAATTTTGAAGAAACTAATTTTAAATTAATTTATTCCAATACATTTATGAAAATCGGTAATTAGTAATGCAATGTTATTGTTAGATGTTTTTAGGAATTAAAAGTATTTTTCAAAGTCTCAAGTTGGTTTCAAAGGCATTTTGAGAAAGTTTCAGCCAAAATATGTGTTCCAGGGTAATTGGACCAGTGATTGCAGATCTAATGAGAGGAGCTGTTTGTAAATGCTGATATAAATATATATTTAATTAATTCAGATGTTTATAGGAATTACGTAGGTTTCAAAGCATTGAGTTGGTTTTAAAGGCATTTTGAGAAAGTTTCTACCAAAATATGTGTTCCAGGGTAATTGGACTGCTAATGGCAGATCATATATATATATATATATATATATATATATATATATATATATATATATATATATATATATATATATATATATATATATATATATATATATATATATATATATATATATATACCGTTATACTGTATATATATATATACCGTATATATATATATATACCTTGTATATATATATACATACTACAAAAACTTTAAGAAAAAGAAAGTTTTTCTTGAAGAAAAGTAAAGGCCATATTAAACTTAAGATCAGTAGAAATAGAAGCCTACAATAACTCAAACTCAAAACAACCAGAAATTATTATTAAAGAATAAAGAAAGGAAAGGAGAATAATTGGTATGGCTATAACACTGCATATAAATTTATATAAATGTATATACAGTTGGCTGTAATAAAGCAAAAGGTAAATATAACATTGGTTTAAGAATGGAAAGAAAGATAAAGAATGAATTTACAATCATAATCAAGTTAAAAATAAGTTCTATTAGAACAATGCCATAACACAATGACATTTGATTATGATATTTGGCACTTTGCATTGATATTTCAGTTTTAAAAGTTTTATCAATTTTTTCTCAAAGGGAAATTACATGGTGGGCATGAATGTAGACTTGCAGCTAAATTAAATATAGTCACTTCCACTTTTCACATATGTTTATTGATATTGGTTTGATTTTTATTGTCTGTAGTACTGAGGAGCTCATTAAGGAGATAATAAAAAAAAAAAAAATTTTGCCCCATTGTTCAAAAAAAGAGATAACCAAATATTTAAACTACTAAAACTAAAATAATTACTTGCTAGTTTATTTTCCTTGATAGGTACATCTCTAGATTGTAATTTACATAATTAACACAAGTTTGCATTAATTAAACTTGCTCCTAATGTAAGTTTATTGGATCAACCTATTTTGTGCTAAGAAACTAAGACCTATTTTGCTAAGAAACTAATTTTAAATTACTTTACTTCAATACATATATGAAAATTGGTAAATGTTATTATTAGATGTTTTTAGGAATTAAAAGTAGGTTTCAAAGAGTCAAGTTGGTTTCAAAGGCATTTTGAGAAAGTTTCTGTCAAAATATGTGTTCCAGGGAAATTTGACTGCTGATGGCAGATCAAATGAGAGGAGCTATTTGTATGCACCAATATAAATAAATATATATATATATATATATATATATATATATATATATATATATATATATATATATATATATATATATATATATATATATATATATATATATACTACTAAAACTTTAAGAAAAAGATAGTTTTTTTTAAAGAAAAGTAAAGGCCATATTAAACTTAAGATCAGTAGAAATAGAAGCCCACAATAACTTGAACTAAAAACAACCAGAAATTACTATTAAAGAATAAAAAGGAAAGGAGAATAATTGGTATGGCTGTAACACTACATATAAATTTATATAAATGTATTTATAGTGGGCTGTAATAATGCAAAAGTAGATATAACATTGGTTTGAGAATGGAAAGAAAGACAAAGAATGAATTTACAATGAACAATGCCATAACACAATGACATTTGATTATGATATTTGGCACTTTGCATTGATATTTCAGTTTTAAAAGTTTTATCAATTTTTTCTCAAAGGGAAATTACATGGTGCACATGAATGTAGACTTGCAGCTAAATTAAATATAGTCACTTCCACTTTTCACATATGTTTATTGATATTGGTTTGATTTTTATTGTCTGTAGTACTGAGGAGCTCATTAAGGAGATAATCAAACACAAAAAAAAAATTTGCCCCTTTGTTCAAAAAAAGAGATAGCCTAATCAAATATTTAAACTACTAAAACTAAAATAATTACTTGCTAGTTTATTTTCCTTGATAGGTACATCTCTTGATTGTAATTTACATAATTAACGCAAGTTTGCATTAATTAAGCTTGCTCCTAACATAAGTTTATCAGATCAACCTGTTTTGCAACCCCCCCCCCCCTAAAACAATCCTGGATCCGCCCCTGAAACCATCATATCTATTCCGCCAGTTATTAGAAGAAAAAAATTTACTTATTTTAACAAATTTCGTCAACCCCCCCACCCCCTGTTTTAGAAATCCTACATAGGCCAATCAGTTAAGTCCACTGTATATAAATAATAGATTAAGTCATAATTTGTATATAAATTAAGTCATACCTGTGAGATGGGACAGTTGCAAATCACTTGGCTGGCTTATCAATTTTTTTTCTGCTTTTGCAATTATGAATAATACAATTTTGAACCATTTCTCATTGATTGACACATATTCACTAACCTGCTAGGCTAATGCATGAAGAAGTGGGAGGAGCTTTTTGTTTGCACCAAGAATGAAGAACATCTGTGGTAAACTTACTACTAATTATATATACAGTGGTCTGGGCCCATGAAGGGGGGGGGGGGGGCAATTGTCATGGTAGCAACAATTAGGCTATGTGTGAAAATTATTGAACAGGAAGTTGATGGAAATTGTCTTTGGCAACTATAGTTTTCCCTACACAGGAGGAATCTTCACACATGATTACACCATTGTATATAGCCTAGGGCAAGAAAGGTTAACCACAGGGACATATTTGAAGAGATCTGTGAAAAATCCTGAAAACTACTTTTAAACAGTCAAAAGTACTTGTTTCTTTCGTTCTTAAAAATGACTTCTTAACTTTACCTGGCTAAAACAATTAGCTAGATTCTATCTATCAGACTTCAACAGACAAAATTTAATTTCTACATAAAGCTTGAGAATTTCACGAGTTTCAAGGTCAAACGGTCACATGTGCGAAATTCAATATTTTTGCCAGACGCTGTCCATTACTTTTACACCTAAAGCTGACGACACTGGCTAGCGTCACGAATAAAAGGTATGCAATGAGCCAAATTACAATTTATAAGCATCCAATGGAAAAATTTGGAACAAGTAATTTAAACTGTCCCATTAAAATCTTCTTATTTAACGTACAAAGTTTTGATACTTGTTTAGAAACCAGTAAACACTCGATAAGTGAAGTTTCGAATGCTAATGAAATAAAACAAAATAGGAGGAAAATGTACTTCAGAAACAAATTTGGGCTATATATTTAGGGAGGTGTGGGTACACATTAGGGGGAAGGGGGTAAATTATAGCATATATTAAACATGTAACCTAACCTAGATACTTTTTTTGCCTCTTCAACCCAAAAAACTAACGTTTAAATATTTGTCACGGAGTGAGCAACACCTCACAAAGCAGCAAAAACCTGTTTTTCATATAGTATCTTTGAAATTTCAATGCAGTCTTTCCCATGTGTTTACTAGATTCTAAACAAGCACCAAAATTTTAATTTCATCATCTTACATTGAAGTCTTATGTTAATTTATTGCAAAATGACAATTTGTAATTTGGCCCTTAAAAGTCCAGATTAAAGTCTATAAAAGGTACAAGGTCTATTCAGAGTTTATTATATACGCATTTTGTCTGTGGTTAACACTACAGAGATACAAAAAAAATATTCGACATCTTACAAAAATTGAACCAAATAGCTCACACAACCTACATAATTGGTTAAGAAATCCAGCCATGTATAGAGGCATTGCAGATGAGTATGCCAATATTCAGAATAAGTTCCCTGTACCCGCCTAAGTCTATTGCACCTACTTTCCCCCAATCCCCTCCTTGGAGTTGGTCAATCCCCATAATAAATACTGATTTCTCAAAGTGGACTAAAGATTCAACCCCCATTGCTTTTGTCCAGAAGAAATTCGCTGAACTCAATACAATTACTTATAAAAACCATTTCCAAAACTTTGTTGATTGGTCCAAAATGAATGAGAAGGTAGCAAGTGGTGCTTTCCTTCCTCACCTGAAAATTGCAATGGGTGAGAGATTGTATAATAATGTATCTATACTGTCTGCAGAGTTAAATGCCATACTCATGGCATTAGAACACCTTATGGAAGATAAACCCTTGATTGATAATTAAAATAATAATATAGTTTATTCTGACTCTTTATCAAGCCTTGAGTTGCTGTCTTCATCTCCTCAGTATAAGCTGGATATTGACGCTTATCATTGTCTTAGTATTATAGATAATCTTGCTCCAAGTGGCACAAGAACTTATCTTCAGTATATTCCTAGCCACTCTGGTATAAGTGGTAATCATCAGGTTGATGAAATAGCAAAAAATGCTATAAATATTGACCAGCCAAGTGGGAGACCAATCCCCATTATAGATATTTACCGATGGAGACTATTAGATATTATGTTTAATAAGAAAAATCCTACTCTTTCCCCCTTTCCGAATAAGCATTTTTCTAAAATTTATCATGGAATTCGTTGTAGAACAAATGGACTAAATTTTCTTGCATTCTCGTATCAGTTTCCTAATTCAAGTGGTTCAGTTCACCTGTCCCCTCTTTGCAGGTATTGTATTATGAATAATGAAATAATTGACCACTGCCTATTTGAATGTAATATGCTGACGTCTGCACAGCATACTTTGCATTGTAAACTGTTAAAGTGCTTCAAACACCACAAAATCTCACTATCAGCCAAGATCCTAGCTGATCTATCATCTTATATTTGAACTCCTTGAGTCAAAAGATCTACTGAAAGATATCTGTGAATATCTAATAAATAAGAGACAACGAAGCCAGTAGCTCTGTAGCCCAAAGAGGGAAGCAAAAGGAAAAGGGCTAAATAGTATCAACTGAAAAGCCCGCCTGCTGTTAAATAGAAGAAGAAGAACTGAATGTCACTGTCATTTAAAGGGCTCTCACTGGTTGTCAAGTTAATCAAGCACGTTTAAAATTTTTCTCATACGGCATCTAAATCATCTCAGGTTCCTCATTGTAACTTTAATAGCATCTCTGGTCTAGCTAAAATAGACTCTTTGATTCAGGCTGGCGAGTGAAGAAGCAAGCAATGTCAAAGCACATCCCACGAATTATCATTTCAACCATGTTTTTGAACAAACAAAAAATTAGCTTTGTACCACAATATCAAATATTCTGCCAAAATTTGCCAATAGAAAATTTTTTGTTTAAGGTTATTATTATAGTAATTTTGATAGAAGTACCTGTGGTAGGGATATAACAGTAGAAAACATTTTGCTATGAGTAGTCTTGGTAGAACTAGCAATTTAAGGACTACTGCAACAATTAGAAGTAGTCGCGAGTGTCGCGACAAAAGTTGCGACAAGTAGTCACGACCGTAAAAAGGAGCAGTCATAGCAGGGATAGTAGTATGGAAAGATAAACGGGAATAGAAGTTCGATCATTACAAAAAAAAAACTTTACAGTTTAAGCAAATATTTGATAATCAAACGACCTCTCATCGTAACTAGCAGGACACAGTAGTGTTGGGCGATAATTTGATTAAACGATATATCGATATATTTACTTTCGATATATCGATATTTCTTATCAGTTTTTTTTTTGCTTAGATTAACTTCAGGTTTTGGCAAAATTCAATGACAAAATTTGGAATTAAAGAGTATTTTGCACAATTTCTTTCCAAATTTTGAATACAATACAAAAAAACCTCTATTACATGAACGAATATTGAAAAAAACATGATTTGGAATTACTCGGGCTCAGGGTAAAGAAAAATAAGCTACTGGCTATTTTTAGCTATTCAAATCAGTAACATAAATATTTTCCCGAGAATTGGTTCATCCCTACACTCATTAAATTAAAAATCGTTTTTTTTCATATGAAAGTAAGGAGCAACACTAAAACTGAAAAGGACAGAATTGTTCCGTATGTGAGGAGGATAACCCCTCCTCAATACCTTGCTCTTCAATTCAATTCAATTTATTGAAATAAAAACAAGATGAAACATAACACCAATAATAATATGGATCCTGGAAGCGAACTTGTTGAGGACCATAACAACAAAAAATTGAAAATGAACAAGAGAAAAAAAAGAAAAAAGAAAGAGAAAACACGGGTAAATTAAAGCAAATTGATTAAAAATTTAGAGATTTATAATATCAAAGTATAGTAACATTGTTATACAACGTTCAACAAATGGTGGATAGCTAGATACTGGGGTTATCATATTCCATTGATGCATAGATTTATAAATGGTGGATCGCTGGGTGGAGCTAGATACACACCTGGGGACAATAAAGGAGCAGTTAGATGAACGGAGACATAGACCTTCAGAGTTATTGCAATTAAAATAAGATAACAATTGGGGAGGAAGGTTTTTATGGTAAGCGGAGTATGCAAGGGATAAATTTAATTTTTTAATAATTTGTTCAAAAGGAATAATACCAAAATCAGAGAACAAGTCCTGGGTGGGATATAGTCGGGGTAGCCGAAAAACTGCTTTGATGGCACTGCTTTGGGCAGTTTTTAATTTATTGGTAACTGAAGGATAAGTGTTGCCCCAAACAGATCCGCAGTATGAGATATATGCCTAAATAAAAGAGTAATAAAGGGTGCCAATGATATCAGGGGCAATAAAATGATGCACACGATTAATCACTCGGACCTCTCGCAAAATTATGGCTCTGATGCAGGATACATGAGTTGCAAATGATAGGGATTAGTCGCGGTTGTCAACCAAAACCTTGTTACCTTATCCCTCCGGGTGGAGAGTTTGTTACTCGGCTAGGTCTAATGCTTGTTTAGCTTCATTTTTTTTTGTAAGGGAGACGAAATAATAAAACCTGACTTTTATTGCTGTTAATATTCATGCGGATAACGAGAGACCATTCCTGTACTCTATTCAGAAGAATTTGAGCAGAGGTGACGACGGATGGTAAATTAGGGCCGGTGATGAAAAAGTTGGTATCGTCAGCAAAAAGTACTGGGTGCACTGATGGGCCCAGTCCTGTAACCAAATAATTAATATAAAGGAGAAAAAGTATTGGACCGAGAACAGAGCCCTGCGGGACGCCCCTCCAGACAGGTAGGGGATCCGAGGTAATGCCGCCCAGACTCACACTCTGTACTCTACCAGAGAGATAGGAGCCGAACCATGAAAAAGGAATTCCACGAATCCCTATGTTCTTGAGTTTACTTAATAGAACACTATGATCAACCATGTCCAAGGCCTTAGAAAAATCCAGAAATCAGCCAATTACAGTATTTTTAAGGTCAAGTTGGGAACGGATAAACTGTGTGGCGCCTATTAGTGCATGAGCAGTTGAAAATTTGGAACGGAAGCCATATTGATGAGAAAAAATCAACGACTCTGAAGGATTAATCCCAAATGAAAAGGAAGAAAGACGTCGGAAGATAATTCTCTCAAGCACTATGGATACAACTGGGAGAAGTGAGATTGGACAATAATTACTTATCTCAGACGGATCGGCTTTTTTATGAATTGGGATAACAATTGCTGATTTAAATATTTCTGGGAAGACTCCCTTGATCATAGACAGGTTTGCTATATGCACAATGGGTTCACAAACATAGGAAGATGCAGTTCTAAGAAGCTTATTACTTATCCCAAGGAAGTCAGGTGTACTACTATTAGAGAGAGATTCGATAACTTGAAGCACCTCATTACTATCAGTTGGAGAGAAAAATATGGATCTGGGATTCTTGCTAGGGTGTACTGACTCGGAGGGGGAACAGGAGTTAGCATTTGGAATATTGGTGAAATAATTATTAAAAGCATCCGGTACTGAAATTGGGTCAATTAATCTGCCACTGATGTCCTTAAGGTTAATAGGTATAGATCTTGAATTCCTTTTTTTGAAAGAATTTCATTTATTGTTGACCAATTTTTTTGCAAGTTCCCTTTGCAGTGAGTGATTTTTGAATATTAATAATTTTTTTGCTTCACGGATGAGTTTGGTATATAATTTTTTGTAATCTTTATAATTAGTTAGGTCAATAGCGCTACTGGTTTTGGAAGCTAACTTATATAGGTCATTTTTACAATATGAAGAGATTATCAGGCTATTGGACATCCAGGGGTGTATATAGGTAGTTTTTCGGATTGATTTACAGACTGGAAAAGTTGAACTGATAATATGACTCAGTTCCTGTGTAAAACCAATTGTGGCTGAATTAACATCCTTTGACCAGTCAAATGATTTCAAACGATCCGTGAACCGGTTCATATTCACAGTATTATATATTCTATTAGACATAGGGGTATTAGTTCTAGAGTGTTTAGTAGTTGGTTGGAAGGGTAGGGAGAGATAGATTGGAAAGTGGTCTGACAGGTCAGAGAATATTATTTTGGAGGACAGGTGGTTTCCCAGGGAAGTGGATACAAAAATTTTATCAATTACAGTAGTGGTAGACCTCATAGGATTAACTCTATTAGGAAGCAGGATTGTCGGAAGACAGCCACTTGGGTAAAATGTTTCAAAGAAGGTATCACAATAATTATTATTGCTAACATTTAGTAAATAACAATTAAAGTCCCCAAAAACTATTGCCTTCTTTTGTTGTAAATTGATAAAACTAGAACAGTCATCAAAAAGATTACAAAAGAACTATGTCGGAAATGAGGGTGGTTTATAAAACAATGAAAAAATAAAAGAATTGTCGTCAACACTTATATCAACAATTATTGAATAAATGCATCTATTATTTATAGGTTGCGAGAATAAAGATTCATAGTCCAATAGCCGGGTGAATTTTCGACTAGACTGGATGTAAAGAGAAATGCCACCAGAGGACTCGGTCAAATTTCTTTCAATATGAATAGCTTGAAAGCCATGAAGGAAAAATTCATTAGTATCATCAATTGCTGAAAGCCAAATCTCTATTATTCCAATTATGTTGAAAGGGCAGTAACCATTAATTAAAATTAAATCTTTAAAATGAGTCCACTTATCTCTTATGCTTCTTATGTTAAAGCAGATTATATTAAGTTTTATCTTTTCCATTAGCTTAGGTTTTACATTTTTTTACAAAATAAATATTTCGAGATATTAACAATTAATATGGCTTAAGGGGCTATCAGGGCTAGCTAGGGGGTTGTTGTGCAAATTATTTTGTTTATCGTAATAGTTAAAAAAAACATTATTGCACAGTGATAATTTCGTGAGAAACGTAAAATCTTGCATAGTATACATTTAAATATCCATTGTGGTCGAAGTTTCATCATTTGCTTGATTTGAATATTGAAATTCTTCTTCAGCCGACGAATTATCATTGGTGGTAATTTTGGACTGGGATGGAGAGTTTGCCGTTTTTTCATAGATTTCTTGCCTTTAACTAGGGCTATGGCACCGATTAGATTTTCAATTAATTTGCCAGACTTAGCTAGCTTTGTTATAGACTAGCAATATATGTCCTGTTTGATGGACAATAGTTGAGTTCTATCAGGGTTAACTATGACATCACTTATGATTTTGGTTACGGCTCTCTTCTTCAGAATATTTTTGGTTTCTCCTGGTTCATTACTAACCTCAGTTAAGTAACTGACTGTGAGAAAATTTGAAAATCTCTGCCATTCTTGGCAACTTTAGGATGAATCTTTTGGGAGGCAGGATGTTGAAGTAAACTTAGATAAGGGATGGGGGGACTGACTAATACATTGGGTATGAACATTGTTTGCCTCTTTAGGAAATGATACTGTATTTGCATCTTCTACAACAACTGTTGCTTGGCTTCTACTGGGCCGATGGGGTGTGGGTTGCCGAGGGATTCTTGCAGCTACAACTGATTAGGGTAGGTTCATTTTATCCGATGTTCTAAGGATTACGACTCGCTTTTGGTGAGCCGGTCAAGATTGTTTTTGGAGGGCTGTGTGTCCCTTACTGTTACAATTTCTGCAGAAAGGGTCTAACTCAGGGCATTCACTAATTGCATGGCCTGTTTTCCCACACTTTAGGCAAGATGGGTGGGACTGTTTGCAGTGTTTTTTGCTGTGGCCGTGGGCCAGACAAGTAGAGCATTCTAGGGGCTTAGGCTTATAAATCTTATAAAAAAGGACATACTGTACAAGAATTTTTCTCTGTTTAGCTCAACTTTGCAGGAAATGAGGATTGAACGGCTTGGGTGAAGGACTCCTTCTTTGTTTAAACTTAGCCTTATTGCAGTTGAAGGATTCATGAGAAGGCCTGAATAATCTATTAGTTCAGTTTGTATTTCCTCCGCTTTTACACTGGTATCAACACCGTAAAGCACATACGGTGCTTGTGTAACTTTTCCACATTTTTTTTTCTAGCTAAAATATTCGAGCCATAAAGGATTATATCTTTGGATTGTGACAGGACATGATCGACCACCTGAGAAGACGCAAAGTAAATATCAATAGACTCGTCCTGCTTGAAAACAAGTTAAAAATTTACCTTGGCGATCAGAAAAACAGCTTTCCTAATTTGCGTTATTCGATCTTTTGCTCGATCACTGGCGATCGAGTTTCACCCTTTTTCCTCTTTTTGCCAGGCGTCTCACCTCTTTCATTAGAGTTAGTTGTGCTAATGCCTGAATTCCTGACAGGTGGCTAACTGTTTTCGACCGCGTAGTTGGGGGGGGGGGGTTCTCGAAAAAGTTTTATAAGTAGGTTGGAAGAGCGACTTGCCGAGGGTTTCAGTGGGAGTATTCTTCTCGGGTGGTAGCCTTGGGGGCTGCTTTTTTCACGACATTTATTCTGATGAGACACTACAGATTCACGAACTGTTAATCAGTCTTAAGTCAAAGTTACTTGACCAATAGTAAATATTCAGTTATGGAACTAGATTATTCACGATGATAAATAATAACTCACTTTGTGTGAAGTGAAAAGTCCCTCACAATTAAATCCACAGGTTAATTGCGCAATCTAACACAGTCCAGTACAAAAGATAATCCGATTAGGTTCATAAGTTAGTTCCTTTTAGTTCAGATACTAAACTCATACTGACGCCAAATTTTCTTTTTGTATTTTAACAATGTCCTTAGTCTAATTAGACTGCTCTTGTGTTTCAAGAGTTGTTCTTAAATAATTCGGACAAAAAGTTAAAATTAGCGTAAACAGCGGGGTATTGAGGAGGGGGATTTGCCCTCATATAAGGGATAATTTCTGTTTGTTTTAATTTTTAATATTGCTCCTTACTTTTAGGGGAAAAATCAGTTTTTCATTTTAATTTCTGATTGTTTCTAAAAAAAATTCTATAGAATCCGCCTTTTCGCTCCGTGGAAAGTCCCCCCCCAAGAAAATTCCTCCTTCGAAAGTTCCATCCACGTAAGATTTCCCATCTCCAGACAATTACATCCCTGCTGAAAATTATTCCCAAAATATTTCTTGCGGACAATTCCACCTGGAAAATTATTTTTAAGCCTACTTTCGTTTGAGAAAGACTTGTTTTCTTTTAATTTCTAACCGTTTTTCAAATCATGCCGAAAATCTTCACTCCGCGGAAAATTTTCCTCGAAATTCTCCCTTCCCAGTTTCTCAATGGAAAGTTTATCCCATGTGAAATTCCCCAGATGGAGAATCTCTCCCGTAAACAATCCCCCAATGGAAAAATCCGCCAGACAATCTCAACTACTTTGCCAATTTTCCCGGAATATCTCCACATGTAAAACTGAATTGGCAAGGAGAAAGTAAATCAAATAAAACAAATTTTGTATAAGAATTCTGATAAATTCCCCCGTCCCCGTGTATAGTTCCCTTTTAAAGTTCTTCCCCAGAAACTTCCCTCGCCACGAAAAGTTCTTCCCTTGGAAAATACCCCGCAGAAATTGCCCCCCCCCCCCACACATAAAATTCACTCCCCTAAATTCCCAATAACAAATACTATATGTAAACAGTAGACAAATTTCGTAACTTACAACCTTTTTCTCCAGAGACTTTCAGGGTTGTGTCATCCCCAGAGGCATGATACTAGATCTTTCAACTATACTGAACAAAATGGGTATCTCAAAATTTTGATCGGATAATTTTGGGAAAAAAGAGCATGGGAGGGAGGGGAATCTAGTTGCCCTCCTATCTTTTGGTAACGAAATTGGGAACTAGAACATGAAACTTGATGAATTTTATATTTCTGGAATCGGCATAAAAAGCCAATTCATTTCATAGATTGTTATAAATATTCCATTTTTGAGAGTTTCGGTTGCTATTTGGCCGATTTGCTCCTTACTTACAGTTTTCTACCACAAACTATTTAATTATTAACTAATCCGGCTTGAAATCCACTCTCAGAAAGAATATTGGTGGCTGGCATGGATATTAATTTTCTGACAACTTCGTATAGGTATTTCTTAGACCCATATTACAAGACGTCGATGACTTGAGCTGATCAGTTTTGCTTGGAACTAAAGACTCCCTACTGAAAATCTAGAGAGCCGTGACAGATACAGCTGCTGACGAAGCTTGCCTGGCATTGACTACTGAAACTTGGTCTTGTGATCCCCACAAACTCACTTGATTCTGTAGTGGCTGAATCACAGGGACTTTCACGGCACATTCGTCTAATGATACGATTTCAGAAAGCCCCAATCCATGTCTCATCAGGGGTAATATACAATTTCTAAAAACGCGGATTGAAGTATGTGGCAATTCTGAAGTATGTGGAAATCTGAACAAGGCCTATAAGCCTAGGAGGTATTTTATCTAGCCAAGCCTTTTGAAGATTCTCAGCTACATTTGAGAGCCCACCCTCACTTAACGCAGTATAGGAACGGGCTATGCCTTCTTAAGGATACACCTGAGCATGCTTCGTATCAGAATATATGAGTCAGTATATTGAATAGGTTATTATTCTTCTCGGCCATTTGCGAAACAATTTTCTAGTTGAATCTTTTCTGCTGGATATTCACGGTAGATACCAGAAAAAGCCGAAATAATATCGTTTTCTATGTCGATATTTACGTTTCGATATTTGGTGCGATACATCGATATCCAATATCACCCAACACTAGGTCAAAGGCTTTCCAAAACAGCAGACTATACTAACTCTTACGAAGTACCAATTTTAATGGAAGCCCAACAGATAGTCAAAGATTTTTTGCAGATTTTCGCGAATTAAATTGTTCAAGTTCGCAAAACCAAATTAATAAAATGAAAAAACCACAAGGTAAACAGTATGCGACAATCTTGCAAAATGGATTAAAGAGCATTATAAAATGTAAGTATGCTGGTGTATTCCTTTTTTGTAAAAGAAAGTTATACTGATAGATAATTTGGTTTATTTGTATCACGATTATCAATTTAATTAGTTTATTTTGAATTTTTTTATTACTATTATTTGTTTTATAGGAGAGACGTAGGGTCACCATCCGGAAGAGTTTAGAGGTATGGTAAGAAATAGCCACCGTATGAAGAGCTTCCTGTTGGGGGAGGACGCCCTTTTCCACGGGAATGGCAAATTTTTTTTCCCCTTCATTGGAATGTTTTTGGTAGTATATGGTGACTTTAAGTGTGTCCAGTTCGGCTGCTAATTAACAAAAAAAAGAGTAGGTGGCGTCTAAATTTAAAATTAGATGTATTTTGAATTTAAAATTTGTCGTCACTGAGAGGAGGTGAGATAAAAAAAAGAAAGAAAAAAATGAGCACTATAAAGACGTCAAGGAAAAAAAAAATCATCCCCAGGAAATTTTCTATGCTGCGGCTCTCGAAGGTCTTGATGAGCATGGATGGAGTGGCTCTGGACCGCTTTTCCTAATACCATTTAACAATATTTTTTGAAAACAAAAAGAAATGGTAATAGTCTACCTTCTTCACAAAAAAACTCAAATACTTGTTCTGAAATCAAATGTGCTGTCCAACTGATGTCCCTAATAGCTGCTTATGATACAACAAATTCAGTGACTAATTGTACTGAACAACGGCAGGCGAAAACACTTGGTCAGAAAAGCAAAAAAACAAAGTAGAGACGCAGCATCTAAGGCACTAAAACTGACAACTGGGAGGCTTATCCAAACGCTTTCTTTCTAACATACTCAAAAAAAAAAAGAAAAAAAGCGTATCCCTCCTCTACAGTTGATTTGAAAACTCTTGCCAAATTCAAACAATCTCAATATTACTTTGAAGGAGGGGGAAGGGGTTAAGATTATTTTCAGAAGAAAGAGAACACACCGAAAATGATATTCTTGCCTTTTCCCTGGAGAGCATTGACTTCAAATGTCCTTCCCAAAAATGCTTTCCCAGAAGTGATTCTGTTTATTCCTCTTTCCCTTACTCTTTGAGTAATTAATTTTAGCGAGATAAAAAATATATCTGATTCGACTAAGTTTCAATGAAATATTAACACTACGTGCTGTGTTTCTGCAGTCCAACTTCAACTAAGTGATTCAATTACTAATTGAATATGAATATAATACTAATGGAGAAACGGATGGTAATCACTCGGCGCAAGATCAGGACTGAATTGTGGGTGGTCTAAAACTTCCCAGCCAAAACTGTCCAACAAATTACGGGTCTGACCAGAAGTGCGAGGTCTTGCATTGTCATGAAGAAGTACAATTTCACTTCCGTTTTTACGTCGTCGTCATCATTTTAACGTTAGCCACTGAGGTGTTGCTTGAGGTGGAGAAACGGATGGGAATCACTCGGCGCAAGATCAGGAAAGAATTGTGGGTGGTCTAAAACTTCCCATTCAAAACTGCCCAGAAAATTACGGGTCTGACCAGCAGTCTGAACAAACAAAAGATAAATATTCACTACTAAGCAGGCCGGCAAACAGACCGTATTTCAAACAGTAGGCTGTACGAAAAGCGTGGTTCAATCCCGCTTTCTAGGGCTATAATGAGAAAAAAGTTGAGATTTTATTTAATTAAAGGTTAGATTTTAAGATTTTATTCTATTTAAAATAAAAACATAAAACAAAGTTATACAAAAACATTGCTTTAAAAGTAAAAAATGGTTAAAATACAAAGCAAAACAGAATTTTTAGAGAAAGTTGACAAATTCCCATATACTCCTATTTTGAAAGCACTAATCTTCTTTCAGATTCAACTAGAAATTAATAATTTTAGTCATATTTTTTTTTACTTTGGCTCTATTTTTTTGGGAGGGGGGGGGGTTCAAGTAAACCTGATAAAATTTGATACACCCTAAGCAACTGAAGAATTAGAATCATAACTTTGATAACATAATAGAGCGATTCTTTAAGTCAGTTCCCGGGCTTGAACATGGAGGAAAATAAATTTTTTGCATGGATCAAGAAATAAAATGAATATTTGATTGCTATGTAGAAATATCTTAGGCAATAATAGATAAATATTTTATGGAAGTTTAAATAGGCTTGATTTCAGGTATATCCAAAGAAAGGAAGTGCTTGGGATATGGACTCGTTTAAAACCTCATGATTTTGGCAAAGTCTGGCATATCTTTCTCACCATGGTAGGAGGAGCCTGCCACATAAACGACAACCCACAAGCAAGCCAGCCTGATCTCACAATGTAAATTATATACCATCGTTTGAGGGACTAAACAAAAAGATTATTTGAAAGTTAAACAAAAATAAAAAGCATTTATTTAGGAAAGAGAAAAATCACTCAGGCTGAATGAAAGGATTTGCTATGGCTTCCATTCCTTCCATAGGACAGATTAAGCTAACTGTTGTTCCTCGACAAACGACAAGCCCCAGTGATCTTGTTTCATCAGTGATCTTATACGGATCCTCTGGGTCTAGAAACAGAAAGAGATTTAAAATTATGCAAAAACACATGCGTGCAAATGAACATACACAAATAGCAAAGTAATTACAAAAAGAAAAAAAAAATCATTAACACCTTGTATCTTTGTTACAATTGTTATCCCATCTAACGATCGACCATGGGGCTGCTTTTTATAACATCATATATGGCGCCATCCCGTTAAATGGTCTGATATGCCAATAGCCTACTTTTTACCTAGCTTTTTTTTTTCAAAATAGAATTGTTTCTGTTGATCTTCCTTTTAAAAGAAAACACAGACCTAATGAATCTAAAACGATGTCCCTCTATTTTAGAAGATTGGCATAATTTTACCAAAACATTTTTCGGTGACTAATACTTTATTAGATTTCATGACAGATATCCTTCTTTAAAATGTAACGAACTGCGAAACAACCTGCAAAAAAATATTTTTATAAAACAACTACTTGTTCCCACGCCACCTAAACAGGCTATAAAATACATTTAACCCCCCTCCCAGAAAAAGGCCTTGAATTATAGCTATGCTTAGGATTCCATGCCCAAGGGAAGTCTGGCAAAGGTGGAAAAAGGCGGCTTTAAAGCACGTATACTATTTACAGTCTGCTGGCAAATGTTTCTTTTTAACAAAATCGAAAATTACTACTACTAGGCCTACTGACAATTTGCCACAGAATTAAACAGCCTGAGGCAAAGACGACAACACATACTTCTCATCCTTTCCAATCTGGACCGAGATCTACTTATTACTCCCTCCCATAAAGTTCCTATTTCCCTTAAATACTTTCTTATGACTTCATTGACTGCATTCAAGGAAGTCCTGCTACTGGACAGCCAAAAAGCACGATTTTTAGCTGCCTATCATCCCAAATACATGACCTAACAACCTTAAACTTTCTTTTATTATTGACCTGAAAGTAGGCTTAGATCACATTCGTTGAGCTTATCCTTTGGCATGCCGTGATCCAAACGATTATCAAAACTACCCTGAGGCAATTAGTGATTAGCACGCTAGACTTGAAATCCTTTGTCCGTGAGGACAGGGATTCGAACCCTGGTGTCGCTGGTTATTTGGTTTGAAACGGTGGTCAGTGGCGTGACTCTGTAAGCTCAGCCAGAGTCGACCCAGTTCTAAAAGGGTATCTGCAGAAAACAGGGGAAGGTAAACAGGAAGGGTGTGCAAAAGTAAGCTGAGGGTAGCTGCCACACAAGTACAAATTATGCAAAAACACATGCGTGCAAATGAACATACACAAATAGCAAAGTAATTACAAAAAGAAAAAAAAAATCATTAACACCTTGTATCTTTGTTACAATTGTTATCCCATCTAACGATCGACCATGGGGCTGCTTTTTATAACATCATATATGGCGCCATCCCGTTAAATGGTCTGATATGCCAATAGCCTACTTTTTACCTAGCTTTTTTTTCAAAATAGAATTGCTTCTGTTGATTCAAGGAAGTCCTGCTTCTGGACAGCCAAAAAGCACGATTTTTAGCTGCCTATCATCCCAAATGCATGACCTAACAACCTTAAACTTTCTTTTATTATTGACCTGAAAGTAGGCTTAGATCACATTCGTTGAGCTTATCCTTTGGCATACCGTGATCCAAACGAGTATCAAAACTATCCTGAGGCAATTAGTGATAAGCACGCTAGATTTGAAATCCTTTGTCCGTGAGGACAGGGATTCGAACCCTGGTGTCACTGGTTATTTGGTTTGAAACGGTGGTCAGTGGCGTGACTCTGTAAGGAACCAGCTGTCATGGCTGTCTTAGTTAGCAGGAAATTCAGACTTTAACGCTCTTTTAAATGATAATATATTAATCAAGGGTAAATATCCATGGCATGTAGAATATGACGATATTTCGACATATATATTAGCCGTCCTAGCCGAGTGGTTAGCACGCTAGACTTGGAATCCTTTGTCCGTGAGGACAGAGTTCGAGTCCTGATGTCGCCGGTTATTTGGTTTGAAACGGTGGTCGATAGTGGCGTGAATCTGTAAGCTCAGCCAGAATCGACCCAGCTCTATATGGGTACCTGGAGAAGGTAAACAGAAGGGGTGTGCGAAAGCAAAAGATGGCTGACCCCAGCCTCCCATTGCACTTCCTGGCTGAAGAGCCATGAAACGGAGATCAGAACCGCAAGTGGGGACTGCCAAGTCTAATTTCTTAAGTCTAAGTCTTCTTTAGGACAAAGTCCAGCTGAATATTCCATACAAATAGGGATGAGATACATTCTTGTTTGATTCCTAATTCCATACAGAGCCAACAACTAGCCTTACTTACCACCTTAACAACAGCTACAGTATTCTCCTATATACCAATAGTCTCATCCATAAATAATGACAAAAACCACAATGACATAAAATGTCTAAAACAAGCTTTGTTTCGTTTTTACACCTCTTCCCCTCAAGGAATGAATCTCTTGGAACCCACATCTAATTCCTTATACTGTAATGCTTGGGGTTCGTTAAGAGAACATACTATATTTTATAACGATTTTGAGGTAAATGACCTGTTTTATTGATTGGTTGCAGGGAAAATGGTAGGTAACACAACACGTATTATTTATAGCTAAAAAAGTAACCATTACTTTTGTATAGCCTAGTTATTCCAAACTCAATTTAATGATACATTTTTTGACTCATTTTTTGCATTTTTTGATACATTAATATGTTTTGCCTATGGGGATCTGTATTGGCATGTATCATATGCTATTTGTCCAGCTCATCCTGTCTTCTATCAAAAGACGGAATTGTTTCTTCTAGAGATTTCTCTCTATTGTGGTAAGCTCATCAGTTTCCAGAGATTGCTGGTCCCATCTTCGCTCGCCCATTTTTTTTTTAAGTAAATTTTTCATTGAAAACATTCGACGCATTATAAGCATTATACAAACAATAAAGAGTGTAATTCAATGAGCAATTTTAAAGACGGTGAAGTAAAACAAGAAAATAAATGAAAATTTCAGCTTTATTTCTAAAAACCGTCTTCAGCAATGTAAATAAGCGAAAAAAAAAATTTGATCAATGGTCTGCATAGCGCGGTACCGACTTGGCTGGGGGCAAATCACGCAACACTTTCCATGTTTTCCCCCAGATTTTTCCTGGGCCGAACTTATAGAGTCACACCGCTGACCCCCGTTCCAAACCAAATAATCAGCAACACCAGGACCCGAACCCCTGTCTTTACAGACACAGGATTTTAAGTATATTTCGCTAGCTCCTTGTCTAGTACGCCTCAAATAAGCAAAGTAAACTTAAATAAAACTTAGGATAAAAACAAAAAACTAAAACCAACAGTAAAACAGTCCCAATATAATGACTTAAAGCAATTTCAGGTGGGACTGATGAACAAGCTATTTCATCCAGAGAGTAACAATTTTGGAGCAGTTTTTAAAGCATATCTTGTTTTTATTGGCAGCTACCCTAGTAGGTATTTTTGATAAAAGTTCATTAGAATTTGTTATTAGTTTTGTTGTATTATAGATAAAAACATTTTAAATTAAATTTGCGTATAATGTATTAAGAGAGAAATCACGTAAGTATCTATTAGTTGAAATATTATCGTTTACCTTAAATTTAATTTCAATTGCCTCCCAAACATTTTTCTTAACACCTAGATCATTACTAATGAGATTGAAGTCTTACAAAAAGTACTGAATGACTAGGGTCTTCGAAAACATGAACGCCCAGAGCTATCAGAAGAAATATAACCACTAGTAGAATTTAGTCTTTGTTATGCTATCCTTGTGTTGTTGCAGTTGTTTTTCCAAGTTTTGGTGGGTTCGCCAATATAGTAATTGCTATAGTCAAACGGTACTTGATATATCCCTCTTAAACGAGTAACTCAGGCCTTATCTATACTAGAGTTAAACAACATACATATTGTTTCGATTACAAGCTTTTTTAATTTCGTTGTATTTTCTCGTAAAGAAAACTACATTTGATGGTTCATTAGAAACATCACAGGATGAAAGGTGTCTAAATTTAAGGAATGTGTGTTTAGCCTACGACAAATTGTATTGTTAATAAGCGAGATGGGGTAACCGTTTCCAAAAAGTATATCTTTGATAAAATTTAGTTCTCCTGGGATATAAGTCTCAGAGAAAACGTCACGGTACAAGACGTCAGGACATGATCCACAAGAGAAGTTACAATGACGTCAGGACATGATCCACAAGATAATTTAAAACTCCTCTTTCAACTTGTCGAGCGTGGTTGAATTTAAGACGAAGGTATCTGTTTTGAGAAGGTACTAGTTTGAGCTTTTTGTAAATAGTAAAATCTAGATTATCACTATTATGAATAACTAACATCTAACAAAGATATTTTAGTTGCATTTTCAGTTTCTAGTCTAGACTGCGAGTTTCTATTATACGTGTTAAGGTGATCTAAAAACTCTCCGAGTTCATCTTCCCTATAATTCAAAAGTGATATTGCCTCACCCAAGCAACATTCCCAGTACAAGTGTTTCAAAAAGTATATCAGAGGCAAAGCTGTAGCGTTGCCTATAGTAAAGGCCATACGGCTCCAATGTTTTATTATTATTATTTTATTTTCCACAGGCACTTCCTATAGAATAGGTCTTCGTAGAAGCTTCAAAGGGGGCTCATTCGATTGGAAATCGAGAGTTCTAGTGCCCTTTTTAATAGTCGAAATGATTGGAGGGCAACTAGCCCCCCCCACGCCCATCATTCCCCCAAACACATCCCCTTAAAAGTTTGAGATATCTATTTTGTTCAGCGTAGTTGATTCCTAGATAAAAAAATATATTTTTTAGGAGGATACTACCCCAGACTCCTCGCGGCAAGGGTTTATGTTAGTTCCTTGGGGCACCTAAGGTTTTTTATAGAAGGCTTTGTCGTAGTAACTTCAAAAAAGGCTCATTCCATCGGACATTAAAGGGCTCGGGCCCTTTTTAATCGTCGAAAGTGATTGGAGTGCAATTAGCCCCCCCCCCCCAGGCCCATCATTTCCCCAAACACATCCAATCAAAACTTTGAGATAGCCATTTTGTTCAGCATAGTTGATTTCCAGACAGAAAATATATTTTTGAGGAGGACACTCCCCCAGAACCTTCAGGGCAAGGGTTTTAAGATATGCCCTGGGGGAATATCAGGTTTATATAGAAGGCGTTGTCGTAGAAACTTCAAAAAAGGCTCATTGGATTCGAAATTCAAAGGGATATTGCCCCTTTTAATAGTCGAAAGTGTTTAGAGGGCAACTAACCCCCCCCCCCCCCCAGGCCCACCAATCCCCCAAAAACATCCAATCAAAATTTTTAGATAGTTATTCTTGTCAGCGCAGTTTATTTGAATGCTGAAAATATATTTTTGGGATAGGAACTCTCTCAAAATCATCGGGACAATGGTTATAAGTTATACCCTGGGGGTCTCAGAGACTGGCATAGAAGACGATATCGTAGAAACTTCAAAAAAGGCCCATTCGATTGGAAATTCAAGGACTAATGCCCTTTTTAATAGTCGAAAGTGGTTGGAGTGCAACTAGCCCCCCCCCAGGCCCATCATTTCCCCAAACACATCCAATCAAAACTTTGAGATAGCCATTTTGTTCAGCATAGTTGATTTCCAGACAGAAAATATGTTTTTGAGGAGGACAATCCCCCAGAACCTTCAGGGCAAGGGTTTTAAGATATGCCCTGGGGGCATATAAGGTTTTTATAGAAGGCGTTGTCGTAGACACTTCAAGAAAGGCTCATTCGATTGGAAATTCAAAGGGATAGTGCCCTTTTTAATAGTCAAAAGTGATTGGAGTGTAACTAGCCCCCCCCCCCCCCGACCCATCATTCCCACAAACACATCCAATCAAATTTTTGAGATAGTCATTTTGTTCAGCATAGTTGATTTTCTGATAGAAAACATGTTTTTGAGGAGGACAATCCACCACAACCCTCAGGGTAAGGGTTTTAAGATATGCCCATGGGGCATATAAGGTTTTTATAGAAGGCGCTGTCATAGAAACTTCAAAAAAGGCTCATTTGATTGGAAATTCAAAGAGATAGTGCCCTTTTTAATAGTCAAAAGTGATTGGAGGGCAACTAGCCTCCCCCCCTCACACCCGTCATTCCCCCAAACACATACAATCAAAATTTTGAGATAGCCATTTTATTCAACGTAGTTGATTTCCAGATTGAAAATATGTTTTTGAGGAGAACACTCTCCCACAACCGTCAGAGCAAGGGTTTTAAGATATGCCCTGGGGGCATGTAAGGTTTATATAGAAGGTCTTGACTTAGAAAATTCAAAACAGGCTCATTCGATTGGAAATTAAAAGGCTAGTGCCCTTTTTAATAGGAAAAATGGATTGGTGGGCAACTAGCCCCCCCCCCCCCAGGCCAAACATTCCCCCAATCACATCCAATCAAACTTTTTAGATAGTCATTTTGTTCAGTATAGCTGATTTCCAGATAGAAAATATGTTTTTGAGGACACTCCCCCACAACCCTCAGGGCAAGAGTTTTAAGTTATGCCCTGGGGGGATATAAGGTTTCTATAGAAGGTGTTGATATAGAAACTTAAAAACAAGCTCATTCGAATGGAAGTTAAAAGAGTTGGTCCTCTGTTTAATAGTGGAAAGTGATTTAAGGGCCCTTATGCCCCCCCCCAACGCCCATCATTCCCCCAAACACATCCAATCAAAGTTTTGAGATATCCATTTTGTTCAGCGTAGTTGATTTCCATATAGAAAATATATCTTTGAGGAGGACAATCCCCCACAACTCTCAGGGCAAGGGTTTTAAGTTATGCCCTGGGGGCATGTAAGGTTTTTATAGAAGGCGGTGTCGTAGAAACTTGAAAAAAGGCTCATTCGATTGGAAATTCCGAGGGCTAGTGCCCTTTGTAATAGTCGAAAGTGATTTGAGGGCAACTAACCCCCCTCTCACGCCCACCTTTTCCCCAAACACATCCAATCAAACTTTTAAGACAGCCATTTTATTAAACTTAGTTTTAAGTTCTGGAAATTAGGTCTTTGAGGATTACAACTCCCCCACAGCGCTCAGGGCAAGAGTTGTAATTTAAGGATTATCCGAATCCATTGTATTATTTCTTATGGAAGGGATGCTCGTATAAACTTTAGAGAGGGCTCATTTCATAGGAAATTGAAAGTTCTTGTTCACTTTTTAAGAGTCAAAAGAGATTGGAGGGCAACTAGCCCCTCTCCCTCCTCCACGCCCTAAATGCATCAGATAAAATTTTTTAGATAGACATTTTGTTAAAACAGTTCAAAGTTCTGATAACAAAAACTCCGGTGTCAACACAGCCCACCAGGGCCCAGGGGTAGGCGTTGTAAGTTATGCCCTGGGGCATAGCTTATTAAGGGGGGTTTATAACTTATGGGAAGGGGTTTTATATGGGAATAACACACAGGAAATCTATTATAATTATCCAATTATAAGGTTAAAATACATACTCTGTGATATATGCTAAATTGCTTTGGCACACAAATTCCTATTAAGGTCAATTCCAAACAGTCGTGATCCCTTTGTGTCAACAAGTGAAATGGTCTAAACCCCCTTATTGGAGCTATTTTTTCAGTCCATTCATTGTTGTCAATCGCTGTCCACAAGTTATGCAAGCTGTCTATTGTTCATATATAAGGTTTTTAGCAAAGAGGTAATCGTATAGACTTTGAAAAAAGCCTCATTCGAATTAAATTGAAAGTTCTAGATCCGTTTTTTAAAGTCAAGAATAATCCGACAGTAAGCACCCCCCCCCCATGGCAAAAAAACATTGAAACTTTTTGCAATCAAAAACGAACAAAAATTAATAAAAAAAAAATTTCCGAAAAATAAGTTTTTCAAAGAAAATTAATGGACATTTTAAAGTTAACCTCAGCAGATAAAAATACGTGTTAAAATTCAAACACAAAACGACCAGAAATAACTATTAAGAATAAATGAAGCTCAAAAAAATCAGAAACTAAATAAACACTCAAAGCAAAAAGCATACAACAAGTAATAACATAAATGAATAAATAGATCTTAAAGTGAGTAATGCTTAGATTGAATATGAAAATCAAGCTTAAAACGAAAACAAATAGTTTGCTATTAAAGTATAAATGAAACTTAAAACGAACAGAAATTAAATAAACAATCAATGCGAACAAACATACAATATATATTAATGTAAATGAATAAATAAATCTTAAAACGAGTGAAACTTAAATTGAATATGCAAATCAAGTTTGAATCGAATAAAAATAACTACAAACAAGAGTTTGGGTATCGTATCACTGCAGAAGCCTAAAACCTACTGCGTCATTGGCGCTTTACTGAAGACGAATTATATTACAAATGTTTTTTTTTGTACTTAATACAAAAAATAAATATTGAAATTATAGTAAAATTTTTAACCGATGAGCTTTTAGCAATTAATATCATTATGCATCAAATATTCAGTTTAATTTATTAGTTCTTTTCAAGATTGGTCAAGACAAATAGTTTCACTACAAGCAAAATTTGGATACTGCCCTCTTCTTTAACTGTAAAAACCGAAAGCCTTCTGCGTCATTGGTGCTCCACTGAAAACGAATTACTCGTATATTACGAATTTATTATTTTCCAGTTCTTACAGCATTGAAAATGAAAATAAAATTACAGTGAAAAAAAAAAATATTGAACTAATGGAACTTTCAACAATTAATTTCATTATATATCTAATATCCAATTTGATTTTGTTTATATTTTCCAAGACTTTTCAAGACTGATATAGTTTTGCCATTTTTTTTAGCTTTATCAATTTTTTGTAACTAATCGTGTTAGTTTGTTACGAAAACTTTCTATGGCTTCTAGGCATTTCTATTTGAGTGGAAAAATACACCTCAAACTTTGTGGAACATGCATTTTCTTGTATGAAACACCAAAATATAAAAAAATTTCAAGTTTCGGAGTGTTCCACCACTCGCAAGCAAGTGCCATTGGTATTTTTTGAATCCGCATGGTCAATTTAGGGGGCGGAGGTAGGCTAATTCTCGTAGCAGCCCCATTCCGTCGTGGTATGGTTCACATTTTCAACACCTGGCGTCCGGATTATCATATAATCTACAAAGCATACAACTACCCCAAATCAGTATCAATAAATGAATGAAACCCAAAACGGACAAAAATTGAAATAAATATTAGATTCAAACTCAAAAAGAGCATAAATTAGTGTGAGTAAGTTTCTAAACCTCTATGCCTTCTAAAAGCCAGAATGTAATTTGTACTTTAATGAAAAAATATTCAAATGAGTTTACTCAAAAAAAAGTGTGCATTGTCAATTTAATATACATATGCTGATATTTATTCCCTAAAATCTTAATTAATTTTGATTTCTTAAAGTTACAAAAGTGAAAATATTTCAGAGAATTGTTTTCAGTAAAGCGCCAATGACGCAGTAGGTTTTAGGCTTCTGCAGTGATACGATACCCAAACTCTTGTTTGTAGTTATTTTTCTTCGATTCAAACTTGATTTGCATATTCAATGTAAGTTTCACTCGTTTTAAGATTTATTTATTCATTTACATTAAAATATATTATATGTCTGTTCACATTGATTGTTTATTTAATTTCGGTTCGTTTTAATGTTCATTTATACTTTAATAGCAAACTATTTGTTTTCGTTTAATCGTGATTTTCATATTCAATCTAAGCATTACTCGCTTTAATATTTATTTATTCAATCTTATAATTTCTTACTTGATGTTTTTTGCCGCAATTGTTCATTTAAATAATGCTTTTTTTGGGTCTTATTTATTATTTAATAGTAGTTTCTGGTCGTGTTTTTTATTTGAAATTTACGGCAAATTAAAAAAAAGATCACTATCTTGAAAATTCCATTTAATTTAATTTAAAAAAATATTTTTCAGAAAGTTTTTTTTAATTAATAAACTTAAAAGCCCAGCTCTTAAGGCATTACACTTAAATATTCGCCACTAAACCTGATGAAGACGCTTCCATAGGAAGACCCCTTATCTGCTGATAAAAAGAATTACGGGACTGAAAGTGTACTGAATATTTCTTAGAAAATTTAACCAAGGTCATTAGGACATCGCAATCCAACCATGTCGTTTATTGTTCGATTTCATGATAATTTTCTTCAATTTAGTTTTTTGAACAATTGTGCAAATTCGGCAAAGTCAATGTTTTTACATCGAAACAATGTCCAAGCAACATACTATTGTGTTTCCGGAAATATTTGTATTTTTAAGTTTATTCACTAGATGTAATGGAGCAAAGGTTTAATTGCAGTACATAGCCATTTGACAACAATTAAAGCGGCTGCCTTTGTGCATGTTGGAGGTGGATGGAGTTCGTCCGGAATGATGCAGACCTTGTCTCCTGACCATGTGCCTCTGGATATGGGGTCATCCCCTAACTAAACACTCCGATCAGGATGGCTGCAACCTCATGCGGCGGGTGGAGCCCACCCCGGGAATCTCAGTATCTAGGTTAAACCTAGCTCTAATCAGACTCCAGGCCTAGGGTCGGTTGGGCTAGCAACCCTCCACCTGAAAATCAAGTGCTACGCAAAGTGACTACATAGCCTCGGATTCGGACCCCCTTTTCAGATCTCGACCATCGCGTGTCAACGGACATGCTGACGACGTCAGAAAGACTGACAGACTAAACCTTCTAGACCAAAGGGGGCTTCGCATAGCCACCTGGAATGTTTTGACCCTGAATGCACCTGCATCAAAGAACCTACTTTCTCAAGAACTTCGTAAGAATAAAGTGGCGATTGCAGGTCTCACAGAAACCCGTCTTACTGGAAGTGGAGAAGAGCGAATAGGCAATAATCACTCGTTAGTCTGGTCTGGAGGGAGCATGAGAAGAAATGGTTTTGGTCTCGCGCTAAATGACCCTGCAAGAAAGGCCTTACTCTTGCACGAAGCTGTATCGGACAGAATAATGAAGGCCCGCTTTGGGCACAAGCATGGCAAGATGACAATTTTCGTATGCTATGCCCCAACCAACGATTCCGACGACGTAACCAAGGAATAGTAATACTCTGCTCTGTCCAGATGTCCGTCAACAATGTCCCCCCACGATGTCACTGTTCTTCTCGGTGACTTCAATGCTACAGTGCGAGATGATAAGGGTGTTTGGCGTGGCACAATTGGACCTGTATCCCCCGACCCACTGAACGATAACGGCCTTCGCCTACTCGAACTGTGCCGATCCCATGAACTTGTGATCGCAAACACCTACTTTCAACGTAAGACTATCCACCAGTACACGTGGTATAGTAACGACGGTCGCACAATGAAGATGATTGACTACGTCATTATTTCTAAACGCTGGAGATCATCGCTGAAGAACTGCAGAACTTACAGATCAGCAGAGCTCGGAAATGCAGATCGCAGGCTTGTGTGTGCTGATGTCCAGCTTCGCCTCCATGCACAGCGATCGGAAAGAAAACCAGTAGCAGCGGATATTGGGAAACTAAAGGAGCGAGATACTCGCCAGAAATATAGTGTTGAGGTATCAAATTACTTTGAGCACCTTGACACACTCAACAACAGCGAAGACGCCTGGAAGCATTTTAAATCGCAGACCAGCGAAGCAGCACAGCTGATGCTTTGCAAGTGAAGTTTCCCGAAGAAATCGTGGCTAACTGACGAAACACTGCTGCAGGTCATAGAGCAAAGGCGGAGGGCAAGAATTCTTGGGGACATGGCCACCTATCGAAGGCTCAATGGAGTGCGGAACAGACTTATTCACCGAGACCGAACTCAGTTTGTTGCAAGGAAAGCCGATGAAATCGAACTAGCAGCAAAAAAGAAAGACATGGGTAGCCTGTTTAAGCAACTCTGTGATCTCACAGAAAATAAAACACCAGCATTGGGATCCGTCCTTTCTAGGGATAGGGCACTTCTCTCTGATGAGGGTTCTTGTCTCGAGCGGTTGAAGGATCACTTCTGCTCAATCCTGAACAACACTAGCCCGTCTATGCCTCCTACTGATAGTCCCAACCAACCTGGCAGTCTAAGACCCGAAGCAGATGCTCCTCCAGACGAGCCTTTCAGCCCCTCAGAAATTGGAAATGCAGTAAAAAGGCTCAAGAACAATAAAGCTGCCGGTATCTGTGGCCTGAGTTCGGAGCTGCTAAAATATGCAGGTCCTGTTATGCTCCTGTTTCTCCACACCCTGTTCTCTACAATCTGGCAAACCGAGATAATTCCCGAAGATTGGCGGAAGGGTGTCATTATCCCTTTATGGAAGAGGAAAGGCTCTAGAAGCGACCGCTCGAACTACCGTGGAATAACCCTACTGTCTGTCCCGGAAAAACTTTTCTCAATGGTCCTGCTAGATCGATGTCGAAATATCATTCGTAAAATCCGGTGACCGGAGCAAGCTGGTTTAATATCGGACCGTTCAACCATCGAGCAGATTTTTACGATCCGACAAATCATAGAAAAAGCCACGGAGTTCCGACAAAAAGCTTTTTTTTTTACCTTCGTCGACTTCCGTGCTGCGTTCGACTCAGAGGACCGAGAACCTCTTTGGCAGATTCTAGAATCGACAGGCCTCCCTGAGAAATACTGCAGACTCTTCAAAGCTCTACACCATGGGACGGAGAGATGTGTTCAAGTGAACGGCCGGCACAGCCCGTTCTTCCAAATCACAACAGGAGTGCACCAAGGATGTGCAGTGGCCCCAGAGCTCTTCAATGTCATCATAGACTACGTTATGACAAGGACTACTTCACGGGTCAGCTTTGGACTCAAGTTTGGAGATCGTGTCATTACAGATGCTGATTTTGCCGATGACTTGGCCATTCTGGCGGACTTCATGGAGCAGTTGCTGGAAGCGCTTCGAATCCTACGAGAAGAGGCTGCAAAAGTAGGACTGCAGATAAACTGGACTAAAGCGAAAATTATGGCCATAGACCCATCCTCCCTTGCTGCCAGTCCTTCAGTTAGCCTGGATAGCACCACTAGCATCGAAGTTGTCCAAAGGTTCACCTACCTGGGCTCCATAATTTCTTAAGATGGCTCGCTTCTTTCTGAACTACAAGCGAGAATATCCAAAGCGTCTTCTGCCATGGGCAGACTGAACCGTTACCTCTGGCGAAAACCAAACATCAGTCGCACAACGAAGCTGCGGATTTTCAACGCCCTCGTCGGCTCTGTGATGCTCTATGGAGCTGAAACGCGGCAAGCTTCAGCCGCAACCCTCAAGGCAATTGATGTCTTTCAGTCGAAGAGCCTGAGGAGGATCGAAGGTCTACGATGACTCGACTTAGTCAGCAATGAGAAGCTGCTGCATCTCACCAAGCAGCCTCGATTTTCGACCCAAGCAGCCGAGCGAACACTACGATGGTTCGGACACCTACTTCAATTGCCTCCACACATACCTGCGAAAACGATCCATGACTTCGACCCTGTCAAAGCCGGTTGGAAGCGACCTCGCGGCCGACCGAAAAAACGATGGTCTGACAGCCTGTCCGAGTTCCTGACGATGGCAAATATCAGGTTGAGCGATGTGCAAACGCTTGCCATGGACCGAAGTGGATGGAGGAGGCAGACGTCACTCTCTACGCTGAGCAGCGCCCGGCAAGAGACATAAGTCAAAGTAAGTCAAGTCTTTGTGCATGTTACAATTGGCCTTAAGCGGACACCTTGTTTTCTGTATTCTGTTCAGCCATAGAACAGAAGCTACCACGAAGGACAAAGATGGAAGATGAACCCACCGTTGAAACATGAACTGAAAAGGCTTTCTAGATCGCCTTAACACATATGATAGAAACCTGCAGTTTCCTCTAGAAATTGAAAATGTAAGTAAAATACGTTATTTATATATGTAAATTATTTGAAGCAGTGATAAGCTAGGGTTTTCTGCTAAAGTTCACCCAAAATAACCGATACTACTACTACTACTAACAACAACTCACCGCAACACCAAGCCGCCAGAGGCCAACACAGCTACGCACACTCCTCCATCCCAATCTATACAAAACCTCCCTCTTCATACCCTCCCAGAAAGTTCCCATTTCCTTTAAATATTTCTTTATGAGATCTTACGACCCCAGACGAGAACGAGCTGCTTTCCGTTTAGCCCTAGACGGTTGGCCGAAAAGAACCCTCTTCGGCAATGTGTCATCCTTCATCCGCAGAATGCGCCCTAGTCATCTCAGCTTTTTTTTTTATTGTAACCCTAAAAAGCGGGATTGAACCACACTTTTCGTACAGCCTACTGTTTGAAATACGGTCAGTCACCCGGGTACCCAGAACAATCCGTAGGCAATTTCTCTGGAAAATATCTAGCAAATCTTCATCCACTTTTTTGATTTCATTTTTCATTTATTATTTCCTTTCCTCTCTTAGCTTCATATGTCATCACTGTCGCTTCTAATGTTCTAATCTTGATTTTTAGACTTATCTTCCTGTTTTCCAAGCATTTTTTAACTGTGAAAAAACACCCTGAGTCTTGGCTATTCTACTTTTGACATCTTTACTGATCCCACCATCTTTACTAATAATGCTATCAAGATAAGTGAAGCTCACCTGATCAATCTTTTTGTTACCCAACGTCACCTTTTCATCTTTACTTATTCCTAGCCTTTGTGACTTACTCTTCTTGATATTAATTTTCAAACCTATTCCAGCACTCTGAACTCGCGAAACCTCTAAAGGTTCATTCATTTTGCTCACACTTTCATCTAGGATGCTTAAATCCTCAGCATAATCTAAATCAAGTAGAGTTTTTCCTCCCCTATTTTCTCTGGAAAATATCTAGCAAATCTTCATCCGCTTTTTTGATGTCTCACCCTTTTTGATTTAATTTTTCATTTATTATTTCCTTCTCTCTTAGCTTCATATGTCATCACTGTCACTTCTAATATTCTAATCTTGACTTGTAGATTATCTTCCTGTATTCCAAGCTTTTTTTAACTGTGAAAAAACACCCTGAGTATTGGCTATTTTACTTTTGACATCTTAACTGATCCCACCATCTTTAATAATGATGCTACCAAGATAAGTGAAGCCCAGCTGATCAATCTTTTTGTTACCCAACATCACCTCGTCATCTTTACTTATTCCTAGCCTTTGTGACTTACTCTTCTTGATATTCATTCTCAAACCTATTCCAGCACCCTGAACTCGCAAAGCCTTTAAAAGTTCATTCATTTTGCTCACACTTATATCTAAGATGCTTAAATGATCAGCATAATATAAATCAAAGAGAGTTTTTCTCCCCATTTGATTCCATGGTCTCCCATTGCCTTTCCTGTGCTCCTTAAGACAAAGTCCATCAAGATTATAAATACAAAGGAGGATAGAACACGACCCTGATCAACTTCTGATTTAATACAAAACCAGCTGCTAACCTCATCTCCTACCATAACCGCAGCAGTGGTATTCTCGTACATAGCACTAATCACTTTAATGTATTTGTCTGGTATACATGGTCTTTGCTAAAGCTCTTCTATCAACAGAATCAAACGCTTGCTCATAATCTATAAAACTGAGAACAAAAGGTGTTTGATAACTCAGGCACTTCTCAAGTATTAACATAAGAGTGAAGATTTGGTCAACACATCCTCTACCTTTTCTAAAACCGCAGTATTCTTCTCTTAAAACTTTGTCTACAGCATCTCTCAGTCTAAAAAGTGTCGTGTTACTAAGTAATTTGCTACCTATAGAGGTAGGTTTGCTACCTAATGCCTCGATAATTACCACACTCACTCTTATCACCTTTCTTTTACAGTGGTTTAATTAAGGCTTTTTCTAAAATCGCTAGGTACTTTCCCTTTTTCAAAACCCATATTCATAATCTTCAGTAAATTATTCTAACCTTAGAGTAGCCGCATTGAAGAAACTCATTTACCACACTATCAGCACCTGGAGCCTTATTTTTCTAAAAATCCTTTTAGTACTGTCGCTAACTCTTCATCAAAAAACAAATATTCCTTCACATCTAAAGTATCACAAACTTTTTCATTTTCTTCTATATCTTTTCCTGCGACTCTATCTAGGTTTAGCACATTCTCAAAAGGTTCTACCCATCTCTCTTTAACTCTTTCCTTATCACTAATTGTGGTCCCATTCCTATTATTAACTGGGACAAGTCCAGATTGACTACTCCCTCTCAATTTATTAACAAGCCAGTACAATGTTTTACAAAAATGCCGTCTAGCTTCATCTTCCAGATCCTCAGCAATTTTATCCATGGCATCCATTTCACACCTCCTTAGTTCATATTTTAACGCATTCCTTCTTTACATTCCATATTTTTAATAATTTATCACTCAGATAATTCTTGTACAGGCCCCTTCTCCTGTCTATAAAACATAAAGCCTTTTCACTAATATTCCAAGCTGCAGTTATAACTTTCTTACTTAAGACACCCTCAGCAACTGCACAAATTGTTTCCTAAAATTATTAAATCCATCTTCCAATTTGTCAAATTTTAGACTCTTCAGTTTAGCATTCAACTGTTCCTAAAACAATTTCTCTCAAAATCTAATCCTGAAGTCTACTAACATCACAACTCGACGGGAGGTATTCACCCTTCCGAAATTTCAGCTTTAAATTAACCCTAGACACCACTAGATGGTGATCTTGACTTTTAACATCAATAACAGCACTCCTATACACCCTAGTATCTTCTATCGATCCTGCCAGTCTTCGGTTTACAACAACATAATCAATAAGTTTTGTTGTCTTATTATCCCGCGAATACCGCGTTAACTTATGGGCCATTTAATGATCAAACACCGTATTGGTTATAACTAGATTGCTATACCTACAAAACTGCAAAAGTCTCTAGCCATTGCCGTTTTCTTTTCCTACACCAAATTTTCCTAGGATAGGATACCATCTATCCATATTTCTACCGACCTGGGCGTTAAAATGTTAATAGAGCACAATATTTCTACCTGAGACCCTGTCTTTTTGCTCCTGTAACTGTAAGTAAAATTCATCTAAGTCACTAGCATCTCCATCAGTCGGCTCTACACGATCATATACTACTATAACTGATACCCTGAACTCTTTAGTTATAAAATGAGCAATTAGTGAGGCTAAAGGAGAGCTCTAAGTTGCACATCATCGCGGTGGAGCGGTGAAACGTTCTGCTGGTTGCCGAGTCCGACCGGCAGAACGGCTAACGCAACGGGGTGCTAGAAGTTTGGGGAGCTGCCAGTCAAGAAAATTCCCATGAAACACCAATGGATACAGAAGATTGAGATATAACGATCAATACTACGGCTTCACCAAGAATCTCTATCCTGAGACTGAAAGGCCGGATTAATAACGTGACTATATCTTGACTATGTAGATTAATAACGTGACAATGTCCGTCTACGCACCCATCAGAGATAGCCCTGATGACGCCAAAGATGCGTTCTACTTTGAGATGCAGAGAATACTCGACCCTGTCCCAGGACACGACATACTAGTTGTCGCTGATGACTTTAACACAAGGGTCGGTAAACCAGATGCAAATACTGAAGGAGTGACCGGACGCCATACCATTGGAGATAGATGCTCGAACGGCAAGAGATGGCTACAGCTTGCCAAATACAATATCTATATCTGATTAAGACTGTTGAAAAGTTCTGATACCTTGGTTCTATCCAAACACCTAACGGAGGTAAAGAAGCTGACGTTACAGCTCGAATGGAAAAGACATAGGGTGTCTTTACAGGCACGAAGAAGTCGCTTTGGAATAGGCATGAAATCAGCATCAAAACGAAGGTGAACAGCTACAAGACAACTGTTCAATTGATCCTCCTGTACGCCTGGGAAACTTGGCCTTTAAAGACCAAAGAAACACGTTCACTAGAAGTCTTAAACCATCGCTGCACGAGGCACATACGACGGTCAACCGATGGTCTCATCATAAGTAAAGAACGATGTGGGCACAATGTGTTGTTTTTTAGGTTTTTTTTCTCCATATCCAGGCACTCGTATCAAAGAAGTCGTCGTAGAAACTTCGAAAAGGGCTCATTCGATTGGAAATTGGAATGGCTAGTGCCCTTTTTAATAGTCGAAAGTAATTGGAGGGCAACTCCCCCCCGCCACGCCTATTATTTCCCCAAACACATCCAATCAAAATTTTGAGATAGCCATTTTGTTCAGCATAGTTGATTTCCAGATAGAAAATATATTTTTGAGGACACTCCCCCACAACCCTCAGGGCAAGGGTTTTAAGTTATGCCCTGGGGGCATATAAGGTTTTTATAGAAGGCATTGTCATAGTAGCCCCCCCCCCCATGCCCATCGTTCTCTGAAATACATACAATAAAAATTACGAGATATGCATTGTTCAGCGTAGTTGATTTCCAGATAGAAAATAGGTTTTTGAGGAGGCCACTCCCCCACAACCATTAGGGCAAGGGTTTTAAGTTATGCCCTGTTGGTATGTAAGGTTTTTTATAGAAGGCGCTGTCGTAGAAACTTCAAAACAGGCTCATTCGATTGGAAATTCAAGTGGCTAGTGCCCTTTTAATAGTCGAAAGTGATTGGAGGGCAACTAGCCCCCCCCCCCCACGAAGGCGTTGTCGTAGAAAATTCAAAAAAGGCTCATTCAATTGGAAATTCAAAGGGCTAGTACCCTTTTTAATAGTCAAAAGGGATTGGATGGCCCCTCGCCCCCCCCCACGCCCATCATTCCCCCAACGCATCCAATCAAAATTTTGAGATAGCCATTTTGTTCAGCGTACTTGATTTCCAATTAAAAAATATGTTTTTGAGGAGGACACTCCCCACATCCCTCAGGGCAAGGGTTTTAAGTTACGCCCTGGGGGTATATAAGTTTTTAAAGAAGGCGTTGTCGTAGAAACTTCAATAAAAGCTCATTCGACTGGAAATTCAAAGGGCTAGTGCCCTTTTTAATAGTCGAAAGTGATTCGAGGGCAACTAGCCCCCCCCCCGCCCCGCCCATCATTCTCCCAGACACATCCCATAAAAATTTTGAGATAGCCAATGTGTTCAGGGTAGTTGATTTCCATATAGAAAACATATTTTTGAGGAGGACAGTCCCCCACAACCCTCAGGGCAAGGATTATAAGTTATGCCCTGGGGACAAATAAGGTTTTTATTGAAATCTTTGTTGTAGAAACTTGAAAAAGGGTTCATTCGATTTGAAATTCAAAGGACTAGTATCCTTTTTAATAGTCAAAAGTGATTTGAGGGCAACTAACCCTCGTCTCACGCCCACCTTTCCCCCAAACACATTTTCTGAAAAAAATACAAATGAATATGCATTGTCGGTTTAATATACATATACTGATATTTAGTAATCGAAATGTTAATATTATTTGATTTATTGAAGTTTTAAAAGTAAAAACATTTATATTTTATTTCAGTAAAATACAAATTATGTTCTGGCATAGGGAACGCATAGGGGTTTTGAGCCCAGCTTATGTTAATTTCTGCTCGTTTTAAGATTGATGCGGTTATTTATTGTGATTTCTGTTCGTTTAGGGTTTCATTTATTTATCGATGATGATTTGTGGCAGTTTCACGCTGTGTAAATTATTTGCTTTTATTTTTGCTCATTTTTTGTTTAATGGAGTTCTTTACTTTTCTTTGAAAAAGCTTATTTTGTGGAAAAAGTTTTTTTAATTAATATCTCAAAAGCTGAGGTTCAAAGGCGTCAAGCCCAGAAGACCCCCCTCTCAGTAATCATAAAACAAAGACGACTGAAATTCCTGGGACACACACTACAACAGCCAGCTGGAGCCATACCCCGCAATGTCCTCACCTGCGACCCCCTTCCAACTTGGAAACGGAGACCAGGCGGGCAAAGAAAGAATCTTTGGCAGACATTCAAGAATAGCCCAACGTTGTTGGCAGAAGGGGTTGAAGAGGCGTAGTTGGCAGAAGATTGCAGAAGAGGTTGCTGCTGACAGATCGTGTTGGACTACGTCAGTCATCCCGTCGTCCATTGATGCCGGGAAGGATGGATCATCATCTGGTTCACACCAAAAGTAAAGCAAAAGTACCTACAGACTCCAAACTAATGCCTCAGTAATTACATCACTCACTCTTATCACCTTTCTTATACAGTGCTTTAATTAAGGTTTTCCTAAAATCGTTAGGTACTTCCCGTTTTTCAAAAATCGTATTCATAATCTTCACTAGCTTATTTCTAATCTCAGAGCCACCATATTTAATTAACTCATTGACCACACTATCAACACCTGGAGCTTTATTATTTTTTAATCCTTTTAGCATTGTCAGTAACTCTTCCTCACAAAACAAATCTTCCTTCACATCCCAGGTATCACAAACTTTTTCATTTTGCTCTATATCTTTTTAGTACAGGCAAACTAGAGTTTGACCCTAAACAAATTGCAACACAAATGATTTTTAAACAATCAGTAGAACAATAGGGAATTTTTTTGTTTATAAGACAGTGGAACGCAACTTTAAATGGATATTTTCAAACCTATATCCAAGGGCCGTTCTCAGCAAAACCAATGAAGAAAAAAACAATATAAAAGAAACTCACATTAAAATTCAATTGTTAAAACTAAAAAAATTTTTTCAAAATAGCTCTAGCATCATTACTTCAAGGAAGTTCGACCAGGACTGGTACACCAAGTGAAGTGGAAAAAGACAGTTCATTCAAATGGAATAAGAAACACTTACAGACAAGCTTTTAAAGCTAATCTTGCCTTTTTTGGCAACCAGCCTAGAAGGTCCATCCATAACAGGTTGAGCAGAATTGTTTACTGGTTTTTTAATATAATAAGTTAAAACAATTTCTCTGGAAAACATCTAACGCATCTTCATCTCCTTTTTAGAGCGCCCATGCTTCAGATCCAAATTTGACAACTGTCATCATTGTAGCTTCTAATATTCTATCTTGGTTTGTAGACTTACCTTCCTATTCTTCCAAACTTTTTTTTAACTGTGAAAAACATCCTGAGCCTTGGCTATCCTACTTTTAACATCTTCACTGGTCCCATCATCTTTGCTAATAATACTACCAAGTAAGTTAAGCAGCCCACCTGATCAATCTTTTCGTTACCAATGTCACTTTTTCATCTTCAGTGATTCCTAGCCTTAGTGACTTACTTGGTCAATTTCTTCTTAACATTAATTTTCAAACCTATTCTAGCACCCTGAACTCACAAAACCTCTATAAGTTCATTTATTTTGCTCACACTTTCATCATCAGCATGATCAACAGCATAATCTAAGTCAAGGATACTTTTTCCTTCCCATTTAATTGTTGTCTCCCACTGCTTTTCCTGTGCTCCTTAAGACAAGACTAATATGTTTATTCAGAATTATTTGATTAATTAATATGAATTGAAAACAGTGTAATATTCTGTAAAAATACAAAGGAGCATCTGATGGAGCATGGACCCCAGGGCCTCATTTTGGGCTCCCAATATACTGTCTAAATTTTCTGAATGATTTAGATTTCAACAGGATATAACGCTCCCGCCTTTCCACGCAATGTTCTATGAAGCTTTTAAATTATATTTGAAGCTTCTAATTTATTTTGGCCTATTCAACTTGCATAATTTGAAACCCTTTTGCCTGAGAATACATGCATCATGTTGTCCCAAGAGGCATACTTTTTAGACTGTTCTGATTAGAATGATTATCATGAAATTAGGTCAGATGCCATGTTGCATCATAAGAATGCCAAAGTGCATAAAGGAGAGCTGGGTGCCCTCCAATCAATTGTAGCCCTTAAAAAGGGCACAAAATCTCAGAATATGTAATAGAAAGAGCCCTCTATCAGCTTGTGACAACCATTATTTCTATATGACAGTGCCATTAAAGATTAAATGTAGGTAACAAGCCCGCAGAGCGCAATATTGGCAAAATAGAAACAAAAAAAGAGAAAAGAAAATGTTATCTTTAAGATCCAAAAAGCCAAGGTCATGCTTTAGTTAAAAAAAACATTAATATACATATATCTATATACATATATATAAAGAGTCAAACCTCTAAGGAATTCAATGGTGTTATCTAGTACCAGATTTAAGAGAGGGTCAAATCCTTTCAAAATACCAGAAGCTTCTCTTCCACCAATAAATTTCACTCTGATTTGTTTGTCCATCAGTCTTCCAAGATCAAGAATGCTTTCTTTCTTCTTCTTCTCTTTAATATCAACTACTGCTGCCTAGAAAATTAAAAACAAAATCAGAATTATGATTCTGACTTAAATCTCACAGAAGATTTAAATAGGCAATGAAGAAGAAGCTATGGCATGAGTCACAAATATATTTTTAAAACGTTCTAGTATCCTAGTCAGAAGTCAGCAAATAGTAGAGCTAATTCTCTTCTATGGAATTTATTATGTCATTTATTTATTTTGTCTCAAGCCACTTTGTACAGAAGTGATGATTGTAGAAAACTTGGGAGGGTGTTCATTCATTTGTAAACTGGAAGTTCTAGCACCCATATTTAATGGTTAAAAGTTATTGGAAGGTGACCAGTCCCCTCCTCTGTACTTTTCACCTCTGGGCAATCCTGTAATTGCATATGGTGGGATAAATAAATTGATTGATTGATATTGCTCAGAGTAATTTAAAGGTCAAATAAATATCACTTTGTGGTTGACACAAGCTATACAGCCTTAGGAGAGCAGTCTTAAAAAAAAAAAAAACAGGCAAACTCCTCATTGTTTTCCAACCAATTTTATAACAGGAAAAAGGCAGAGATATATAATTTTAGCTTTCCAGTTGGTTTGAAACTTTCATGACTTGTTTTGTTCCAAAGGACAGAATGGAAGGGACCCCAAAAAAAACTTACTGTCTCTGATTGGCTTGAAATGAAAAAATGCCCTTAACACAATTTAGAATTAATGAGCTATAAAAATGCTTTTGCACAAAAATGAGGCCCAATACCCCAAAAAAGGTCATTGAGCATGGAAACAAGTGCTATCATGTCCAGTGCAACTGATAATGTGATGTCTACAAATCATAGGCAGCAGAATAGCGCTGCCTAAGTAAAGAACTATGTTGGCACAACACATTTTTTTTCTAGACCAGGGCACTTTGTATTGAAGGAGTTATCATAGAAACTTTGAAAAGGGCTCATTTGTTTGGAAATTGGAAAGGCTAGTGCTCTTTTTAATAGTCTAAAGTGATTGGAAGGCAACTAACATCCCTTCCACACCCACCATTTCCCCAAACACATCTAATCAAAAGTTTGAGATAGCCATTTTGTTCAACATAGTTGATTTCGAGATAGAAATTATGTTTTTGAGGAGGACACTCACCCCCCCAGAGCCCTCAAGGCAAGGGTTGTAAGTTATGCCCTGGGGGCATATAAGGTTTTTTATAGAAAGCATTTTCGTAGAGACTTCAAAAAGGGCTCGTTCGATTGGAAACTGAAAGGGCTAGTGCCCTTTTTAATAGTCGAAAGTGATTGGAGGGCAACTAGCCCCCCTCTCAAGCTCACCATTTCCCCAAACACATCCAATCAAAATTTTGAGATGGCCATTTTGTTCAATGTAGATGAAAGTTCTGGAAATTAGGTCTTTGAGGATGACACTCCCCCCGGAGCCCTCAGGGCTAAGGTTGTAAGTTATGCCCAGTGGACATATAAGGTTTTTTTTTTATAGAAAGTGCTGTTGTAGAAACTTCAAAAAGGGCTCATTCGGTTGGAAATTTAAATTGCTAATGCCCTTTTTAATAGTGAAAAGTGATTGGAAGGCAACTAACACCCCTTCCAAATCCCACCATTTCCCCTTTCACATCCAATCAAACTTTGAGATAGCCCTTGTGTATGCTTGGTAGATTATTTAATTCTATTTTTGGTTTAATGGAGTTATTTACTATTTTTTGAAAAACTTATTTTCTGAAAAAAGTCTTTTTGATTAACCAATAAATAAATGAAACCAAAAACAAACAAAAATTAAAATAAGTCAAACTTAAAACAAGCAGAAATTAATCTGAGTAGGGTTCTAAACCCTATGCTTTCTATAAGCTAGAATATAATTTTTACTTTACTGAAAAAAATTCCTTTAGATGTTTCAACTTTTATAACTTTAAGAAATAAAAAATTAATTAAGATTTTAAGGAATACATATCAGCATATTTATATTAAACTGACAATGCACATTTTTTTCAGTAAATTCATCTGATTTTTTCAGTAAAGGACAAATTATATTCTGGCTTTTAGAAAGCATAGGGTTTAGAACCCTACTCAGATTAGTTTCTGCTCGTTTCGAGTTTGACTTATTTTAATTTATGTTTGTTTTGGGTTTCATTTATTTATTGATTCTGATTTGTGGTAGTTGTATGCTTGGTAGAATATTTGATTCTATTTTTGTTTATTTTTGGTTTAATGGAGTTCTTTGCTTTTTTAGAAAAACTTATTTTATGCAAAAAGATTTTTTAATTAATTGCACAAATATGACAACTCTAACTTTCGAGGCTACTGTATCACCAAAAACAAACCTGTCAGTTGGTACCCACACCAAATACCACAGCCCTGACCAAAAAGAGAAAATAGACCTCCTTCTAAGAGAGATAAGCTGGTACATCTCAGACTTTTTGTTCTTGCTGAAACCCACATTCAAATCACTGGCAAAGAGAGACATCTTGATACCACACTCAACTTCTTTGAACACTATGATGGAAAACATCAGAAGGAAGTCGGCTTTCTATTGTCCAGAAAGACTAGAAGGTCTCTGATTACTGCAAGTACCATCTCTGAAAAAAGTATTATGATATGCCTGAAAGACTCTCTCTTAACAAATTGTCTTTGTCAGTTACCCTGGATCTGATAGAGCTTTTTTAAATATTTAAGGACCTTTTTTTGGGGCTCCATTTTTACAGTTAACATTTTTTTGGCTGATTAATTCTAAATCATATTTTTTATTGTGCCCTGGGGTCCTCTTGAGCCTAAGGGCTCATATTCCTCATGTTACCAACCAAAACAAATTTTGTTGAGCATTAGGGTTCAATTGATCAAGGGACTTACAGGCTTAAATTTCAAACCACAAGCAAGTTTAATTTTCTGGACAGAAAGTTTTCAGGGCCCACTGACACCCTCTTTATGACAATAGAAGCAAGCCCTGAAAGTTTCAAACAAACTAGAAAGCTAAGATCAAACATAACTGCATTTTACTACTGTAAAATTAGTGAGCAATGGGTAGTTTGCATTATTTAGGACCTTTTTCTGTGGGCTACATAGGTCTTGCCATCCTCAGCATGATATTTATCTGACTTTTCAATTATTCTGAGCAATATAACAATCTGGAAGTTTTGATCCAATACCATATGGGATTATAGGGTTGCCCAAAACTAAAAAGTATATGGGAGAACAAAGAACATAATTTTAGTAATAAAAACGTTTCTTTGTGATCTTTATCATTAGGCAATAAAGCAATGCTTCCAAATCTGGGGATAGGGAAAAAATTATGTGTTCATCCATTGTATACAGATTGGGATCTTCAGTTTACTGCATGAATTTTTAGTCTTTTCAAATCTTGACCTACAATAGTGCACATGAAGAAAACATGCTGAGCATTTTCAAAAGTATAATGTGTTTTGTTTTGTTTTACTGAAAAGCCCGCCTGCTGTTAAATAGAAGAAGAAGAAGAAGGATAGAGGCATCTGCACCAGCTTGTAAAATTTTTAGAAGCATTGCTATAAACATGCCTAGAGCTGAGAAAACTATTACAAACAAAATATCTAAAAACTGATTTGATTTTTTGCACTGAATAGGGAGATCTAATGATTTGCAGTATTCAAGCATGAAACACTGCATATACTATTTCTCACGGAGGTGACTCCACAAGAGGAAATGTGTCCACAGACTGAGTGAAACAACCTAAAAACTCTTTTACATAGTAGTTTTGTGATGAGGATACAGGATTCATAGTTGGACTAGCAAAGATGTTCTAGCATTCAATGGGTCGACTATCATGTTCTTGTATTTTATTGAAGGAATTCACAGTACTTTACTAGTAGCCAGGCAACATGCGAAAAGAGAACTTAGGTTAATGCTAATGAAATAAAACAAAATATCATAGTTTATAAACAAATTTCAGCTATATATTTGCACATTAGGGGGAGGAGGGATGGATCAGGGGTAAAGCATAGCATATATTACATATGTAACCTAGCCTAGGTATCCTTTTCCCCTCTAAACCCCCCAAAAACAACAGCTTAAATATTGTTATGCAATGATAAACCACATTTTGCAATCCAATTCTCTATTGAAGGAACCATTTGACTAGTTTCTTAAGAATCTTTACTATATAATATTTCACTAGTTGCTGGCTATTACTAAAGTACTGAATCCACTTCTTCTAAGCAAAGCTCTTTCCTTCCTTGGTATAATCCCTGGTAGAAGTTTCATATTATCAATTAAACCATGCTTATATAGTCCTAAAACAATATGGATTGCAGAATTATTTGAATGAAAGGAAAAATTAACAACAAACTGAATGTCACTACATAATGGCTATCAAATCTTGGATAAAGATGCTTCTCAAACATATACATGCATAGATAATTTCGGAGACCAGACTGCCTTTCCATGACGATAAATAAAAGTTCAAATAGGGATAAAATCCTTTTAATAGACAGTGTTTTTTATAACAGTGATAAAAATTAACAAAAATACCAGATATTTCGGTCAAATATACAGTGACCGTCATCAGTAGTAAAACTTTTTTTTTTTTTTTTTTTAATAATGTGATTTAAAGCCTTGAAATGTAAGCTTCGTTCAAACTTTTCTTCCTTGAAAGTGCCCAAATGTAAATTGAATTTTAGTGAAGGTGGCACAATTCTCATCTTCTTACATCGTACAAGAAAATCCGGCTGGTTGATAACATGTGCATGTTTTTTCTGAGTTATTATATATTTATACACAATTTTGGTCAAAACATCCCCATAAATATGACGTAGATTATTTCGGAGACCACACTGCCTTTCCATGACGATAAATAAAAGTTCAAATAGGGATAAAATCCTTTTAATAGACAGTGTTTTTTATAACAGTGATAGAAATTCACAAAAATACCAGATATTTCGGTCACATATACAGTGACCGTCATCAGTAGTAAAACTCTTTACTACTGATGATGGTCACTGTATATGTGACCGAAATATCTGGTATTTTTGTGAATTTCTATCACTGTTATAAAAAACACTGTCTATTAAAAGGATTTTATCCCTATTTGAACTTTTATTTATATACATGCATAATAGTGACTCACAGTTGGATATTGACTACTGTGTTATTTCTTCTGGTGTCTACATTGACAATGTTCATGTTGATCAGGATAACTGTGATTATGACCACCTACCCCTTTCAGTTCACATACCACTCAGTGCCTTTTTTTTGTTCTTTCCAAATACAATAATCACTTTCACTGTAAATGAGTTTTACTCTCACCCCTATATATACCAATTTAGGTTCTATATTTGCACATTTTAAAGTTTATTTCTGATGTAAATGAGAGGTAAGTTTAAACTTTACCACCACCTCCCTAATCTGCAAATATATACCCTGAATTGGTATAGGCTATACAGGGGTGAGGAGGGGTAGAATTCATTTTCAGCAAGTGATTATTATTTTTGGAAAGAGCATAAAAAAGGCATTAAGTGGTAAGTTAGTGCCGTTTTTTCACTCGTCAATGTGCTAAGATCTTACATATTTTTTAATAAAAAGCTTAAAAGTGAAATCTTTGAAAAAAGATCTTACATCTGTGGTCGTTTTTGTGCAAATGTCTTTCATCATTCTGCTCTGATCAGTGGTATGAGAACAAAGACGAGTATATCATCAAAGTTCTTTCGTCATTGTTCTATATAGCAGAAAAGTGGCGTTCTTCACACTTTTTGCTAACATCAGTGAGCTGTAAGATCTTAGAACAAAGATGAGTTAAAAAACGATAATCTTTGCATAAAGATGTACGATCTTAGATGTAAGATCTTAGTGCTAAAAAACAGGCCTATCACTTTATCTGGAAGTCAATAATATAAACAACAAAAAATTTACCCTATGTCCTAGGCTAAATACCAAAAGTGGATAACCAAAAGAGACTGGAATAAAGCAGATTGACAACTGTATATCAGTGCTCACCTTAGTAAAATTCTACTTTAGCTACTTTTGGCTATCTTGGAAAGGGGCTAAGCTAGGAAAATGAAACTTTCAGGGATAGGTCTACAGGCTAAAGTATGTCATTGGAATGTATTTTGAAGTACCTACCTCCACTCCTTCTCTCCCTAGAGGGTCCTGACCTTTGATGACCTTTAAAAATCAGTGTGTTATAAAAGTGAAACCTTGCAAAATAGATCTTCTGCTTAAATGAAGTAAAACAAAATTATTTTTGGCTTAACAACTTTGCTCTATCCCAATTTACAAGGTTTTAAAGATATCAAATACATTTCCTAAATTTTGAAAAAAAAAACATTGATATGGCTTATAATTCTACTCAAAGAACAGGAATTGCATTTTCAGAACTAAAGCCAGAAAAAGAAACTGATAACTGAAAATTAAGGTAAAATGTTGGTTTTTCAAAATTTTAATAGGTATAGACCTGTCATGTAGGCAAATTTCAGGACCCTCTAGAGGGGGAAGGGGTGGAGATAGGTACTTAAAAATACCTTCCCAGGACATAGTTTAGCCTGTAGATCCTTCCCTGAAAGTGTCATTTCCCTAACCCCTTTCCAAGATAACCAAAAGTAGCTAAAGTAGAATTTTACCCTGACTTTTCTTTTGTCTATAATCAAGGTTCTATTTAATTTGCCGGGTACAAATGTTATATCCTTTCGAGCTTTGGTTAAGCTTAATGTAAAGCCTATTATAGCCAGATTGTGCTGTGTCTGAAAAAGGCTGAAGAAGTGGCTGTCCTACTTTGTTGTTTTAAGCTCAATTTGAAATTTTTCCAAGATTTAAAAACTATAAAAAAAATCACAAGAAATTGTGGCTTAGAATTTGGGTAGGCTAATATGAAGCTACCTTGAAAAGGCCACCTTTTGACATAAAAAAAAGTTAGAATTTCAGCATCATATTAAATAAAGCACAAGCAGAAATCTTTAAGGTAAACTTTATGCAGTTCATATTACTGACATACAAATAAAGTCAACATATCACTTGATGCCTTTTTTATGCTCTTTATGAATATAATAATTGCTTCTATTGGAAATTCTAATTTACCCACCCCCCTTATGTGCAAATATATACCATGAATTGGAATATACCATGAATTGTTGACAGCAAAGTTTTGAATTGCAAAATTCAGTGCTATTTTTGTCAATGGCATTTAATAAACTTGAAATGGTTTGAAAATATTTTATATTTGAGTTGCCTAATAAATGAGATTTGAATTATTAGAAATAAGTATTTTTGGAATATATTACTCTTGAACAACCTCTTTATAAACTATTTATATATTTTTAACCACTTTCCAATAACTTAACTAGTGTTGATAATGTCTTTGTGTGGTTACAATTCAGGGCATATATTTGCACATTAGGGGGGTGGGGTGGGTAAATTTGAATTTCTGATAGAAGCATTTATTATATTTTTAAAGAGCATAAAAAAGGGGATACCACTGGATAGCTAATTTGACAGTATATATATATATATATATATATATATATATATATATATATATATATATATACATCTTCAAATTAGCCAACCAGTAGGCTATTATAAGCCTAGGAGCCTAGCTGAAAATAAAGAAACATGTCAAGAAAACAATTAAAGCAACAACCCCCCAAAAAATTAAGAAAACAACTTCTACATCCCTGATTTTCCTAAAGAAAGACAGTTTTTCATCCCTTTCTCCCTCATGCTCATCATACGACAGCAATTCTAGCTCAGTTTAATGCATCTACTGACAAAAAGCAGAGCTTAACTTTTGCCAGTCTAAGAATTTTTTATGAAACTTGAATTTTTTTTTAAAGGCATACAACCATTATTAATAATTAGTAACAATTTTGATTATTTTTGAGGAATGGTGAGGTTTTTAAATGGTTGGCTTTCTTACCAATAAATAATCAGCTTTTCAATAATCCAACAGGGTACAGTATTGCTTTACTGGTCACAGCAAACCTATTTCCCAACATGGTTGTTTTTTCTAATCTAAACAGAAAACTGGTTGGAAACTGAATGGACAGCCATTTTGCAAAATTGGTTTGGAGTCTTTTTTCTTGAACTGTGGCTATTCACTTTGTAAAACAAATAACAGGAAACATTTAATCTAGTTTTATTCAGGATTCTGATACTGTTAGAGCTCTGCCTCAAATTTTACTATTTTCTCCTTTCTAATCTTTTTCTAAGGTTTCAGTAATCTTTCACATTAAAAAAAATACATTTGCAGTTTTTTTTTGCCATTTTTTAGGATTTAATTAAATAATTTCAAGATGAATACTTTATTTGGAAAACCCAATTGAACCTATCCAAAAATTTGTTGGTAACAAACTGCAAGTAAGGAGTGATGCGGCTCAATAGTAACTAAAACGCTAAAAAACGGAATTTTAAACAGAGTTTGTTATGGTGATTCTAATTATACAAGCTTTTTTAAGTTTAGTGTTACCCATCAAAGGTTACGAGTCCGATAGAATTTGCTTGGTTTTCAAAAAAGGGGAGAAACACCCCCTAAAAGTGAAAAAATCTCACCAAAAATCACCAATATCAGATTAAGCATTGTAATTTAATTAAACTTCTTTTTTTTCAAGCATAGGATATAATACTTCAGCTAAATTGTGTTTTTCTTTAGATAAAAACAAGCCTGCAATAAGTTCTGGTGATGGTGCCAATAGTTGGTGTTGCATTTATTGCCATAAGGCTTATAATGGTTTTGGGTGCTTTGGGTTACTTTTAATGGGTATGAGGGGCATATTCATTGGCAATGTTTCCCTGAAGAGCTTTCAACCAATTACACCAGATCAGCAATAGAGCTAAAGGAGTTCTTAAGGTTAAGAGGAACAAAGTTTGCTGCAAGATATGTTTGGAAGAGTAGAAGTTCTTTTTTATTAGTTAATACTGTTGCTTTTTGATATTTTTTACATTTTGATATTAAAATTTTATTTGTTTCATTATCAAGCTCCTATCTAAAAAAATATGGAATTTTGTATTTTTTTGCCAGAAGAAAGATCATGCATGTGTGTTTATTGTGTTTTTCTAGTGGTAACTGTATTGGCCCAGGGGTCCTAGAATATCAGGAGAGGGCTCAAACAGAGATTAAATGTTTTAGTGCCCATTTTAAGTGACTAAAAAGATTGTAGGGCAACTAGGCCCTCTTCCAAGCATCTTTTTTCCCAAGATTGTCTGATCCAGATTTTGTGCAGCATAGTTGAAAGTCCCATTAGCTATACCTTTGCCAGTAATATGACCCCCCCCCCCCACAGCACAAGAGGAAAGCTCTAGAAGTTATAAAATTTACTCATTGTTTACATATAATATCTATATTTAGCATACATGAAGAGGATTTCTACAAAAAGGATTTTCCATTGGGAGAGGTTTCCAGGGGGTAAAATTCTTAGGGAAATTTTAATCTGGGTGAATTTGCCAAAATTGATTTTTTTTTCATGGATGGTACCACAATTTTCATTTGGTTAAAGAAAATGATGCAATTACATATACCAAATCTCAATCTTGGTCAGTAAATCCAGCGGTTTTAATGACTTTTGCATTGATTTAATGTATCATCTTTAAAACATATAATATGCTAATTATAGGCACAAAAAAACAGTTGGTAAAAATAACCAGCCATTCAGTAAAATCTGTCACTGTCCTCCCAACCATTTTGGCTACTAACATGCTTTTACAAAACTGCAGTCTTCTATCAGAATAAAGCTCTTATATCTGGAAAAATTACCCACTTAGCCCCCCCCCCAAAACAAATTGTGTGATAGGGCAAAACCAACAGAATTCAAGAAAAATGTAAGAAATAAGTATATCACAAATTCATGCCTGAAAGTGAATATATTTTTAGTCTGGAATTTTGAATTTCCTTTATTTGCTGTTGTACTTAATTTAGCTTTTTTTTGAAGCATAGGATATAATACCTCAGCTGATTTCTTTGTTCTTCTTTAGGTAGAAATAAGCCTCCAACAAGTGTTGTACCTCCAAGATGGTAGCAATAATTAGTGGTGCATTTATTGTAATAAGGCTTGGAATGGTTGTAGATGCTTTTGGGTGACTTGTGATGGGTGCAAGGGGCATCCCTGAAGACCTATCAACCAATTACACCAGGTCATCAAAAGAGTTAGATGACTTCTCTCTGTTTCCTAAGTTAATTCTGGTTCTTTTTTATATTTTTTACTTTGGGATATTATAATTTTGTCTGTTCTCAATACAAGTGTCTGAAAGTTTAAATGTTTTTGTCTACTTTGATATCTTTACTTTTGTTTGTTTTCAATATAATAACCTGAAGGTTTAAATGTAAAGTAGCTTCTCTGATCCTGGTCAGAAAACTGGTTGTGTCCCATGTCAGTCTTCTGATTGACATGTCAGAGTATGTGAATAAAGTATAGCCTAGGTTGGAAAACTGGTTTGGCCTGTTGTGTACATGCAGGGGCAAATCTCCAGCATTTTTATTGGGGGGGGGGGGGGGAAGAGGGGTCCATATCTAGATAGTCAAAGGGCATGGTATGTATGATATTTTTTCTTCACATTATTGGGGGGGGGCAATTGCCCCCCCCCCTCTGCCACCCCTGTGTACATGTTTATTGTTGTGAGCTTCAATAAGTAGTTTCATATATCAGCAATACTGCTTTTTGCATACTTTTCAAAGTGTATTAAACAAGCAATGATAGAGATTTTAGGTAGTGTATAAATCATATCTGAGTCATTTGTTTTGTGGTTTTTGTGCTGATAAAAGTACAGAATATTGTTCTGATAGTTGGCAAACTGGTTTAGTACCCTACTCCATAAAAAACAGTTAACACACTTTGCAAGGGGAGAACTTTTACCTTCACTTCTTTCTTTGTTTGTCCAGTTTTTAAAAGAAATTCATGAATTTCTTAGAATCTATATATTTACACAGTACATACCCCCAGCCCTCTAATGTGCAACTATATACAGAGAATGGTCAATATATACCAAATCATATTATTGAGTTAGGACTAAAGTGAATACACCATTTGATGCCTTTTTTATGCTGATTACAAATATAATAAGCATTTCTATTTAAGATGAATTTCAGCCCCCCCCCCTATCAAGGTAAATTCAGGTTTAGGTTAGGTATAGCCTGTATAGGGGGGGGGGGCTTAAATTCATTTCCGATAGAAATGCTTATTAGCCTATATTTGTAATCAGCATAAAAAAAGGCATCAAATGGTGTATTCACTTTAGTTGAAACTCAATAATATGATTTGGTATATATTGACCCAGAGAATTGCATCCTTAAAATAACATTCATTTGCATCACAAATGAACTTTATACCCATATTAGTCAAATGATGGATGTCCTACAAAAAGGTATCAAGTGGTATGTTCAATTTATTTGTAAGTCAATAATATGAACTGAAAAAAACTACCAACTTTAATAGGCCTTCCACAGTTAGCTAAAACTAAATCTTCAATTTGGAGGGGGGTATAGGCTATGGAGAATCTGACAAGCTCACAAAATTTTCTTATGGATGATTCAAGAGCATTCTAACTACAATTTTAGAGGTAGCTAGATCCTCTTGACAATAAGCTTCTCAACTAGAATGGTATTACAAACCATTGTACTTTTAACTGAACCAGACAGTCAATCAACTAGCCCAGCCTACATAAAATATTTACAGACTTTGTATTCTTCTTTAATCATAGTGATTTGTTTATTGCTGGGTTGCCAACTCAGCAGTCCAGGAATATTTCCGCTGAGCATCCAGAGATTGTTGTTTTTAGCCAAAATATATTCAAGTTTCGTCTATAATATGTCGATTTTGAAATCTATGAGACTATTGGTATTTTTTTACTACTTGTTTTATTGATCAAAAGACACTTTGTAAACCTCTTCCAAAGTGGCCTGTTTGACTGACTTGACTTGGCCAACCATGACTAAGCCAACTTCTTATAAGGGTTTCAAGAGTCCCAAGAATTTATCTAATGAGGAGTGTATGGTTGCAGTACAAATAAAACGGAAGGCTCGTAAACTGTTTCAAAAGAATACTTCTACATCTACAGGAATTTCCTATAAGAAAGCATGTGCTGAAGTAAAATTGTTATGTAATAAAGCTAAGCAGTCTATATGGTCCAATTTTAAAGCAAGTATCAGCTTCAGGACCCCAATTTTAAAGATTCAAAACTTTTTTAGCTAACTCAATAGTGGTAAGCAGTCTAATGATGACCATAAATATGATGTCATGCAGGATGGATTTCTAGTTTCCTCAGATGAGACGAAAACAAAAATTTTTTTCTGATATTTATAAAAATGATTTTTCTGATTCTCATTGCCTTCGACCTCCATTTTGTATTCTTCCTCATACGTCCTTACATAAAAGGTTCTTAATGGAACAATTTTCCCTTGATGGATTTAATGCAGCACTCAGTTCTCTTAATATAAAGTCTTCCCCTGGACATGATGGTATTTAAATTACATGGATTTTTGAGACCGCAGTTGTTTTCAATTCTGCCCTCTTAAGTCTGTATAATCTTGTTTGGTAAAGCAAAAAGTTCGCAGATGCTTTGAAGATTACCTGGGTCTTTCCTGCTTTAAAACCGTCTTACCCATTTAGTGACCCTAAATCTTGCCGACCTATATCTGTTTTACCAGCCTTTAATAAAGTCCTTGAAAAGCTTATTCTACCAAGAACTGAGTGGTTTGCTGAAATTAATAATCTGTTTTCAAGTGAATAAACAGGCTTCAGAAAAGGACAGCGCTCTGTGGATAACATCCCTCTCCTTGAAATTGATGTTTGTAACTCTTTCAAAAAAAGACACAATGGCAGTCCTGTTTGACTGGTCGGATGCCTATGGAAATGTAGTCCATGATAAACTGATTGATCTTTAAGCTAACCTGGATTTTCTGTACTCTTCCATAACTTTCATGAAGTCCTTTTTAACTTATTAATTAAAAAAAACTTTCCTAAAAATATGTTTTTCAAAGAAAATTAAAGTAAATTTTAAAATTAAGCTCTGTAGATTTGAATACCTTTTAAATTTCAAAATCAAAACGACCAGAAATTACTATTAAAGAATAAATGAAACCCAAAACGAAAATAAATTAAATAAACAATCACAGCAAGAAACATACAACAAGTGATAATATAAATGAATAAATAGATTTTAAAGCGAATAATGCTTAGATTTAAATATGAAAATCAAGCTTAAACGAAAAAAATAATTTGCTATTAAAGTATAAATGAAACTTAAAACGAAACAGAAATTAAATAAACAATCAATGCGAACAAACATACAATATATATAAATGTAAATGAATAAATAAATCTTAAAACGAGTGAAACTTAAATTGAATATGCAAATGAAGTTTGAATCGAATAAAAATAACTACAAACAAGAGTTTGGTTACCGCCTCACTGCAGAAGCCTAAAACCTAATGCGTCATTGGCGCCTTACTGAAAACTTTATGAGTCTTGGACAGTCTTGGAAAGTATAAACAAAATCAAATTGAATATTAGTTATATAATGATATTAATTGTTGAAAGATCCATCAGTTCAAGATTTTTTTTCACTGTAATTTTTATTTTCATTTTCAATGCTGCAAGAACTGGAAAAGAATAAATTTGTAATATAAGAGTAATTCGTTTTCAGTGAAGCGCCAGTTACACAGAAGGCTTTAGGTTTTTCAAGTTAAAGAAGGGGGCAATATCCAAATTTTGTTTGTAGTGAAATTATATTTGTCTTGACCAATCTTAGAAAGAACTAATAAATTAAACTGAATATTTTATGTATAATGATATTAATTGCTGAAAGCTCATCAGTTCAAAATTTTACTGCAATTTTAATATTTATTTTCAATATTAAGTACAAAAGAAAACCTTTGTAATATAATTCGTTTTCAGTAAAGAGCCATAAGGGTTCAATGAATTACTACTTATTTATTTTTCCAGGGGCACCTTATGTGGCAGAGGTGGTCGCATAAACTATGGAACGGGGTTCATTGAATTACAAATTAAAATTTATAGTGCCCTTACACCAGGGACAGATCCAGGATTTTTTAGGGAGGGGGCAAAATAGGTTGATCCGATAAACTTGCGTTAGGAGCAAGTTTAATTAACGTAATCTTGCGTTAATTAAGTAAATTACATTACTTTAGACTAAGTTAGGGGGGGGGGGGGGCCCCCCTCGCCTCTGTCCTGTATCCGCCACTGCCTTACACTCTTTGTATCTTTCCTTGTTAGGGAGGAGAGCAGATGCCTAATAGTTGTGTGTCAATACGAAAACATTCTAACTCTCATTGAGCCTTCAGATACAAACAGAATTAGTTCAAAGGGACGGGTGGGGAAAAAGGGCGGGGGGGGGAGTATTTGCCCTACGATTGATTTTGACTCGTAAGAGCTGGACTAGAACTTCCAATTTCCAATCAAATGAGCCCTCTCTGAAGTTTATACGAAAATCCCTTCCTGCCCCCGGGCCCTGTAAAAAAGTAATAAAACATGACAAATTTAACAAATAAGAGCTATACAAGAACAAAGTGAGCATTAAAAGAAAAACTCAGACCTATCAATTGGTGTCAGCTCAAGAAAATTTACGATGGAAGAGGGAAATTTACTGTTGAACATCTAGAGGAATGTGAAATTTTTGTTTTTATTTTTCTTTAAAATTAATTAAAAAAAACTTTCCGAAAATAAGTTTTTCAAAGAAAAGTAAAGGCCATTTTAAACTTAAGCTCAGGAGATACAAATACCTGTTAAAATTCAAACTCAAAACGACCAGAAATTACTATTAAAGAATAAATGAAGCCCAAAACGAACGGAAATTAAATAAACAATCATAGCAAAAACATACAACAAGTAATAATATAAATTAATAAATTGATCTTAAAGCGAGTAATGTTTAGATTGAATATGAAAATCAAGCTTAAGACGAAAATAAATATTTTGCTATTAAAGTATAAATGAAACTTAAAACGAACAGAAATTAAATAACAATCAATGCAAACAAACATACAATATATATTAATGTAAATGAATAAATAAATCTTAAAACGAGTGAAACTTAAATTGAATATGCAAATCAAGTTTGAATCGAATAAAAGTAAATGCAAACAAGAGTTTTGGGAATCGCTTCACTGCAGAAGCCTAAAACCTACTGCGTCATTGGTGCTTTACTGAAAACAATTCTTTCATTAATTAAGATTTTAGGGAATAAATATCAGCATATGTATATTAAATTGACAATGCAAATTTTTTTTCAATAAACTCATTTAAATTTGTTTCAGTAAAGTACAAATTATATTCTGGCTTTTAAAAAGCATAGGGGTTTTGAACCCTACTCATATTAATTTATGCTCGTTTTGAGTTTGACTCAAATATTTATTTTAATATTTATTTGTTTTGGGTTTCATTTATTTATTGATACTGATTTGGGATAGTTGTATGCTTAGTAGATTATATGATAGTCCGGACGCCAGGTGTTGAAAGTGTGAATCATACCACGACGGAATGGGGCTGCTACGAGAATTAGCCTACCCTCCACCCCCTAAATTGACCATGCGGATTCAAAAAAACCAATGGCACTTGCTTGCGAGTAGTGGAAAGCTCCGAAACTTGACATTTTATTATATTTTGGTGTTTCATGCAAGAAAATGCACGTTGCACAAAGTTTGAGGTGCAGTTCTCCGCTCAAATAGAAATGCTTAGAAGCTATAGAATGTTTTCATAACTAGCCAATACGATTAGTTAGAAAAAATTGCATGGATATAAAAAATGGCAAAACTATATGAGTCTTTAAAAGTCTTAGAAAGTATAAACGAAACCAAGCTGAATAATAAATGCACAATGAAATTGATTGTTGAGAGATCCTTGAGCCACATATTTTTTTTTCACAGTAATTTTATTTTACTTTTCAATGCTGTAAGAACTGGAAAATAATAAATTTGTTATGTACGAGTAATTCGTTTTCAGTGAAGCACTAATGACACAGAAGGCTTTAGATTCTTACAGTTAAAGAAGGGGGCAATATCCAAATTTTGTTTTTAGTGAAACTTTATTTGTCTTGACCAATCTTGAAAAGAACTAATAAATTAAACTGAATATTTGATGCATAATGACATTAATTGCTAAAAGCTCATCAGTTCAAAATTTTACTGTAATTTTAACATTTATTTTCAATATTAAGTACAAAAGAAAACATTTGTAATATAATTCGTTTTCAGTCAAGCGCCAATGACGCAGTAGGTTTTAGGCTTCTGCAGTGAGGCGATACCCAAACTCTTGTTTGTAGTTATTTTATTCGATTCAAACTTGATTTGCATATTCAATTTAAGTTTTACACGTTTTAAGATTTATTTATTCATTTACATTAATATATATTGTATGTTTTATTCGCATTGATTGTTTATTTAATTTCTGTTCGTTCTAAGTTTCATTTATACTTTAATAGCAAAATATTTGTTTTCGTTTTAAGCTAGATTTTCATATTCAATCCTAGCATTACTCGCTTTAAGATCTATTTATTCTTTTATATTATTACTTGTTGTATGTTTTTGCTATGATTGTTTATTTAATTTCTGTTCGTTTTGGGTTTCATTTATTCTTTAAAAGAAATTTCTGGTCGTTTTGAGCTTGAATCTTAACAGGTATTTTGTATCTCCTGAGGTTAAGTTTAAAATGGCCTTTACTTTTCTTTGAAAAACTTATTTTTCGGAAAGTTTTTTTTTAATTAATTTTTGTTCGTTTTTGATTGCAAAAAGTTTCAAGTTTTTTTGGCATGGGGGGGGTACTGACGGCCCGATTATTCTTGTCTTTAAAAAACGTACCTAGAACTTTCAGTTTAAATGGAATGAGGCTTTTTCCAAAGTCTATACGATTACCTCTTTGATAAAAACCTTATATGTGAACAATAGACAGCTTGCATAACTTGTGGACAGCGATTGACAACAACGAATGTATCGAAAAAATAGCTCCAATAAGGAGTCTAGACCATTTCACTTGCTGACACAAAGGGTTCACGGCTGTTTGGAATTGACCTTAATAGGAATTTGTGTGCCAAAGCAATTTTGCATCTATCACAGAGTATGTATTTTAACCTTATAATTGGATAATTATAATATATTTCCTATGGTTTCTTCCCATACAAAACCCCGTCCCATAAGTTATAAACCCCCCTTAATAAGTTATGCCCCAGGGCATAACTTACAAGGCCTACCCCTGGGCCCTGGTGGGATGTGTCGACACCGGAGTTTTTGTTATCAGAACTTTGAACTATTTTAACAAAACGTCCATCTCAAAATTTTTATATGATGCATTGAGGGCGTGTAGAAGGGAGAGGGGCTAGTTGCCCTTCAATTTCTTTTGACTCTTGAAAAGTGAACAAGAACTTTCAATTTCCAATCAAACGAGCCCTCTCTAAAGTTTATACGAGCATCCTTCCATAAGAAATACTATGAAAGATTCGGAGAATCCTTAAATTACATCCCTTGCCCTGAGGGCTTTGGGGGAGTTGTAATCCTCAAAGACCTAATTTCCAGAACTTAAAACTACGTTTAATAAAATGGCTGTCTTAAAAATTTCGATTGGATGTGTTTGGGGAAAAGATGGGCGTGAGAGGGGGGTTAGTCACCCCCTTCAGTGTAGTAAATCAACTACACTGAACAAAATGAATATCTCAAAATTTTGATTGGATGTGTTTGGGGGAATGATGGGCGTGGGGGGGGGGCTAGTTGCCCTCAAATCACTTTCGACTATTAAAAAGGGCACTAGCCCTTTGAATTTCGAATTGAAAGTGCCTGTTTTGAAGTTTCTACGACAACGCCTTCTATAAAAACCTTAAATGCCCCCAGGGCATAACTTAAAACTCTTGCCGAGGGTTCTGGGGGAGTGTCCTCCTCAAAAATATATTTTCTATCTGGAAATCATCTACACTGAACAAAACGGCTATCCCAAAAGTTTGATTGGATGTGTTTGGGGAAATGATGGGCGTAGGGAGGGGGGGCTATTTCCCCTCCAATCACTATTTACTATTAAAAAGGGCACTATCCTTTTGAATTTCCAATCGAATGAACCTTTTTTGAAGTTTCTACGACATCACCTTCTAAAAAACCATATATGCCCCCAGGGCATATCTTAGAACCCTTGCCCTGACGGTTCTGAGGGAATGTCCTCCTCAAAAAAATATTTTCTATCTGGAAATCAGCTACACTGAACAAAATGGTTATCTCAAAATTTTGATTGGATGTGTTTGGGGAAATGATGGGCATAGGGGGGGGGGAGGGGCTAGCTGCCCTCCAATCGCTTTTGACTATTAAAAATGGCACTAGCCCTTTAATTTCCAATCGAATGAGCCTGTTTTGAAATTTCTACGACAACGCCTTTTATAAAAACCCTAAATGCCCTCAGGGCATAACTTAAAACCTTTGCCTTGAGGGTTTTGGGGGAGTGTCCCCCTCAAAAATATATTTTCAATCTGGAAATCAACTACGCTGAACAAAAATGGCTATCTCCAAATTTTGATTGTATGTGTTTAGAGGAATGATGGGTGTAGGGTGGGGGGGGCTAGTTGCCCTCCAATCACTCTTGACTACTAAAAAGGGCACTATCCTTTTGAATTTCCAATCGAATGAACCTTTTTTGAAGTTTCTACAACAACGCCTTCTATAAAACCTTATATGCCCCCAGGGCATATCTTCAACCCCTTGCCCCGAAGGTTCTGGGGGAGTGTCCCCCTCAAAAACATATTTTCTATCTGGAAATCAACTACGCTGAACAAAATGGCTATCTGAAAATTTTGATTGGATGTGTTTGGGGGAATGAAGGGCGTGGGGGGGGGATGGGGCTAGTTACACTCCAATCACTGTCGACTATTAAAAAGGGCACTAGCCCTTTAATTTCCAGTCGAATGAGCCAGTTTTGAAGTTTCTACGACAACGCCTTCTCTGAAAACCTTCTATGCACCCAAGGCATAACTTAAAACCCTTACCGTGAGGGTCGTGGGGGAGTGTCCTCCTCAAAAATATATTTTCTATCTGGAAATCAACTACACTGAACAAAATGGCCATCTGAAAATTTTGATTGGATGTGTTTGGGGAAATGATGGGCGTGAGGGGGGGGGGAGGGGGGCTAGTTACACTCCAATCACTTTCGACTATTAAAAAGGGCACTAGCTCTTCAATTTCCAATTGAATGAGCCTGTTTTGAAGTTTATACGACAACGCCTTCTATAAAAACCTTATATGCCCCCAGGGCATAACTTAAAACCCTTGCCCTGAGGGTTGTGGGGGGGTATCCTCCTCAAAAATATATTTTGTATCTGGAAATCAACAACGCTGAACAAAATGGCTATCTCAAAATTTTGATTGGATGTGTTTGGGGAAATGATGGGTGTGGGGGGGGAGGGGGGCTAGTTACACTCCAATCACTTTCGACTATTAAAAAGGACACTAGCTCTTTAATTTCCAATTGAATGAGCCTGTTTTGAAGTTTCTACGACAACGCCTTGTGTAAAAACCTTAGATGCCTCCAGGGTATAACTTAAACCCCGTGCCCTGAGGGTTGTGGGGGGGGTATCCTCCTCAAAAATATCTTTTCTACCGGGAAATCAACTACGTTGAACAAAACGGCTATCTAAAAATTTTTAGTGGATGTGTTTGGGGGAATGATGGGCGTGAGGGGGGGGGGGGGGCTAGTTGCCCTCCAATCATTTTCGACTATTAAATAGGGCACTAGAACTCTCGATTTCCATTCGAATGATCCCCTTTTGAAGTTTCTACGACAACCCCTTCCATATGAAGTGCCTCTGGGAAAAAATAAATAATAAATAATAAAACATTGGAGCCGTATGGCCTTAACTATAGGCAACGCTACAGCGTTGCCTCTGATACCAGGGCAGTGTCATGAGCGACCTATTTTCAGGTGGGGAAACCCGTATTATATCAATTGCACCGCATGTAATTTATATTAACTGGCATCCTCATAGACTCACCCTTGTGTTGGTGATTTAATTCAGAACTTGAGATGAATGACTTGTTTGTTCTCTACTCTTCAGGAGCAGTACTGTTTAATTGCGAATAGTAGTACACCTTACCAGCTATTTGTTAATGTTCAGAAAGCCATGGGCATAACTGGTCTTCAGCTGGAAAAATCATCTACTACAATATGCATGGGCGCCCATAAAGGGGGGGGGCAGGGGTGCCCGTCCCCCTGGATGAATGAGGCTGCATAATTTTTATATTTTTGTTCTGAGATTTCTATTATATAGTATTAAAAAAGCCAATTAGACGAGGTTTGCCCCCCCCCCCCTGGAATTCAGCGTATGGGTGCCCGTGACAATATGGGCACACTGGAATAGATCGGTGAACAAAGTAATGAATAGATATAACTATATTTTTTCCGTTTTATCAATTACCAGAAAATCTAGTGACGGGAAATCTGCAGCTCAAGCCCACAGACCCGTAACCCTGCGTCAAATATTTCAATTTATTTTTATACTCCATCTAGCCGAAAAAAAATTGCACCGCGAACTCTGTTTGAGCAGCTTCATGAGTTAGACCTAGTTTTATCGAGTAGCTACTGGTCTTATCAGAGGCAACGCTGTAGCGTTGCCTATAGTAAAGGCCATACGGCTACAATGTTTTATTATTATTATTTTTTTTCCCAGAGGAACTTCATATGGAAGGGGTCGTCGTAGAAGCTTCAAAGGGGGCTCATTCGATTGGAAATCGAGAGGTATAGTGCCCTTTTTAATAGTCGAAAATGATTGGAGGGCAACTAGCCCCCACGAGCCCATCATTCCCCCAAACACATCCAATCAAAATTTTGAGATAGCCATTTTGTTCAGCGTAGTTGATTTCCTGATAGAAAATATATTTTTTAGGAGGACACTCCCCCATAACCCTCAGGGCAAGGGTTATAAGTTATGCCCTGGGGGCATATAAGGTTTTTTATAGAAGACTTTGTCGTAGAAAATTCAAAACTGGCTCAATCGATTGGAAATTAAAGGGCTAGTGCCCTTTTTAATTGTCAAAAGTGATTGGAGTGAAACTAGCCCCCCTCCCCCCCACGCCCATCATTTCCCCAAACCCATCCAATCAAAATTTTGGGATAGCCATTTTGTTCAGCGTAGTTGATTTACTGATAGAAAATATATTTTTGAGGAGGGCACTCCCCCACAACCCTCAGGGCAAGGGTTTTAAGTTATTTCCTGGGGGCTTATGAGGTTTTTCTAGAAGGCGTTGTCGTAGAAACTTCAAAAAAGGCTCATTCAAATGGAAATTGAAAGGGTTAGTGCCCTTTCTAATAGTCGAAAGTGATTGGAGCGCAACTAGCCCCACCCCTCCCCAAGCCCATTATTCCCCCAAACACAACCAATCAAAATTTTGAGATAGCCATTTTGTTTAGCGTAGTTGATTTTCCAATAGAAAATATATTTTTGAGGAGGACACTCCCCCACAATCCTCAGGACAAGGGTTTTAAGTTATGCCCTCGGGGCATATAAGGTTTTTATAGAAGGCGTTGTCGTAGAACTTCAAAACTGGCTCATTCGATTGGAAATTAAAGGGCTAGTGCCTTTTTTAATAGTCGAAAGTGATTGGAGTTCAACTAGCCCCCCCCACACCCCTCATTTCCCCAAACACATCCAATCAAAATTTTGAGATAGCCATTTTGTTCAGCGTAGTTGATTTCCAGATAGAAAATACATTTCTGAGGAGGACACTCCCCCACAACCCTCAGGGCAAGGGTTTTAAAATATACCCTGGGGTTATATAAGGTTTTTATAGAAGGCGTTGTCGTAGAAACTTCAAAACAGGCTCATTCGATTGGAAATTAAAGGGCTAGTGCCCTTTTTAATTATTCGAAAGTGTTTGGAGTGCAACTAGCCCCCCCCCTCCCCGACGCGCCCAGCCTTGACCCAAACACATCCAATCCAAATTTTTAGATATGCATTTTGTTCAGCGTAGTTGATTTCCAGATAGAAAATTTTTTTTTGAAGAGGACACTCCCCCAAAATCTTTAGGGCAAGGGTTTTAAGTTATGCCCTGGGGGCATAGAAGGTTTTTATAGAGGCGTTGTCGTATAAACTTCAAAAAAGGCTCATTCGATTTGAAATTAAAAGGGATAGTGCCCTTTTTAATAGTCGAAAGTGATTGGAGGGCAACTAGCCCCCCCCCACGCCCATCATTCCCCCAAACATATTCAATTAAGATTTTGAGATTATTTGAGTCATTTTGTTCAGCATAGTTGATTTCCAGACAGAATATATATTTTTGAGGAGGACAATCCCCCACAATCCTCAAGGCAAGGGTTTTAAGTTATTCCATGGGGGCATATAAGGTTTTTATAGAAGGCTGTGTCGTAGAAACTTCAAAAAAAGGCTCATTCGATTGGAGATTCAAAGGGCTAGTGCCCTTTTTAATAGTCGAAAGTGATTTGAGGGCAACTAACCCCCTCTCACGCCCACCTTTTCCCCAAACACATCCAATCAAAATTTTGAGACAGCCACTTTATTAAACGTAGTTTTAGGTTCGGGAATTTAGGTCTTTGAGGATGACAACTCCCCCACAGCCCTCAGGGCAAGAGTTGTAATTTAAGGATTCTCCGAATCCTTCCCATTATTTCTTATGGAAGGGATGCTTGCATAAACTTTGGATAGGTCTCATTTGACTGAAAATTGAAATTTCTTGTTCAAGTTTTAAGATTCAAAAGAGATTGGAGGGTGACTATCCCCCCCCCCCCTTCTCCACGCCCTAAATGCATCAGATAAAAATTTTGAGATAGACATTTTGTTAAAATAGCTCAAATTTCTGATAACAAAAAACTCCGGTGTCGACACAGCCCACCAGGGCCCGGGGGGTAGGCGTTGTAAGTTATGCCCTGGGGCATAACTTATTAAAGGGGGTTTTTAACTTATGGGAAGGGGTTTTGTATGGGAAGAACACATAGGAAATCTATTATAAATATCCAATTATAAGGTTAAAATATATACTCTGAGATAGATGTAAAATTGCTTTGGCACACAAAATCCTATTAAGCTCAATTCCAAACAGTCGTGATCCCTTTGTGTCAGCAAGTTAAATGGTCTAAACCCCCTTATTGGAGCTATTTTTTTTCAATCCATTCATTGTTCTCAATCGCTGTCCACAAGTTATGCAAGTTGTCTATTGTTCATGTATAAGGTTTTTATCAAAGAAGGAATCGTATAGACTTTTAAAAAAGCCTCATTCGATTTAAATTGAAAGTTCAACATCCATTTTTTAAGATCAAGAATAATCGGAAAGTAAACACCCTTCCCATGCATTAAAAACTTGAAACTTTTTACAGTCAAAAACAAACTAAAATTAATTTAAAAAAAACTTTCCGAAAAACAATTGTTTCAACGAAAAGTAAAGGTCATTTTGAAGTTAAGATCAGCCGATACAAATATCTTCTCACAAGATCCATTTGCGAGGCCAACACATTTGTGTCAATGTAATCTTCTTTGTAATACAATGCTACTTTTTTTTTACCAATAATAGTCGGCTAGTATTGAAGCAAAATGCTTGGAGCATTCAAAGAGCCTTTCAAACTTGGAGCACAGTCTGCCTGTCACAAGAAAATGATCCCCTATGAAACCATTTTCAGCTGATTCTTTCACTTCAGCAAGATTGCTTTTTCTCAAAGGCGATATGGTTACAAAATCACATAAGCCAGACGTTACTTGATGTGCACGATTTTGTCTTTTACAAGAAGAATCAGAAATCTGAGAACTTCAGTAAGACTGCCCTCACAAAAAAATATTTTGCTTTATGAAAGATTTCACCAAAACGATCGTCAGTTCGCTTGTCTATAATTTCATGTTGCTTACCTACAATTAATTTAAAAAACTTTCCTAAAAATAATTTTTTCAAATAAAATTAAAGGACATTTTAAAATTAAGCTAAGGATATACAAATACCTTTTAAAATTCAAACTTAAAACGACCAGAAATTACTATTAAAGAATAAACGAAACCCAAAACGAACAGAAATTAAATAAACAATCATAGCAAAAAAACATACATACAAGTAATAATATAAATGAATAAATAAAACATAAAGCGAGTAATGCATAAATCGAATATGCAAGTCAAGCTTAAAACGACAACAAATATTTTGCAATTAAAGTATAAATGAAACTTAAAACGAACAGAAATTAAATAAACAATCAATGCGAACAAAACATACAAGTAGAAAGTGGGGTGCTACTCCTGGACGAACCACGTGGTTTATGGTTTTCTCAGTGAGAATGAAAAAACAGAATTTTTCTCACTTGAAAAAACATGAATTTTCTCTCTTTTATGGATGTTTCTTGGACGGTTATGAGTGTTGGTCAATTTATTTGATGTTTTTCATGGATTTAAACAGCAATTTATGTCTGTTTTATGGTTTTTGTCAGTGATAATGAAAAAACAGGATTTTTCTCCCTTTGATGGATGTTTTCTGGATTTTTGGGTCTAATGGGGAACAGGGTCAATGACACTTCGTTCAAGATCATTTGATTTGCTGTTGTTTTGGCCAAGTGCATGCTCGAGGCTAATGTTAAGATCCAGGAATAGGAAACAGTTAGATCACATGTTTCCTTCTCAGTCAATCAGAGAGCTGGTTATATCTGCTTTTCAGCAAATCAGAGGGTCGGTTACATATTAGCGGCGGAGGTTTGCGGAGAATATAAGGCAAGGATTTTTGCTATATTTGTTTTATTAGTCTGTGAATAGAATTCAAAGGAGTGAGAAGAAGAACAGTTTGACTTTACTCATTTGGATATGTATTTGTGTGTTAATGAGTGGCATGTTTACCGTATTAGAAGTTGACAGTGGAGTTGATGGCAATAATACAAGAACACCAAACATTGCGGTGGAAATCAAGAGAGGATCACGGCTTTGTCTGGAACGGGATGAAGTATATGCAAAATATGTGATATCATTGAGCAAATTTAAAATGGAGGATCAATTATGTTTCGCTGCAAAAATTGATATAGCAAATGGGAATAGTCTTCAATGTGCTTTAAGTGCATTGGTGAAACATATCGAAGACAATAAACTCTATCGCTAATTGTACATGCTTAGTATTATAGTTGTTGTAATTATTCAATAAAATTGTTTTGAAATCGAAAATGTTCCCTTTCTTTTCTGGTTAGGTTAGGTTAGGGCTAATGAATCAGGATCAATATACAGTGAATCCAAATGATTTACCAGCATTAGTGGTTCACGACATTTGCCTATAAACCGAAGAAGAAGAAATCTAAAGTGAAGATTTAAAGACATTATTATATATATATGCATTTTATCAATAAACAAAGTAACAAAACAATCTTCAAATATTTATTCTATTGTGATATCGATATTTATCACAGTTTTAATGTATACTATCTCAGGAGGTTCAATTATCATGACCTCGTCCTCTTCCACTGGCATAATATTTATGAGAGAGGGTATCTCCTGAGATTGAGACACCTCCGCAAATAAATCCTCGCGCACTCGAAGTCTCGGGTTAGGTATTCGATCCGAAGACCCATTCCTCAAGAGATCCTCTGATCTACATGTACAGAGGAGAAGCTCTTCCTCCGCCTCTGGTGTAATCTCGATGGTGTCGATCTCATTACATGTAGCTAGAAGATCCTCCTCCTCCTGGAGAGTGAGCCCCCACACATACCACACATCCTAAAAAAGATTGAGAACACTATGATGGAAATATAAATTAAAATTTAAAAAATGTTATGGGAGAATGGTTCTTGGAAATTTTCAGCGGGTTTCAATTTCTGAAAAAAATTACATTTTGACTTCGTTTGACAATTTACTAAATTTTAAGGTTTTCTTTAGTTTCAAAAATGTTTATGTCAGTCACCATCTTTTAATCATTCACAAACAATACTGAAGAAAACCAGTTTCCACTGTTTATCGATGTTAAATTATTAAGAAGGCTATTATTTCTTTGAAATACGCATTTTACATTTTTAATTTTCATGTTTTTGATTTTATATTGATGAAGAATTTAAACACAACTTCAACTAGTTATTTTTTTGTTCGGCATAGATGAAAGGTCCAATACCTCAGTTAAACTAAGAGGTTACTTTCTGTAAATTTATGTCTAATGATAAACTTGTTAGAGTGACAAAAACTTTTTTTTCCACAAGAGGTCACTTTTCAACTAAAAGTAAAGAACTGCTTGACTAAATCAAAGACGAGCAGAAGTAATAATGAATAATTTTTCAAGCTTAAATTTTATGTAAACTTATGTCTAGTGATAAGCTTGTTAGTGACAAAAACTTTTTTTTCAACAAAGGACATTTTTCAACTAAAAGTAAAGAGCTGCTAGACTAAATCGAAGACGAGCAGAAATAATAAAGATTAATTGTTCAAACTTAAATTTGCTGTAAACTTATGTTTAATGATAAACTTGTTAGAGTGACAAAAACTTTGTTTTCCACTAGAGGACATTTTTCCACTAAAATTAAAGAGCTGCTAGACTAAATCAAAGATGAGCAGAAATAATAACGAATAATTGTTCAAACTTAAATTTTCTGTAAATTTATGTTTAGTGATAAACTTGTTAGAGTGACAAAAACTTTTTTTTCAAAAAGAGGACATTTTTCCACTAAAAGTAAAGAGCTGCTAGACTAAATCAAAGATGAGCAGAAATAACAACGAATAATTGTTCAAACTTAAATTTTTTTTAAAGTTATGTATAATGATAAACATTTTAGTGTGAAAAAAACTTTTTTTTCGATAAGAGGTCATTTTTCAATTAAAAGTAAAGAGCTGCTAGACTAAATCAAAGATGAGAAGAAGTAATAACGAATAATTGTTCAAACTTAAATTTTCTGTAAAGTTATGTCTATTGATGAACTTGTTAGAGTGACAAAAACTTTTTTTCCACAAGAGTGTATTTTTCAACTAAAAGTAAATAGCTACTAGACTAAATCAAAGATGAGTAGAAATAATAATGAATAATTGTTCAAACTTAAATTTTCTGTAAACTTATGTCTAGTGATAAACTTGCTAGAGTGTCAAAAACTTTTTTTCCACAAGAGGGTATTTTTCAACTAAAAGTAAAGAGCTACTAGACTAAATCAAAGATGTGCAGAAATAATAACGAATAATTGTTCAAAATTAAATTTTCTGTAAAGTTATGTCTAGTGATAAACTTTTTAGAGTGACAAAAACTTTTTTCCACAAGAGGACATTTTTCAACTAAAAGTAAAGAGCTACTAGACTAAATCAAAGATGAGCAGAAATAATAGCGAATAATTGTTCAAACTTAAATTTTCTGTAAAGTTATGTCTATTGATGAGCTTGTTAGAGTGACAAAAACTTTTTTTTCCAGAAGAAGACATTTTTCAACTAAAAGTAAAGAGCTGCTAGACTAAATCAAAGATGAGTAGAAATAATAATGAATAATTGTTCAAACTTAAATTTTCTGTAAACATATGTCTAGTGATAAACTTGCTAGTGTCAAAAACTTTTTTCACAAGAGGACATTTTTCAAATAAAAGTAAAGAGCTACTAGACTAAATCAAAGATATGCAGAAATAATAACGAATAATTGTTCAAACTTAAATTTTCTGTAAAGTTATGTCTATTGGTAAACTTGTTAGAGAGACAAAAACTTTTTTTCCAAAAGAGGAAGTTTTTCAACTAAAATTAAAGAGCTACTAGACTAAATCAAAGATGAGCAGAAATAATAACTAATAAATGTTCAAACTTAAATTTTCTGTAAAGTTTTGTCTATTGATGAACTTGTTAGAGTGACAAAAACTTTTTTTTTCCGCAATAAGGCATTTTTCAACTAAAAGTAAAGAGCTGTTAGTCTAAATAAAACAAATCATGAATGTATGCACAGTTTTAACTAGCTAAGGTTAAATTTTTTAACGATGAATCATTGAGGAAATTTTTCAACTAAAAGTAAAGAGCTACTAGACTAATCAAAGATGTGCAGAGATTATAACGAGTAATAGTTCAAACTTAAATTTTCTGTAAACTTTTGTATATTGATGAACTTGTTAGAGTGACAAGAACTTTTTTTTTCACAAGAGGACATTTTCAACGAAAAGTAATGAGCTGCTAGACTAAATAAAAAAAATCATGAATTTATGCATAGTTTTAACTAGCTAGGGCTAAATTTGTTCACGATGGATCATTAAGGACATTTTTCAACTAAAAGTAAAGAGCTACTAGACTAAATCAAAGATGTGCAGAAATAATAACGAATAATTGTTCAAACTTAAATTTTTCTGTAAAGTTTTGTCTAGTGATGAACTTGTTAGAGTGACAATAACTTTTTTTTCCACAAGAGGACATTTTCAACTAAAAGTAAAGAGCTGCTACATTAAATCAAAGATGAACATAAACAATTTTGATTAATTTTTCAACCTTAAAATTTCTTTATACTTATGTCTAATGATATGTTAGTTAGAGTGTAAAAAAAATTTTTCAAAAAGAAGCTAATTTTTTAAAAAAACTAAAGAGCTTCAATACTAAATAGAATACGAGCAGAAATAACATTGAATAAGTGTTCAAACGTAAATTTTTTGTAGACTTATGTCCAATGATATATTTAATAGAGTGACAAAAAATTTTTTCCACAAGAGGATATTTTTCAACTAAAAGTAAAGAGCTGCAACACTAAATCAAAGATGAACAGAAATAATGTCGAATAATTGTTCAAACGTAAATTTTCTGTAAACTTATGTCTAATGATATATTAGTTAGAGTGACAAAAACTTTTTTTCACAAGAGGTTATTTTTCAACTAAAAGTAAAGAGCTGCTACACTAAATCAAAGATGAACAGAAATAATGTCGAATAATTGTTCAAACGTAAATTTTCTGTAAACTTATGTCCAATGATATATTAGTTAGAGTGACAAAAACTTTTTTTCCACAAGAGGATATTTTTCAACTAAAAGTAAAGAGCTGCTACACTAAATCAAAGATGAGCAGAAACAAAAACACACACACAAAAACACAAAACACACACACACAAAAACACAAAAACACACACACACGCAAAAACACACACACAAACACAAACAAAAACACACACACAAGCACAAACAAAAACACACACACAATGAATGGATTGAAAAAATAGCTCTAATAAGGGGGTTTAGACCATTTCACTTGCTGAAACAAAGGCATCACGACTGTTTGGAATTGACCTTAATAGGATTTTGTGTGCCAAAGCACTTTTACATCTATCTCGGAGTATGTATTTTAACTTTATAATTTGATAATTATAATAGATTTCCTATGTGTTCTTCCCATACAAAACCCCTTCCCATAAGTTAAAGACCCCCTTCAATAAGTTATGCCCCAGGGCATAACTTACAACGCCTACCCCCGGGCCCTGGTGGGCTGTGTCGGCACTGGAGTTTTTTGTTATCAGAGCTTTGAACTATTTTAACAAAATGTCTATCTCAAAATTTTGATTTGATGCATTTAGAGCGTGGAGAAGGGGAGGGGGGGGGGCTAGTCACCCTCCAATCTCTTTTGACTCTTAAAAAGTGAACAAGAACTTTCAATTTTCAGTCAAGTGAGACCTCTTCAAAGTTTATACAAGCATCCCTTCCATAAGAAATAATGGGAAGGATTCGGGAATCCTTAAATTATAACTCTTGCCCTGAGGGCTGTGGGGGAGTTTTCATCCTCAAAGACCTAATTTCCAGAACCTAAAACTACGTTTAATAAAATGGCTGTCTCAAAATCTTAATTGGATGTGTTTGGGGGAATGATGGGCGTGGGGAGGCTAGCTGCCCTCCAATCACTTTCGACTATTAAAAAGGGCACTATCCTTTTGAATTTCCAATCGAATGAGCCTTTTTTGAAGTTTCTACTACAACGCCTTCTATAAAAACTTTTTATGGCCCCAGGTTATATCGTAAAACCCTTGCCCTGAAGGTTGTGGGGGAGTATCCTCCTCGAAAACATCTTTTCTATCTGGAAATCAACTACGCTGAACAAAATGGCTGTATCAAAATTTTGATTGGATGTGTTTGGAGAAATGATGGACGTGGGGGGTTAGTTGCACTCCAATCACTTTCGACTATTAAAAAGGGCACTAGCCCTTTAATTTCCAATTGAATGAGCCTGTTTTGACGTTTCTACGACAACACCTTCTATAGAAACCTTATATAACCCCAGGGTACATCTTAAAACTCTTGCCCTGAGGATTTTGGGAGAGTATCCTCCTCAAAAATGTATTTTCTATCTGGAAATCAACTAAGCTGAACAAAATGGCTATCTCAAAATTTTGATTGGATGTGTTTGGGGTAATGATCGGCGTGTGGGGGGGGGCTAGTTGACCTCCATTAACTTTAGACTATTAAAAAAGGAACTAGCCCTTTAATTTCCAATCAAATGAGCCTGTTTTTAAGTTTCTACGACAATGCCTTCTATAAAAACCTAATATGACCCCAGGGCATAACTTAAAACCCTTGCCCTGAGGGCTGTGGGGGAGTGTCCTCCTCAAAACTATATTTTCTATTGGAAAATCAACTACGCTGAACAAAATGGTTACCTAAAAATTTTGATTGGATGTTTTTGGAGGAATACCGGGCGGGGGGGGGGGGGCTAGTTGCTCTCCAATCACTTTCGACTATTAAAAAGGGCACTGACCCTTTAATTTCCAATCGAATGAGCCTTTTTTGAAGTTAGCTAGATGGAGTATAAAAATAAATTGAAATGTTTGACGTAGGGTTACGGGTCCGTGGGCTTGAGCTGCAGATTTCCCGTCACTAGATTTTCTGGTAATTGATAAAACGGAAAAAATATAGTTATATCTATTCATTACTTTGTTCACCGATCTATTCCAGTGTGCCCATATTGTCACGGGCACCCATACGCTGAATTCCAGGGTGGGGTCAAACCTCGTCTAATTGGCTTTTTTAATACTATATAATAGAAATCTCAGAACAAAAATATAAAAATAATGCAGCCTCATTCATCCAGGGGGGACTGGCGTCCCCTGCCCCCCCCCCTCACGGGTGCCCACGCATATTGTAGTAGATGATTTTTCCAGCTGAAGACTAGTTATGCCCATGGCTTTCTGAACATTAACAAATAGCTGGTAAGGTGTACTACTATTCGCAATTAAACAGTTCTGCTCCTGAAGAGTAGAGAACAAAGAAGTCATTCATCTCAAGTTCTGAATTAAATCACCAACACAAGGGTGAGTCTATGAGGATGCCAGTTAATGTAAATTACATGCGGTGCAATTGATATAATACGGGTTTCCCCACCTGAAAATAGGTCGCTCATGACACTGCCCTGGTATCAGAGGCAACGCTGTAGCGTTGCCTACAGTAAAGGCCATACGGCTTCAATGTTTTATTATTTATTTATTTTTTTTCCCAGAGACACTTCATATGGAAGGGGTTGTCGTAGAAACTTCAAAAGGGGATCATTCAATTGGAAATCGAGAGTTCTATTGCCCTTTTTAATATTCGAAAATGATTGAAGGGCAACTAGCCCCCCCTCACCTCCCGCCCAACATTCCCCCAAACACATCCAATCAAAATTTTTAGATAGCCGTTTTTTTCAACGTAGTTGATTTCCAGATAGAAAATATATTTTTGAGGAGGATACCCCCCCCCCACAACCCTCAGGGCAAGGGTTTTAAGTTATGCCCTGGGGGCATATAAGGTTTTTATAGAAGGCGTTGTCGTAGAAACTTCAAAACAGGCTCATTCAATTGCCAATTAAAGAGCTAGTGCCCTTTTTAATAGTCAAAAGTGATTGGAGTGTAACTAGCCCCCCTCCCCACCCCCAAACCCATCATTTCCCCAAAAACATCCAATCAAAATTTTGAGATAGCCATTTTCTTCAGCGTAGTTGATTTCCAGATAGAGAATATATTTTTGGGGAGGATACCCCCCCAAAACAATCAGGGCAAGGGTTTTAAGTTATGACCTGGGGGCATATAAGGTTTTTATAGAAGGCGTTGTCGTAAAAACTTCAAAACAGGCTCATTCAATTGAAAACTGAAGAGCTAGTGCCCTTTTTAATAGTCAAAAGTGATTGGACTGTAACTAGCCCCCCGCCCCCCCACGCACATTATTTTCCCAAACACATCCAATCAAAATTTTCAGATGGCCATTTTGTTCAGCGTAGTTGATTTACAGATAGAAATTTTGTTTTTGAGGTGGACACTCCCCAACAACCCTCAGGGCAAGGGTTTTCAGTTATGCCCTGGGGGCATATAAGGTTTTTATAGAAAGCGTTGTCACAGAAACTTCAAAACAGGCTCATTCGATTGGAAATTAAAGGGCTATTGTCCTTTTTAATAGTCCAAAATGATTGGAGGGCAACTAGCCCCCCCCCCCCCGAGCCCATCATTCCCCCAAACACATCCAATCAAAATTTTGAGATAGCCATTTTGTTCAGCGTAGTTGATTCCCAGATAGAAAATATATTTTCGAGGAGGATACTCCCCCACAACCGTCAGGGCAAGGGTCTTAAGTTATGCCCTGGGGACATATAAGGTTTTTATTGAGGGCGTTGTCGTAGAAACTTCAAAACAGGCTCATTCGACTGGAAATTAAAGGGCTGGTGCCCTTTTTAATAGTCGAAAGTGATTGGATGTCATCTAGCCCCCTCCCCCCCCCAAGCCCATCTTTCCTCCAAATACATCGAATCAAAGTTTTCAGATGGTTATTTTGTTCAGCGTAGTTAATTTCCAAATAGAAAATATGTTTTTGAGGAGGACACTCCCCCACAACCCTCAGGGCGCGGGTTTTAAGTTATGCCCTGGGGCATACAAGGTTTTTATAGAAGGCATTGTCGTAGAAACTTCAAAAAAGGCTCATTCGATTGGAAATTCAAAGGGATAGTGCCCTTTTTAATAGTCGAAAATTATTGGCTGGTAACTAGCCCCCCCCCCCCACGCCCCTAATTCCTACAAACCCCTCACCTCAAAATTCTCAGATATTCATTTTGTTAAGCGGGGTTGATTTTCAGATAGAAAATATATTTTTGACGAGGACACTCCCCCAGAACCTTCAGGGCAAATGTTTTCAGTTATGACCTAGGGGCATATAAGGTTCTTATAAATGGCTCTATCGAATAACCTTCAAAACAAGCTCATTCTATTAGAAATTCAAAGGGATAGTGTTCTTTTTAATAGTCAAAAGATATTGGAGGGCAACTAGACCCCCTCACTACGCCCATCATTCCCCTAAATACATCCAATCAAAATTTTGAGATAGCCATTTTTGTTCAGCGTAGTTGATTTCCAGATTGAAAATATATTTTTGAGGAGGACACTCCCCCAAAACCCTCAGGGCAAAGGTTTTAAGTTATGCCCTGAGGACATTTAAGGTTTTTTTATAAAAGGCGTTGTCGTAGAAACTTCAAAACAGCCTCACTTGATTGTAAATTAAAGGGCTAGAGCACTTTTTAAAAGTCAAAAGTGATTAGAGGACAGCTAGCCCCCCCCCCTACGCCCATCATTTCCCCAAACACATCCAATCAAACTTTTGAGATAGTCATTTTGTTCAATATAGCTGATATCCAGATAGAAAATATGTTTTTGAGGAGGACACTCCCCCAGAACCTTCAGGGCAAGGGTTTTAAGATTTGCCATGGGGGCATATAAGATTTTTGTAGAAGGCGTTGTCGTAGAAACATAAAAAAAGGTTCATTCTACTGGAAATTCAAAGGGATAGTTCCATTTTTAATCTTCAAAATTTATTTGTGGGCAACTAGCCCCCCCCCCCCTCCGCTCATCATTTACCCAAACACATCCAATCAAACTTTTGAGATAGTCGTTTTGTTCAGTGTAGCTGATTTCCAGATAGAAAATATGTTTTTGAGGAGGACACTCCCCCACAATCCTCGTCAAGAGTTTTAAGTTATGCCCTGGGGGCATCTAAGGTTTTTATAGAAGGCGTTGTTGTAGAAACTTCAAAACAGGCTCATTCGATTGGAAATTCAAAGGCCTAGTGCCCTTTTTAATAGTCAAAAGTGATTTGAGGGCAACTAGCCCCCTCCCCACGCCATTCATTCCCCCAAACACATCCAATCAAAATTTTGAGATATCCATTTTGTTCAGTGTAGTTGATTTACTACACTGAAGGGGGATGACTAACCCCCCTCTCACGCCCATCTTTTCCCCAAACACATCCAATCAAAATTTTAAGACTGCCATTTTATTAAACGTAGTTTTAATTTCTGTAAATTAGGTATTTGAGGATTACAACTCCCCCAAAGCCCTCAGCGCAAGGGTTGTAATTTAAGGATTCTCCGAATCCTTCGTATTATTTCTTATGGAAGGATGCTCGTATAAACTTTAGAGAGGGCTCGTTTGATTGGAAATTGAAAGTTCTTGTTCACTTTTCAAGAGTCAAAAGAGATTGAAGGGCAACTAGCCCCTCTCCCTTCTACGCGCCCTCAATGCACCAGATAAAAATCATGAGATGGCCATTTTGTTAAAATAGTTCAAAGTTCTGATAACAAAAACTCCGGTGTCGACACAGCCCACCAGGGCCCAGGGGTAGGCGTTGTAAGTTATGCCCTGGGGCATAACTTATTAAGGGGGGTTTATAACTTATGGGAAGGGGTTTTGTATGGGAAGAACACATAAGAAATCTATTATAATTATCCAATTATAAGGTTAAAACACATACTCTGTGATAGATGCAAAATTGGTTTGGCACACAAATTCCTATTAAGGTCAATTCCAAACAGCCGTGATCCCTTTGTGTCAGCAAGTGAAATGATCTAAACTTCCTTATTGGAGCTATTTTTCAAGAAATTCATTGTTGTCAATTGCTTTCCACAAGTTATGCAAGCTGTCTATTGTTCACTTATAATGTTATTATCAAAGAGGTAATAGTATAGACTTTGGTAAAAGCCTCATTCCATTTAAATTGAAAGTTCTAGGTCCGTTTTTAAAGTCAAGAATAATCAGACAGTAAGCACCCCCCCCACATGCCAAAAAAACTTGAAACTTTTGGCAATCAAAACAAACAAAAATTAATTAAAAAAAATTTCCGAAAAATATGTTTTTCAAAGAAAAGTAAAGGCCATTTTAAACTTAAGCTCAGGATATACATATACCTGTTAAAATTCAAACTCAAAACGACCAGAAATTACTATTAAAGAATAAATGAAACCCAAAACGAACAGAAATTAAAAAAACAATCGTAGCAAAAAAACATACAACAAGTAATAATATAAATGAATAAATGGATCTTAAAGCGAGTAATGCTTAGATTGAATATGAAAATCTAGTTTAAAACGAAAACAAATATTTTGCTATTAAAGAATAAATGAAACTTAAAACGAACAGAAATTGAATAAACAATCAATGCGAACAAAACATACAAGTAGAAAGTGGGGTGCTACTCCGGGACGAACCACGTGGTTTATGGTTTTCTCACTGAGAATAAAAAAACAGAATTTTTCTCACTTGAAAACACAGGATTTTTCTCACCTTTATGGATGTTTCTTGGACGGTTATGAGTGTTGGTCAATTTATTTGATGTTTTTCATGGATTTCAACATCAATTTATGTCTGTTTTATGGTTTTGTCAGTGAGAATGAAAAAACACGATTTTTCTCGCTTTGATGGTTGTTTTCTGGATTATTGAGTCTAATGGGGAACAGGGTCAATGACACTTCGTTCAAGATCATTTGATTTGTTGTTGTTTTGGCCAAGTGCATGCTCGAGGTGAATGTTAAGATCCAGGAATAGGAAAGAGTTAGATCACGTGTTTCCTTCTCAGCCAATCAGAGGGCTTGTTACATCTGCTTCTCAGCCAATCAGAGGCTCGCTTACATATTAGCGGCGGAGGTTTGCAGAGAATATGAGGAAAGGATTTTTGCTATAGTTTTATTAGTCTGTGAATAGAATTCAAAGGAGTTAGAAGAAGAACAGTTTGACTTTACTCATTTGGATATATATTTGTGTGTTGATGAGTGGAATGTTTACCCTCTTAGAAGTTGATAGTGGAGTTGATGGCAATAATACAAGAGCACCAAACATTGCGGTGGAAATCACGAGAGGATCACGACTTTGTCTGGAATGATGTGAAGTATATGCAAAATATGTGATATCCTTGAGCAAATTTAAAATGGAGGATCAATTATGTTTCACTGCAAAAGTTGATATAGCACATGTGAATAGACTTCAATGTGTTTTAAGTGTATTAGTGAAACATATCAAAGACAATAAACTCTATCGCTAATTGTACACGCTTAGTATTGTTGTTGTTGTAATTATTCAATAAAATTGTTTCGAAATCGAAAATGTTCCCTTTCTTTTCTGGTCAGGTTAGGTTAGGGCTAACGAATCCGGATCAATATACAGTGAATCCAAATGATTTACCAGCATTAGTGGTTCACGACATTTGCCTATAAACCGAAGAAGAAGAAATCTAAAGTGAAGATTTAAAGACATTATTATATATATATATATATATATATATATATATATATATATATATATATATATATATATATATATATATATATATATATATATATATATATATATATATATATATATATATATATATGCATTTTATCAATAAACAAAGTAACAAAACAATCTTCAAATATTTATTCTATTGTGATATCGATATTTATCACAGTTTTAATGTATACTATCTCAGGAGGTTCAATTATCATGACCTCGTCCTCTTCCACTGGCATAATATTTATGAGAGAGGGTATCTCCTGAGATTGAGACACCTCAGCAAATAAATCCTCGCGCACTAGAAGTCTCGGGTTAGATATTCGATCCGAAGACCCATTCCTCAAGAGATCCTCTGATCTACATGTACAGAGGAGAAGCTCTTCCTCCGCCTCTGGTGTAATCTCGATGGTGTCGATTACATTCCATGTAGATAGAAGCTCCTCCTCCTCCTGGAGAGTGAGCCCCCACACATGCCACACATCCTAAAAAAGATTGAGAACACTATGATGCAAATATAAATAAAAATTTAAACAATGTTGTCGGAGAATGGTTCTTGGAAATTTTCGGTGGGCTTCAATTTCAGAAAAAAAATACATTTTGACTTAGTTTGACAATTTACTAAATTTTAAGGTTTTCTTTAGTTTCAAAAATGTTTATTTCAGTCACCATCTTTTAATCATTTACAAACAATACTGAAGAAAACCAATTCCCACTGTTTATCGATGTTAAATTATTAAGAAGACTATTATTTCTTTGAAATACACATTTTACATTTTTAATTTTCAGCTTTTTGATTTTATATTGATGAAGAATTTAAACACAATTTCAACTAGTTATTTTTTTTGTTCGGCATAGATGAAAGGTCCAATACCTCAGTTAAACTATGAGGTCACTTTCTGTAAACTTATGTCTAGTGATAAACTTGTTAGAGCGACAAAAACTTTTTTTCCACAAGAGGGCATTTTTCAACTAAAAGTAAAGAGCTACTAGACTAAATCAAAGATGAGTAGAAATAATAATGAATAATTGTTCAAACTTAAATTTTCTGTAAACTTATGTCTAGTGATAAACTTGCTAGAGTGACAAAAACTTTTATTTCCACAAGAGGACATTTTTCAACTAAAAGTAAAGAGCTACTAGACTAAATCAAAGATGAGCAGAAATAATAACGAATAATTGTTCAAACTTAAATTTTCTGTAAAGTTATGTTTAGTGATAAACTTGTTAGAGTGACAAAAACTTTGTTTTCCACTAGAGGACATTTTTCAACTAAAAGTAAAGAGCTACTAGACTAAATCAAAGACGAGCAGGAATAATAACGAATAATTGTTCAAACTTAAATTTTCTGTAAAGTTATGTTTAGTGATAAACTTATTAGAGTGACAAAAACTTTTTTTTCCACAAGAGAACATTTTTCAACTAAAAGTAAAGAGCTACTAGACTAAATCAAAAACGAGCAGAAATAATAACGAATAATTGTTCAAACTTAAATTTTCTGTAAAGTTATGTCTAGTGATAAACTTGTTAGTTACAAAAACTTTTTTTTCCACAAGAGGGTATTTTTGAACTAAAAGTAAAGAGCTACTAGACTAAATCAAAGATGAGCAGAAATAATAACGAATAATTGTTCAAACTTAAATTTTCTGTAAAGTTATGTCTAGTGATAAACTTGTTAGAGTGACAAAAACTTTTTTTCCACAAGAGGGCATTTTTTAACTAAAAGTAAAGAGCTTCTAGACTAAATCAAAGATGAGTAGAAATAATAAAGAATAATTGTTCAAACTTAAATTTTCTGTATACTTATGTCTAGTGATCAACTTGCTAGAGTGACAAAAACTTTTTTTCCACAAGAGGGTATTTTTCAACTAAAAGTAAAGAGCTACTAGACTAAATCAAAGATGTGCAGAAATAATAACGAATAATTGTTCAAAATTAAATTTTCTGTAAAGTTATGTCTATTGATAAACTTGTTAGAGTGACAAAAACTTTTTTTTCACAAGAGGGCATTTTTCAACTAAAAGTAAAGAGCTACTAGACTAAATCAAAGATGAGCATAAATAATAGCGAATAATTGTTCAAACTTAAATTTTCTGTAAAGTTATGTCTATTGATGAACTTGTTAGAGTGACAAAAACTTTTTTTTCCAGAAGAAGACATTTTTCAACTAAAAGTAAAGAGCTGCTAGACTAAATCAAAGATGAGTAGAACTAATAATGAATAATTGTTCAAATTTAAATTTTCTGTAAACATATGTCTAGTGATAAACTTGCTAGAGTGTCAAAAACTTTTTTCACAAGAGGACATTTTTAAATAAAAGTAAAGAGCTACTAGACTAAATCAAAGATGTGCAGAAATAATAACGAATAATTGTTCAAACTTAAATTTTCTGTAAAGTTATGTCTATTGATAAACTTGTTAGAGTGACAAAAACTTTTTTCCCACAAGAGGAAGTTTTTCAACTAAAAGTAAAGAGCTACTAGACTAAATCAAAGATGAGCAGAAATAATAACGAATAATTGTTCAAACTTAAATTTTCTGTAGAGTTATGTCTAGTGATAAACTTGTTAGAGTGACAAAAACTTTTTTTTCCACAAGAAGACATTTTAAACTAAAAGTAAAGAGCTGCTAGAATAAATAAAAAAATCCTTAACATATGCACAGTTTTCACTAGCTAGTACTAAATTTTTTAACGATGGATCATTGAGGACATTTTTTAAATAAAATTAAAGAGCTACTACACTAATCAAAGATGTGCAGAAATATTAACGATTAATAATTCAAACTTAAATTTTCTGTACAGTATTGTATATTGATAAGCTTGTTAGAGTGACAAAAACTTTTTTTCCATAAGAGGACATTTTTAAACTAAAAGTAAAGAGTTGCTAGACTAAATAAAAGATGAACAGAAATGATGTTGAATAATTTTTAAAAAGTACATTTTATTTAATCGTATATCCACTGATATATTATTTAGAGTGACAAAAACTTTTTTCTATAAGAAGTTGATTTTATAAAAAACCTATAAAGGTGCAATACAAAATCACTCACGAAAAGAAATAATAACTGATAATTGTTCAAAAGAAAAATTTCTGTAAACTTTTACTCAATGATATATTAAATAGAGTGTAAAAAAATTTTTTCCACAAGAGGTTATTTTTCAACTAAAAGTAAACACCTACTACACTAAATCAAAGATGAGCAGAAATAATGTCGAATAATTGTTCAAACGTAAATTTTCTGTACACTTATGTCAAATGATATATTAGTTAGAGTGACAAAAATTTTCTTTAAAAAGAGGATATTTTTCAAATAAAAGTAAAGAGATGCTAAACTAAATCAAAGATGAACAGAAATAATGTCAAATAATTGTTAAAACATAAATTGTATGTAAACTTATGTCCAATGATATATTAGTTAGAGTGACAAAAACTTTTTTTCCACAAAGAAAATTTTTCAACTAAAAGTAAAGAGCTGCTAAACTAAATCAAAGATGAGCAGAAACAAAAACACACACACAAAAACACAAAACAAAAACAAAAAAAAAAACATAAAAAAAAAAAAACACACAAAAAAACAGAAAAGAAAAAAAAAACAAAAAAAAAAAAGCAAAAACAAAAACACACACAAAACACAAACAAACAAAACACACACACACACACAAACAAAAACACACACACAACACAAAAACACACACACACAAACACACACACGCACAAAAACACACACACGCACGAAAACACACACACACAAAAACACAAAACACACACACAAACACACACACACGCAAAAACACAAACAAACACAAAAAAAAACATACACACACAAACACAAAAAACACAAACAAAAAAAAACACATCGAATTCGGGTTGGAGCTAGGTATTTATTTATTGTTTGAAATTAATTCTTATAAACCATATCATTAGCTTAGAGCTGATCTTCATAAAAGGAAATGAAATGGAATAACCCTTTGAAAATCGAATTCACGTTTGAGCTTGGTCTTGAGTTATTTTTTGAAATTAATCCTTATAAACAATTTCATTAGCTTAGAGAAGACTTCCTTAGAAGGAAATTAAATGTTCTAGTGTCTTTTTTAAGTGCTCGAAAGATGGGAGCTTATCCCTTACATAAACCTACACTAATTTTTATCTTTTTGTCACAATTCTTCAAAAATCTACTTCCAAAGGCCGTCGAATTTGAACGAGAAGCATTTTTTAAAGACTTTTTAATACTACAGCGTAAAGAGTGTGGGCTGAGAAGGGGGCAGTACCCCTAAATACAGAATAATTACTGTTTGTTTTAATTTCTATGTTAATCATTACTTACAGTTGAAAAAATGCTGTTGTTTTTAAAACTAAGATGATCAGAAATAGAGTTCTAAAATGATTTAAACTTAAAACGGTGTCTGATTAACGTATAGGCTTCGCATCTTTCTTTCTTTATTGACAAACCAGGCACAGAAGAGAGCAAACGAAGCATCTAATCATTGTGTTTTATTAAATTAAAAAACAGATTTTTGTAAGTGAAAGTAATGAGTAACATTAAAAAAAAAGATAATATCAAACAAAGTCTTACAATGTTTGAGTTACTCATAGCAATTCTTTGTTTAACGAATCTTTAGTTCAATACAGACTGCTCTAATAAACAATAAACATGAACTTATATTGCAAAAGAAAGTAACGGTCCAACAACTAGATTAGTCTATGTTATTAAACAATTTCAAAAACATGCAAATGTCCCCTCTCACTATCATATAGAACTCTTTAGGATGAAGCCATTATAAAAATCAGATAAAATATTATCTTTAATTCCCAGAGCAACTTATTTTTCAATCCAAATCTACGAGCCTGAGAAAATTAAAGAGATGAAAAAATTTTAAATACTGTTCCAAATTTTTTATAGAAGATAGAAAAGTTCAAGTTCGCTTCTGAATTTTACCAAAGAACACAATTCGATTCTAATTTCTCCAGAGAAAATGGAAAGCTTCCACTTCAGTTTTAAGTTCACCAAGACATAAAAATTTAAAGTTCAGTTCTAAAAAAGTTATTTAAACTTACATCAAACATTGGAGAAACATCGCATACATTTGAACTATTCATTATTTTTTATATCTCTCGTTCTATATTTCAGTCTATACTGATTTTTAAACCTTCAAAACCTTGAAATATACTAAAATAACGGTTAACTATTTACGAAAATCATACGAAGTGATGATTATAGAACAATAATTACCTAGCATTTATCACATAACACTCATGGGAAAAGGTTTCGTACAGAAACAAAACATCTTACATCATTTATTGTTTCTATTCTAAATTCTAACGGCTCTTTTTTTCCCAATGTGCGTATACAATTGGAAATTTTATAACTTTAAAATTAACACGCATCCTTGATCTTTCTTCTGGCAAAAATACTATGTTGCAAATTTTTGCAGATATGAGCTTGAAACCTATGTAATGTGGTTTTTCTGATACGCTAAATCTAACGGTGTGACTTTTCATTAAAATTCTTTCAATTGTAGGGGATCTTTCCCCCCTCTTTCAAAAATCAGGTAAATTTTCTCAGGGTCTTAGCCTTTGACGAGTAATACTGAACTTAATAAAATTTATATATTTAGAATCAGCATTATAAGCCAATTCTTTTGATACATTTATTGACTTCAAATGTAGTACTGAACAAGAATATAGCAGGCGGTAGTTCAGAACTGTAAAGTTCAAAAAAGGTTAGGTGGTCGTTCTTTTAACCATTGCTCCTATTGCACATACCACGGGCGGGAGTGATTAAATGTTGCTGTTTGGACACCGATCCTCTGCGGTTAAATGTAAATGTGACTAAAGAGTTAATTGATTATTTAGAAAAGGGGGAAAACATCAGCTGGCGGATGGATTTTACCAACTGGAATCAATCACTCTACCCCGAGTTGGTGAAACGTCAAGCCCCCAACCAACTATTAATGTTAAAATCAGAGACGGGGAGTGATTTTATATCCAGGGGGTGTTCCCGGGTCCTAAAATTTATTGCGTTAAAACTCATAGTGGGGATGGAAAGAAGGCATGTAAAGGGGTGCCTACACATTTTGTTAAGAGCAATTTGAACATGAGCGTGTACAGAGACTATGTAGAAAGTAGCCTAGTGCTGAGAGAACAAGTGCTTGCAATTCGCTCTCTAAAGTATAGAAATTATACTGTAAGAGTGGAAAATATGCAATGTCGTGTATATCTGACAAAGTCTATGTGCTCGAAAATGGTCTAAGTGTACAGCCTCATGGCCGCTACCGTATTTCAGACCAAGTTGAATGCATAGACTATCGCAATCAACTTGGTCTGCATAAATTAACCTAACCTGACTAACCCAACCACTAACCACCACCACCAACCCGATCATAAATTAAATGCTCCAACTAACCACTCAACCCGTTCATAAATTAACTTATCTAACGTCAACTAACCCAACCACTAACCTGTAGCAGCAGCAGTGACGACAACTATTGTATTGTTTCGCCCCGTGGCTCCCGGAGGGTGGGGGGGGCCTTCCCGCGGCCGGCCCCGGGGGTTGGGGGGGCCCGTCCGCAGCTCCTGGGGGGTGGGGGGTCCCGTCAGCAGCCGGCCTTCGGCCCTGCGGTCCCCGGGGGTTGGGGGGTGTGGGCCCCCACTTTTAAATTCATAATGCTCAACTGTGCTAGTTCATGTTCCAAGTGTTTTTTTTTCAAGTGTTTTTGTTGTTGTATAGAAAAGTGTGTGTTTGCTACTAATGTACATAGAGTGTTGTTGTTGGTCTTGTTTGTGTTGATGGACAAAAAGTGTTTCTTAAGACAATAAGTGTTGTTCATGTTGATGGACAAAAAGTGTTTAAAGACAATAAGTGTTGTTCTTGCTGTTGATGGACGAAAAGTGTTTATATTTATGTTGTACATAAAGTGTTATTTTTATCATTGTTCATGTTGGACAAATAGAGTTTTCATGTTGCCGAAATAAATGATCATGAAATATTTTTGTTTTTGCTGAACAAGTGTTATTTTTATGTTGTTGTTCATGTTGAGCAAATAGAGTTTTCATGTTACAAATAAATGATCATGAAATATTTTTTTTTTTTTTTTACTCTTGTTAACGCAGATAGATCTATGGGAAAATTACTACTACTACTACTTTTTCATTGAACACTTATGAAATAAAGTAAGTTGTAGTCCAACTATTGTCAGCAGCAGCAGCAGCAACATTTATCAATTTAAAACACCCTTCAGATCATTTCTGTGGGGGCCCTCAATGTCGGGCAAAACAACATTTTTAACTAGAATAATTCAAAATAGTCAGAAAATGTATTTGGAAAAGCCGAAAAAAATCTATTATTGCTATAGTATTTGGCAGGAGTCCTATGATAAAATAAAAATTATTGGCACAACCATACCAATACAATTCATACGGAGACTGGATATTTTCAGTAGTATTGAATCGAACTCGTGGCTGATTATTGATAATTTGGCTAAATCCATTGAACAGGTCTCATAGGGAATACAAAAACTGTTCACCGTTCGCTCCCATCATGAGCAAATTTTCATAACCCTAGTTCTACACAATCTGTTTCATCAGAGCAAATGTATGCGAACCCTTGCTTTGAATTGCACTATCTATATTATCTATCGAGTTGTCCGTGATTCTAGCTCGCTAATAACTCTCAATAAACAGATATACCCCGGCGCCCCTAAATTTCTGCTATCAGCGAACACTCAGGCGACTAATAAACCCTACGGTTACATTTTGCTGGATCTTAATCAGAGCACGCCCGAGGATCTACGTGTAGTCACCGACATTTTCAACAAAGAAATTACAGTATATCTTCCGGTGAACAGTAGAAAAGTCTATTAGTTGGCGTTATGACGCTGAAGAAACTACACGAACAACGGCATTTATTTTCCATTTTAAGCACTTCAAAACCCTTGCTTAGGAAGGCCATACTCAAACATGGGGTAGAAAATTATTTAATTAATATAATATATTAACTTTGTTTAAATTTAACCTAGGGTAATGTTCATCTGTAATAAGTGGTTATACAAAATACTCCGCAAAAGCTTTACACTTTGCGTACATTGGATTTTAAAAACAGGGTAAAATATTTTAAGATAAAACGGCTCCTTCAAGCGGGCGGTAGCTTTTTCACACTTTTACTGCCAATAATTTCAGGACTTGTAAACAGTTTTCTCTGGCGAATGGCAGAACCCTATAAATTGACACCATTTGAACTTGTCCTCTCGCCCGTCGAACATTTTGAAGACAATATAAGCCAATTCGTTAATGATGAGAATATTGCTGATGACAAAAACTTCATTTACTTCAAGATACATTGCGACATGTGGACAAGCATAGACTTTATTGTGACAGACCCACCGCCGCCGATACCGTCATCGCAGATCCTTCTAAACAGAAAACATCTCCTTAAGATTCTGCAGCAGCAGTGCAATCAAAGGAAAAAGACTTGAATTCAATTGTATTGAAAATTGGAAACTTAATGCCACTCACCTATCGAGAACAGAGTAAAAGAGTATTATCTTATCTCATGTTGGAAACTGCTGGTGATCAAGTTCAAGTCGATAGCACAGGGAAACGAATTATAATCCAGGGAAAAAGTTATAATCTAGTTGATTTAATTTGTGATATGGTGACAAATCGTAAAGGACTTTTATCATTTAAAGCTCATCTATACACCTTTCTAAGTGTATCAAAATTTCCCAAAAGTCTTATTGGCAATAAGCAAATTCTAAAGAAACTAAGAGAATATAGTCCTCCAACAACACCAACACCATTTAAAAAAGAAGAAGAAGATTCAGTATTGGAAAATAATAGCAGCAACAGCAGCAATGAATTTATAACACCTGAGACTGCCAGTCAGAAGTAAATAAAAATTGATTCACCCTCCATTGCGCAAAAGGGGAGTAGACCTTAGACTACGCGTTTGTGCTCAAAATGGATGAAGTTCTGAAAGGTGTCTATGAAAATATTGGTGAAGTGGGAAGTTTAAGTTCTCCCAAAACGCTTTCTAAAGCTGTCTCCCGTAGCAAATTGAAAAAAGCAAAAGAGTATCTAGAGAATGAACCACTGCATCGGAATCACAGGCTTCGCGGTAAACAATATCGACAAACTAAAGCCTTTTTCCCTCTGCATATAATGCAAACGGATCTTTTAACTTTAGATGCAATTCAACGGCGTCACAATGCGCCCTACAAATATACTCTGGTGGCAATCAGTGTCTTTAGTCGCTATGCCTATGCCATTCCATTACGATCAAAGAGAGGTGTTGAAGTTGCTCAGGCCATTGAAAGTATTCTTGGACAGGATTCGTATAGAAAAATTCAATCGGATTGTGGCAGTGAATTTTTTAATCCCCATGTACAAAAAGTTCTATTGAAATATAATACAACACTTTATCATAGTCACAGCCCGATAAAGGCTGCTTTGACTGAACAATTGATAAGAACAATTCGTCTATTAATTTCAGGATATTGTACACTGAAAAATACATCTGCTTTTATTCATGATTTAGATAAAATCATGCGGATATACAACCATCGACCTCATCGATCTCTGTCCAACTCAAGCCCTCGGGAAGTTCACTGCAGTGAAAAGAAATTTGATGCTTTTCTAAAGCAATATTGCAATGGTGAAAAAGAAAAAAAATGTGACGAAGAACCTCAATGTTCGTGATACTGTTCGAATTAATAGAACCACAAATATTTTTGAAAAGGGGAATTATTTATGGAGCACCGAACTTTTTAAAGTGTCCAAAATTCTGGACACCGAACCCACGACATATCGACTGCGAGACACTAAAGATGGTAATATTCTCGGTGGTTTTTATGACTATAAACTGCAAAAAGTTAGAAACACCAGTGAAATTTATCAAACTGAAAAGATATTAAAGAGTCGTACTCGTAGGGGCAAGAGACAGTTGATTGTTCGCTGGCTAGGATACAACTCAGATTTTGATTCTTGGATCAGTGCTGAAGATATTAACAATGCCCAATGATTTCTATGTGACTTTCCTTTCCAATGTATCTAATCCTCTCTACAATGACTTGAATAGAACAAGTGATTTTTGGACGAAACTCTCCCCCACCATCAAATTCGACGACGGAAAATGAAGTGGCTCTTGTCGACTGTATTCTCAAAAATACCTACGACATCCTGAGAAAGGATCGTAAATATGAAATAAAAATTAGACCCTATGATTGGCCGCCACCACCCTCAGGTGATCAAGAACAAATTCAAAAGATCAATTGGATGGATTATCCATATATTGAATTACCCTACGAGGAACTCACCTGTACGAATGATTTATGTCGTTCTATTAATAAAAGAATTTCCGCTCGTAAAAAAGGAGCTTTTCATTTCAACTATTCAAACGAGGAGGGCGAGAACTACATTAGTTCACCCATTTCTGATGAATAGTTTATCCTTAATGATAAGGTAAGGGATTTTTTTGGCTTCAACCTCAATATAACCAATAGCAAAACTGCTGGAAACACCAATTTTATTTTTGCAGACTACCCGCCTGCCTTCTCCACGGACACTTGTATATTTCTCTACGCTTCATTTGTGGAAACATCTCGGGTTGGTAATTCAAATGTTCCCCTCCTACGATTTTCTTGAACGAAAAACCAAACAAGAACATATTCACCACTACAATATAAAGCATCTTCAGTAAATTCCCGTAAACACTTCCTATTTGGAACTCTGTCAGTTAACACTAAGAACTGAATTGGATGAACCCATAGCAATTTCAAAAGGTTTGGCCGTGATTACATGTCATTTTCGTCCCATCGTTCAACAACAAGATGTCTAATAGAAAAGTGGTATTTATTTGTCCTGATATTGACTGCTATGTTAATACTCTTGGTCCACGTCCACAGGGCAATGGAATTGACTATTACAAAGTTAGCTCATCAATGTCTGGCTATGGTCTTGGCAGTTGGTTTGCTAAGCTGTTTTGCTCTGCACTACCTTTGGCTAGAAAATATCTTGTACTAGCTACGATAGATTTTGCATCCTCTACACTATACGATTGGGGCCCTGGCAAGGATTTTAAAAAAAGGGCTTTGAAAAACCTCAGGTCCAACGCGCCAATTCTTGGCGAGAAATCAAAACCAAATGGAAAAGGTTTAAAAAGGTCGAGAAACACTGTATCACTCATTAGTCTACACTCATGTCAGAAACGATTGACATCACCCCTCTTGTCAAAGAAAAGAAAAAAAAAGCTGACCCACACTATAACCAGAAGAAGAAGCTCCAGGAAGAAAATTGTTAGATCGAAACTAGATTTCTTCTCTTAAGATGTCCTACCTACCACATAAGGATTCCCAACCTTCAATCACCTCATCATTGAATCTATTCAATGCAGAAAATGTTGATGTGAGTGTCAAACATGGATACTATGAACAATTTTATCCTCAACAACCCCTCTCCGATAATATCCACTTTCAAATTTATTCCAATGAAGTCTATTTTATGGACATGTCTTCAACACTTATAGATTTACAAATGAAAGTCTGGAAATCCAATAATACAATGCCAATTCTTGCCAATAGAATATCCAATGAAAATTTTATACGATATAATTTATTTCTTCAAATCTTTATCTACATCAATGGCACACTGGTGAGCACAAGCAACAATCTCTCAGATTATACAAGCTATATGCAATTCATGTTGATGACACCCAAGTCATACAAGGGATTCAGAGGCACCTTCAATGGATATGTATATATTAATAATACTGATAGTACATGTGCACTTAAAAATGCTACAACTAACGAATTACATCTAGTTGGAAAAATATATCATGAAATATTTAATATACCCCAATGGCTGCCGCCCAATGTTAAGGTGGATATAAAACTGACGCTTGCACCCTCCAATTTCATATTGAGAAAAGAACTTGCTGCCAATCCTGATGTAAGTTTCTCCCTCACCTCGGCAATACTTCATGTAAGCAAACAACAGGTTATGAGTTCTGTTGCTTTGGCAGTTAAAAAACTGAGAGCCAATGGCAACAATATTAAACTACTTGTTCCTCATAAAGTCACAAATCAACGTCATATTGCCATGGGGTCACGCACCTTCACCGATTCATCCCTTATCAATGGTGAAATTCCATTAAAACTCACGTTGGCGTTTGTGAAAAGTGTTAGTGCAATAGGATCATGGACTGAATGCCCACATAAATTCGAGATGTTTTGGACTTTCATCTCTTGTATGCAAAGTAAACGGCATCCCACTCTACAATCTATCTTTTGATAAATCCTATAGAACATTGTATAAGTTGACCATGCAAACCCTAGATCATGACTCTCAACTATTTGAAAATGGTATAACCGAAGATATGTTTGCTAAAACACATGGTATCATTGTTCTGGATTTGTCTGGCACACTGGATATGAGTATAGTACGTACGGGGAGTGTATCACTCCCGAAGGCAGTGTTCTACTAGACTTTGCGCCATGAACACTAGTCAAATAATCAATGTATTTAATATGGATCCCTACATGTCCCAGTACAAATCCTATTGTCTGCCCTCGGACTTTCTTGGAAAAATTCAAAGTGTCAACAATAGCTTGATTATTGTTAATAGCAGACCGTCGACTGAGCTGACGTGTCATTGTATTTGAATCTATAAAACATTGAAAACAATTGAATTTTTTGACCCTCTTGGTCTACCACACGAAGATTACAAACCCCACATCAACATACATATTGAGAACAGTGGGACCACCATTACCCGAAACCGAAAGAGGGTACGGTATAAAGCGATTAAAGGCTGCAATGTCCATATACACACAAAGTTTTTATTCCAATGTCACGGCTATACTTACAAGCTGTTTCTCCACATTTATGGTGACAATACACGTCTGAACAACTTTCTAGTGTAAAATATTTTCTCGGACATGTATAAAATTGATGTCAGGGTCCTTAGAGGAAAGTTCTTAAAAAATTAAAGTAAATTTGTTTATCAATAAAACGCATATATATATACAACATATTTTTTAAATATTCACTTTAGATTTATTCTTTTTCGTCGATGTATAGGCAACTGTAGTGAACCATTTATGTCGGTAAATCATTTGGATTCACTGTATATTGATCTTGATTGACTGCAAAGTTAGGGTCACATTTTCTACAGTACAATGTAACTTCACTCTTGTCATATCTCTTTGTATAGTCAATGATGCTATTTGCATTCATATTATGAAATTCACGAGTTTCAATCTGTCTATTTGAAGCAATATCACATACAGTGTTTTCAAATGGTGATTCACATTCGGTAACTGCCAAATAAAAATCACTTGGTTTATAGTCATAGCAGGCAGTGTTATCACAACGATGCCGTTGAAACCAAATTGTCTTGTTACCCCAACAGTTGAATAGTAGACCAGATTCCTCTTCCAAGAATAATTTAAATCCACGACGATACCAATCTCGTAGAAATAAACTAAAATCACGTTTGGGATTCTTTCCAATCATAGCGGGGTAAGTATTCTCCCACTGATCACATTTATCATAGTGGCAATTGGAGCACAGGTGCCCTCTAGGGTGAGAGTCACAAATCTCCTCAAGACATGAATTACATCCTTTAATTTTTGCTTCATAGCCTCTATGTAATTTACAAGGATTACATAATTTAAAATTTTCACTATAGTCATCAATAATTGTACAATTCTCACATTGACTCCATCTGCCAGGAATGTACATGCATAATGGACATTTATAGAACACTTTTTGGTTTCCGATGTCAACTCTCTCACAGCTAAAACGAAACTGATCGTTCCTGCCGACGGATAAATTCAAGGTGGAGGAATGGGGAGAGGAGTAACTCTGTGATGTCACCTTTTTCGAATGGTGGAGCCATCTACTTTGAATCCATTGGCAATGTTTTCAAAAGTATATCCACGATATGATTCTGCTTTGTTCCAATTAATATATCAATAAAATGACTATAAGCATTTGAATCAAATTTAAAAAGTTTCATATAATAGTCCAATGGGGGAGAATCACTCCTCATTATATTGTCAAGTGTTCCCCGAGAGAAAAATCCTGCGTTGAAGAGATAACTCGAGAAAATCGTCATCCAAAATCAAATGTTTTTCCATAAACACTAGATTTGATCTAATTCTCTCTTTCTCAAATTTATTCATTTTTAAATTCTTTCACTCTGACTGCTGATTCTAGACTGACCCCGATTCGTTAGCTCTAACCTAACCTGACCAGAAAAGAAAGGGAACATTTTCGATTTCGAAACAATTTTATTGAATAATTACAACAACAACAATACTAAGCAGGTACAATTAGCGATACAGTTTATTGTCTTCGATATGTTTCACTAATGCACTTAAAGCACATTAAAGTCTATTCACATGTGTTATATCAACTTTTGCAGCGAAACATAATTGATCCTCCATTTTAAATTTGCTCAAGGATATCACATATCTTGCATATACTTCATCCCATTCCAGACAAAGCCGTGATCCTCTCGTGATTTCCACCGCAATGTTTGGTGGTCTTGTATTATTGCCATCAACTCCACTATCAACTTCTAATAGGGTAAACATTCCACTCATCAACACACAAATATATATATCCAAATGAGTAAAGTCAAACTGTTCTTACTCCTTTAAATTCTATTCACAGACTAATAAAACTATAGCAAAAAATCCTTTCCTCATATTCTCTGCAAACCTCCGCCACTAATATGTAACCAGCCCTCTGATTGGCCGAGAAGGAAACACGTGATCTAACTGTTTCCTATTCCTGGACACCTTGACATTCGCCCCTATCATGCACTTGACCAAAACAACAACAACAAATCAATTGATCTTGAACAATGTGTCATTGACCCGGTCCCCGTTAGACTCAATAATCCAGAAAACATCCATCAAAGTGAGAAAATTCCTGTTTTTTCATTCTCACTGACAAAAACCATAAAACAGACATAAAATGATGTTGACATCCATGAATGTGAGAAAATTCCTGTTTTTTCATTCTCAGCGACAAAAACCATCTCCCTAGGGACTCTATGCCCATATATGGTGTGCAGTCACGAGTACTAGGGTCCTCTCTAGGGACTCTATGCTCTTATTTGGTGTGCTGATCGGACCTTTAGGGTCATTTCTACTCATACAATATATATTAATGTAAATGTATAAATAAATCTTAGAACTAGTGAAACTTAAATTGAATATGCAAATCAAGTTGGAATCGAATAAAATAACTACAAACAAGAGTTTGGGTATCGTCTCACTGCAGAAGCCTAAAACCTACTGCGTCATTGGCGCTTTACTGAAAACAAATTATATTACAAATGTTTTCTTTTGTACTTAATATTGAAAATAAATGTTAAAATTACAGTAAAATTTTGAACTGATGTGCTTTTAGCTATTAATATCATTATGCATCAAATATTCAGTTTAATTTATTAGTTCTTTTCAAGATTGGTCAAGAGAAATATAGTTTCACTACTGGCTCAATTTGGATACTGTCCCCTTCTTTAACTGTAAAAACCTAAAGCCTTCTGCGTCATGGGTGCTTCACTGAAAACGAATTACTCGTATATTACAAATTTATTATTCTCCAGTTCTTACATCATTGAAAATGAAAATAAAATTACAGTGAAAAAAAAATCTTGAACTGATGGATCTTTCAACAACTAATATCATTATATATCTAATATTCAATTTGATTTTGTTTATACTTTCCAAGACTGTTCAAGACTCATATAGTTTTGCCATTTTTTTTAACCCTACCATTTTTTCTAACTAATCGTGTTGGTTATTTATGAAAGCATTTTATGGATTCTAGGCATTTCTATTTGAGCGGAAAACTGCACCTCAAACTTTGTGGAACATGCATTTTCTTGCATGAAACACCAAAATATAACAAAATGTCAAGTTTCGGAGCGTTCCACTACTCGCAAGCAAGTGCCAGTGGTATTTTTGAATCCGCATGGTCAATTTAGGGGGTGGAGGGTAGGCTAAATCTCGTAGCAGCCCCATTCCGTTGTGGTTTGATTCACACTTTCAACACCTGGCGTGCAGACTATCATATAATCTACCAAGCATACAACTATCCCAAATCAGTATCAATAAATAAATGAAACCCAAAACGAACAGAAATTACAATAAATATTAGAGTCAAACTCAAAACGAGCAGAAATTAATATGAATAGAGTTCGAAACCCCTTTGCTTTCTAAAAGCCAGAATATAATTTGTACTTTACTGAAAAAAATTCAAATGAGTTTACTGAATAAAAATGTGCATTGTCAATTTAATATACATATGCTGATATTTATTCCCTAAAATCTTAATTAATGAAAGAATTGTTTTCAGTAAAGTGCCAATGACGCGGTAGGTTTTAGACTTCAACAATGAGGTGATACCCAAAATCTTGCTTGTAGTTATTTTTATTCGACTCAAACTTGCTTTGCATATTCAATTGAAGTTTCACTCGTTTTAAGATTTATTTATTCATTTACATTAATATATATTGTATGTTTGTTCGCATTGATTGTTATTTAATTTCTTATCGTTTTAAGTTTCATTTATACTTTAATAGCAAAATATTTGTTTTCTTTTTAAGCTTGATTTTCATATACAATCTAAACATTACTCGCTTTAAGACCTATTTATTCATTTATATTATTACTTGTTGTATGTTTTTGATATGATTCTTTATTTAATTTCTGTTCGTTTTGGGTTTCATTTATTCTTTAATAGTAATTTCTGGTCGTTTTGAGTTTGAATTTGTAAAGGTATTTGTATCTCCTGAGCTTAAGTTCAAAATGGTCTTTACTTTTCTTTGAAAAACTTATTTTTCGGAAAGTTTTTTTGAATTAATTTTAAAGAAAAATAAAAACAAAAATTTCACATTCCTCTGGATGTTCAAAAGTAAATTTTCCTCTTCCATCGTAAATTTTCTTGAACTGACACCAATTGATAGTTCTGAGCGTTTCTTTTAATGCTCAGGTTGTTCTTGTATAGCTCTTATTTGTTAAATTTGTCATGTTTTCTCACTTTTTTATATGTTGGTTCAAGCTAAGTCCCCCTCCCCCCTCCCCCGTTGATAAAGCCTTTTGTTTGTAAAGTTGAAATATTTGATATTTGATTGTCGGTACAATTTCTTTTAAACCGTCTTATTACCAAATCTTTTCCTTTTTCATATTTTCGTTTTGTTATGGTCTTTGGTGTGTGAAATTAAGTATCATTCTTCAGGATCTTTATCGATTCTTTGAATTCTCCTTTTATATAATATATTTTTTTTGTCTTTCTCATCTTTCCTGAAATCTAAAAAAAATACTGGTCAGATATTCCCACTTTGATTTTTCCAAAATTCAAGAAGCTAACCTTCAAGATAATTTGAGAAATAAAATTCATGAAATAGTTACTTTGAATGATATCAATTTTCTAATTTAACATGTTGACTGGAGGCAAAGAAGAAAAAGCACAAGAAACTTTCAAAATCCCATACGGTCTGGGTTCTATTAATAATAATAATACATCTATGGCTAATAGGAACAAAAAAAGTCCATGCTGTACAAAATTGTTTTACTTAACAAGTCCAGAACCAGAGAAGACCTGAATCACATACAACTCAGGAAAGAGTCAGAACAGATTCACAAAAAGTCCCAAAGAAATATAGAGCACACAATACGAATATATGGAGGGGGTCACTGCTCCATCATAATTATAAATTATAATTTTATTACGGATCCTGGGTCAATTACTTAATTATAATGAAACATGGTCACCGTGGCTGTAACAACAATGAAATAAAAATATGTCAAGATATACTAAAAGGAATATTAAGTAACTGTGTTTTGGAATAAAGAGTTTATTGTTGTGAAGTAAAGCTATATTAGAAACAGATCTGTTTTAATTGAGGAAACTTTGCGCAATTTATTTTTCTACTTCAAATAAAATTGACAGAGGTTGTGACAATTGATTTGTTGCCCCTCCTAAATCGGGGTGGGGTTATAGCCCCAGCCCGACCCTCTAAATGACGCCTCTGCTCCAGGATAAAGGCAACCAGATTTATTTCCAACATATTCCAAGCCATAAAGGTATCAAATATAATGACACTGCTGGTTTACTTGCAGCCAAGGCTTCTTTGTTAAAGAAGCCTGACCTCAATTCAGGAATATCATAAGGCAAAGATCTAATTTTAATCACAGTAAATTGACTTTATCTCCTTTTCATACTAGATTTCACAGTGCTATATTACCATCTGAAATCTGGGGCCCTTCTTCTCTATAGTTTGTTATTTTCTTCTTCTCAATAGCAGACCCCTTTATGCTGGGTCTGCTTTTCAACTGATGAAATTATCCAGAATGTCTTATTTGATTGTCAGCCACTGCGTGTGGAGACTATTTCCCTTGAACGTCTCTACTATATGGATAATATTCCAAATACCTACGCTGCAATTCTGAATTCTAACCTACCATGGCATGTGGATAGGAAGTTTTTAAGGCATCTATTGCTGTTCTAAAGAAGAGTCTAATTGATTAGTGTTTATTAATGCATAATGAAGTCATTAAAAAGAAGGAGATTGTTCATCATTTGTTTTGGCGAGTGTAGAAGAGAGCGGGACTGAGCATGAAGAGCCGTATTGGTACTGGCCGGCCTATAGGTCTTAAACTGCTGGAAGTAATGACTCAAGGACCCAAACTTTCCATAACCCATCAATAGATTTAAGAAATATAATTGGGATGACTGCTTCATTTTAACTGATAAGAAGATTTTTTTTATAGATGAGGACACTGGACTTTTAAATATCTCATGATACTTTTTAAGAGTCAAAGGGATGAAAGGAAATATCTGTAGTTCATATACCCTGCTACAAATTTTTCGAACTGGAACAGGACTTGACTTAACTTGACATAATTCTCCCGCTGAGTTTGCACCAGTGTCGATAGAGAAGACACTCACCTTTTCCAGTAAGCCGGTCTTGTGCTGCCGTGGGTGCTTCTTCAGGTCTGATGCTAGCCTTAGTTAAAAATTAATGTAGACTGTCGGACCATTTTTCTTTTGGGCGACCGTGTGGTTGTTTCATTCCAGAGACCAAAGGATTAAAATAAATACAATGCAACAAGGGGTTTCTTGTGACATTCCGAGAAGGTGGCCGTACCATCTCAGTGTACGTTGTGGAACTTGCAGAAAGAATGGAATCTGCATCGTACCAGACAGGAGGCTAGTGTTACTGACAAAGTCTTAACATATTTCTAGAGTCCTTTGCTTTGAATCATATCGAGCATCTTCGGAGTTGTGTGACTTCTGGCCAAGTTCTTTTGCCGTAGAGGGGGAGTAAGCCGACAAATACATTGAATATTCAGATTTTTCTAGGACGACTAACAAAAGGGTTGCACCAAATGCCATTAAGTCTCTCTAGGACGGAATTGGCCTTCGCGATTCTTGTATTGACTTCACTCTTGACTAATCCATCACTTGACGGAATGGAACCAAGGTACATGAAATCCTTCACGACTGTTACTTGATTATTGCACACTTTGACTGCAAGAAGGAGTTGTTGAAGCAGTTGCGGATCCACGAGACTAAACTTGTTTTGCTCCTGAAGCAAGTCGTCCCCGACTGGGGTGGGAGGATGTCATAAAGAATTATTTAAAGGAAATGGGAACATCGTGGGTGGGTGTAAAAAGGGAGTCTTTGAATAGATTGGGGTGGAGGAGGAGCCTGTGTAGCTGTGTTGGCCTGAGGTGGCTTGGTGCTGCGGTGAATTGTTAGTTGTAGTAGTAGTAGTTAATGTTGAGCCCAACCTTGCTAGTTTTTCTCTAATAATGTCAGCGCTTCTTGAAGTTCTTCGACGGTGTTTTTCATGAGTGCCAGATCTTCAGCGAAGTCAACATCGCTTAAGAGTCTGTCACCTAACTTAAAACCAATGTTCAGTCGGGTAGTGTTCTTCATCATCACGTAGTCAGTGATGCAATCAAATAGTTCAGGAGCCGCGGCACATCCCTGATAAACTCATGTACGAATGCAGAAAGGCTTGCTGCTTTTCCCGTTAACTTGTATACAGCTTGATATTTGTTCATACAGTCTCTAAAAAAAAGAGAACATTTCTTCTGGGGCCACCCTGTTTTCCTTAGTATGAGCTACAGCGACTTCTCATCTATAGAGTAAAAAGCGACGTTGAAGTCGATGAAGCCTATGATTGCCTTCGTGCAAAATTCCTGTGTCCTTCATATCGTCTGCCACAAAGTGAATATCTGTTCGCTAGTGGAACAACTGGGCAAGAAACCTGCTTGTGTGATTCTATGGTTTCTTTGAAGTATACTAAAATACTGGCCACGGAGAGTCATTGCAAGCAATATAGTGGGAACCCAGAGCAACGTTATACCTCTGTAGTTAAAGCATAAGTTTCGTTTCTGTTTCCTTTCCGTTTCAATAGTGGCATAATTATTCCATCCCGCCAATCTTTCTAAATATTCTCCGTTTGCCGCATTGTGCAGAAAAGTGTTTGGAGCCATATTAACAAGGCAGTATCCCCACTTTTCAAAAGCTCAGCAGCTATTCCACAGCAACCAGGCGTGCGCTTATTTTTTAATCTCTTCATAGGTAAGGTTATCATTTAATCTCTATTTATTTCGTCGAGTGAAAAGGCATTTTTTCATTACTATCAAATGGAATCGTAGGCGCAAGCGATGCGAGATCTGGGTCAGGATATGGGACAATGTCGGAGTTAAGAAGGGTGGAGAAATGATCCTTCCAATTTCAAATCTTGGCTGGCTAATCGGGTAACGATGATCAATCGGGAGCAACTATGGGGCCGACTGAGGTGACTTGCTTAGACGTTTGTTTATGGAGAGGTCTATGTAGTGCCCCAGTGTTGCCTGTGCCAGAGAAATTTTTTAACTCCTTGGTCTTGTCTTGGACAAATTGTTTCTTCCCACGGTGGACAAGTTTATTTCTCACACCATTCAGCTTGTGGTATGCTGACATATTACAACTGATGCAAGCCTGCTGATGTTGTTTTATGACTTTATGGGTTTCATCTGAGAGCCCTTGACATTTGCCTGACTGCCTCTGACCAACGAAGGACTCAGCAGCTTTTAGTATATTGCTCTTAAGATTTTCCCATGTATCCTCAGAATCAGGTGAGGACTCAACTCGAGGCATTTGAATTTATTTGGTACTTCAACAGCATTCATTTTTCTGATACTACAGTCTTTCAGAATGTGGAGATTGAAGCGGAGAACTCCAGCACCTGACTCAAATTTCTTGAGACGTAGACAAAGAGATACACTCACGAGTATGTGGTCTTTATTACATAGTTCAGCTCCCCTATACATTCGACATCTAGTGATAGAGGATCTCAATATCTGTTTCACGATGATAATCTATAATCTTCTTGGTCTTCCTGTCGTTGCTATACTAAGTGTGTTTGTTTATCCTCTTCCCTTGAAAAAACATGTTTGTGATTGAGATGTTATTTGCTGTGCAAAGTTGCATGAGACGGATTCTATTTTCACTGGCATGGTCTGGAGTTGCTCCACTCCATATGCCACCTGGGTCTGAGACAGGGGTGTAAAAGTCACCCGGAAGAGTGATAATGTCATGAGGTGATATCTCTGACAATAACGCTGACAGCTGAAAGTAAAATTAGTCTTCTGTAGACTCATCAGCACTGGTGGTTAGGGCCTAACAGACTATTATATTCCGCTTCCCATGCTGTGCTGGCTATTTTTGTGGCTTTTCCCTTGGCCAGCGTATTTGGAGCTTCTTTACATAAATCATGACTGGTAAATAAGAACATAAGAAATGCACGCTTCTCTGGCACTCTTTTTATAGCATTTTCCCTTGAAAGTCAAAATTTAATAGCCGTTAGTAGAAGCTTATGGAACCCTGTTCACTGAGCCGTCCTGTGGCATGTTAGGAACAGGCTTGATGCGGCCAAGCCGCTTCCAAACAAAAATGAATTCTTGTCGAAAAGGGGCATATTTAAGAGCTGACGTCACAAGACTTGTTTTGTTTCTTAAACTAATACGAAGGTGATGACATACCAATTCTGGACCAAAAAGAACTCTCTCGAAATATGGCACGTTTAGGCACTATGTCAAAAAACTGGTTTTTGTTCTGTAAGCTAATATGAAACCAATGGCAAAAGATCATTTGCATGGATAATTATGGGCCTGCTGGAATTCAGTGGTAGAGTAAGTACTTTGAAATAAAGACGGTAGTGATAGATAAACTCCTTCTTAAAAAGGGATGTCTTTTAAACTTAGGATTTATAAATACCTACTTCTAAGCTGTAGAATGTACAAAAATAAAAGTAGACATTTTATTTGCAAATATATTTGTTTTCTTTATGTATAAACTATATTTTTTGGAAGGAGATTGTATAAAACATTTAGTTAATTTTTTTTGATGGTTTTCGTTCAAATAAGAAATTTTGTTTTTCACTGGTTTCACATCAAGTGGGACTCTTGTTAAAACGGATTTAAATGGCCATATTCATTGGAAAGGGGTGATTCTATCCCCTCTAAATAGCTTCCTCTTCAGCTATTGTTTTATCCTCATATTCTTTGACTCTATACCTTCAACTCTGCTTCTACTTAGCATTTTGTGTCATTCCTATCTAGTAATCGTTGATATAAGAGAAATTACAAGAAACTTTGAATAGATAAATACTTTATTTTAAATATGAGATTATTTTGTAAAATACATGGTTGTTTCTTCTTCCACTGTCAAATCCATAGACAATTTAATTGTCTGTTCTGTCGTGGTCAGGCAAACTTCGAAAGGTTAGATTTTCGTTGTTTTTTCTTCTTTCTTTTTTGTTTAGCACTGAGGACGACTTGGCAGAGGTCCTTGTCAAAATATTTGCTAATTTCTTCGTAATCATGGTTTGCCACTGGCTGACAAAATCCTCGTTTTCTCACCTGTTGTGATTTTATTTTCCATTTTATTATTTTCTTTCCTCTCCGAGTTTCATATGTCATGTTTAGCCATTGTGGTCTTAGAATATATTTAAATATCTAGTATTTCGTGTTAGTGGTCTGTATGGAAAGAGCGACTCGGTCCAACAGCAATCGAAATAAAAAACGAAATTTATTCCTCAAAATCTACGGGCCTGATGAACTTCACCTGATTTTTGACAAAGGAGGAAACAGCATCGAAATTTAAAGCTTGTTAGTATTCACCATATTAGAGAGCCCGAATGTGGAAGTTTCAAACTCCTATTTTCTATCTAAAATCTTGAATTTTTTACTAGAAGAGATACGGGTTTATATGTTTCGTTCCCCAGGCACAATTGTAGCAAACCAAGCCAAGAAGATTAGAAAAGGGCTTTTTTGATCGCGAATCACAAATATTAGTGACCTTTGAAAATAACCAACGATTGGAGGGTAGCTAGCAGCTGTTCCATGCCTCTTTTTACCCATGTAATAACAGATCAAAATTTGGCAATATTAATTTGATTTAAACAGTATCTTTGGGGAGAAAATTTATCTTTGGGGAGGAAATGATCCCTTATAGTCCCAGAAGAAGGAACTACAAGCTACGCAGCTTGCCCACCGTTCACATATAGTGTTTCTTATCGCAGAATATAAGAAATTTTATTATGGGAAGCGGTATTTTTTTGTGGGAGTGGGGCTGCTCCTTTCTCAACCCTTGCTCTTTAAGCTAGTTAGTTTTCATGATAGTTCTATGACTCGTTCCTTTAGGAATGAATCATAGAACAAAAGGACCGTTGAATTTAAAATATTTTTAAAGAACTTGCTTTTTAGAGTAAAGAGCGAGGATTGAGGATGAGGCTGTCAACCTAACTTACAGAATAACGTCTGTTCATTTTAAGTTTCAACCTTGCTCTTTCATTTCAGTTGAAAAAAGTTGTCTTTTGATTTTTTTATTCAATAAAACCAACCGGTTACTGACGCCAAATTATAACGTGAAGTGGTGTGGGCCTCAAAATTTGAAGGTATAGTACCTGATCCGTCAATGGGGCCACATGAGTAAATTCCCTATTTGAGATGTTCAAGATGCATAGCAATCGTAGGTGGGGGGGGGGGCGACTAAGCTTTATTATTTAGGCTCGCTGAATCTTACTTTGTGTCCTTGTGTTTTTAAAAGCTGCAGTGTGGCAGGAATTGTGAAGAACGTTATAATTGAAGGCTGAAACGGATAATTCAAAAAACTTCAATTTTGTTATAATCCTAAGTAAGACTTTGTTCTCAAATTATTAGTAAATATTGGTATATTGAGGGAGAAGGAATATCTGTTATTTTAGGATAACCCTGAATAAAGTATTAATAACGATATTAAATTACGTATATAAGAGGGGAAAACTGAGTTTTGTAAGTGGAAGCAATGAGCTTCTTTAAAACCAAAATATTTGTTATCGTAAGTTTGAATAAAGTAAAAAAACTAAATATAATATAAGGTAAGAGTTTGAAGAAAATATAACAAAGTGGATTTTTGAATGAAATGAACAACGGTTATTAAAACATAAATGAACCGGGATTGTCCTGCAAACGAAAAGGGTCAGTTACAAACCTCTAAGCTTTTTTGCTAGTTTGTTTTTTCCATTAAGACTTTTTGTTATTCGTATCGGTTTTGAACAATAAAATTTGTGGTTTGTTTTGAAGGAGAATCAATTATCAGAACATTTGTAATCATAATTATTCTCAAATTCTCAACGTTACAACTATAATCATCTTAACACATTTTTGGCATTTAATATCTTGGATAGTTTTCAGTTGTGGAAGTTCTTATACTGGTTTAGTTAAAGAAGTTTTGCTCTGTTCTTCTGAGAGCTAATAAAATAGAAAAATCATTTGTAAAAATAAAAACGAGTCATTTATAAATTTTAATTGTGAAGCTAAAACCTCACTTATCCTTTGTCACAGCTATTTTAAAGCTATCTTTAGCAATTTGGTATTTTATAAAATAAAGACAGTAGGTTCAAATCTATTATACTGTTTTAGCTGATTTATAGATACTCGTTGCTGTTATCAGCTAGTTTCTAAAGTTATTTTCCTCCAAAGAGCATGTCCTTGCTTGTTCATTTTCTTCATAAATAATTTATTTATTTAAGACAAAAATATAGAAAAATTTTTCGGAGAATATTTGTAAGTCGGAAAATATCGATTGTAGTGGTAATATTACGAAAAGATTTGTGTCTGCTTAGCCTATTTAGTCACAACTATGTATTTTTAATTTTAAAAAATAATATTATGAGAAATTAAGTACGTGACAAAAAAAATATTCTGTTTTTTCTGGAACACGTATTTTGGAACATTTAATTTGGCATCCAAAGTCATTACCTTATGAAAATGCTATTTCTATTGAATACTACAAATTTTTTGTCAAATCTAAATTTAATTAAATTTAGTTTAATTAGAAGTTGAAATTTTACTAAATACTGGGGATATTTACACAAATTTATTTTCTTTTTAATTCCCACTATGTGCCAAGAATTAAAACGCAAAAATACGGACTAAATTTCTTTGTTTCAACCTATGATTCCTAATCTAAATGTGTTCCAAATAATATTTATGTTTGAAAAATAACTCTTATAGATGGCATCTTTTACAAAGCATGAAACCAACTTTTTTCATTGAATGAATTTACTTTTGTTAAGATGAAAAATATATTTATTTTGAACATATAATTACCTAATTTGATTGTCCGTTTTGAAAGTTCATCTTTAACCTAACGAGTCAAAACTAAAACTGAGATTTACACATAACAAAAATGCCAAAAAACGCCGCAGCTTCTTTAAGTCCTTTGCTAAGCAAAAGACATTATTAAAAAATTTGCAACTTATAAAATTTCAGGTAACAAAATTTCACTACAATCCTTCAAAACCTTCAGCCATTATTATGCATTATTTCGTTCTTCATTCATTCTTTCAAGTAATCTTCTAGGATCTTTTTGAATCCCTATGTCCTGACAATATTGTTATTAATTAATTTCAATAGTATAAGTAATTAAATATAATATAAGTTAAAAGTCTGAATACAATATAACGAAGTGGACTTTTGAATGAAATGAACAACGGTCATGAAAACATAAATGAACAGGGATTGTCCTGCAAATAAAAAGGATCATGGTTACAAACCTCGAAGCTCTTTATGGTAGTTTGTTTTTTCCAATAGGACTTTTTGTTATTCGTACCTGTTTTAGACAATAAAATTTGTGGTTCGTTTTGAAGGAGAATCAATTACCAGAATATTTGTAATCAAAATTATTCTCAAATTTTCTATTGCTCTTCAGCCCAAGCAACGAATCTATAACTATCTCAAAAAAATTAACTAATGATATTTTGATATGCTTGTACTTAGGCAAAGACGGAGCTTAAATGGAAACAAAAGCTCTATCTCCCCAAAATATACATTTTATTTTGCAGAATATTTCTGAAGTAACCCATAGGCAACAAAGACTAAATAGTAAAGTGACGATCAAAACGTGTTCTGTTTATTGTTTTTTTCTACTAAAATGTATTTTGGCATAAGGGCGTATAGACAGAAATTCTCATAATCCAGATTATCATTTTATTTCTTTTTAATGTAAAATATAACTAATTTGAAATTTAAGAAAATATAATCTAGGAGAAGCAGCAAGGACTGTCGCATTCTGAGATGATATAATGTCAGAAGAAATTAAACACTGACGAATGAGCAAAATAAAACATTTTTTTCTTATCGCTATTTCTTATTATCTGGCTATCGAAGTTCCTAAATCAAAAATGTTTTAATACTGCGTCATATGTTTCCATAATATCATAAGGATTTCATTGAGGAGGGTAACACAAAATTACATTGAGGTCTTGTGCCCTTGACAGGGAAATTTAGAGTAACTAAATAACCGTTTTTTAGCTGCTTCTCTCTGTTCTAAAATTTTGTTTAATCTCATTTCATCTGTTTCACATTTTCAACCAAAAAAAAATGTATTCCTTAATGTTTAATATTATAAGAGTGTGGATGACTATGTCTGAAACAAAGCGCTATATCTGATCTAATCTTAAAGTACGAAGGACCTCAAACTTAAAGCTTTTTTTCCTCCCTGGTACCATCTTAGGTCTAATCAGTGGTTTCCTTGGGCGGCTCCTTGGGTCTTAGGCAGTTTCCTTGGGTGTATTATAATTGTTTTCTACGGTTTGCTTTGGGTTGTTATAACATTATCAAGGTTGGAATCCCTGCTTAAAGCCTCACCAAAGATGAGTTACGAGATACTCGTAACTCAGTCCATTCAATCGATCAGCGATTTACTACACTAGAAAATAAAATACAAGCAATAGAATCGGAGCAAATGGCTTTACGGACTGAACTTTCGGGGTCAAGTTCACGTATGACTGCTGTGGGAAATGAAGTTTCTATGCTGAAAACTCAAGTGGTTAAACTGCAAACGGAAGTGAAGTACTACAAAGAAAAGACTTTGCGTATGTCTGGTAGGATTATGGCTACAGAATATCAGCCGACGGAAAATAATGTGATAGTATGGAACACAGTTTGTGAAGACGAGGATCAGGCTAAAGGAATGTTTACTGAGTTATGTACAGACGGTTTGGCTTTACCAGTGATACCACAGTTTTTTGTTATTGAGATTAAAAAGGACAAGAAATATTTCAAGGTTAATGTAAGCAACCGTGAGAATAAGATCAAAATACTCAAGAATGGAAAAAAGCTTAAGGGAAAAGTGATGCGAAACCAGCAAAATATTTATGTGAGCGATGATGCCCCACTTTCGATGAGAGAGGCAAGGAAAAGACTGTATGAAAAGAAATCGTGTCTTTGTTCGATAGGTATTACGTCATGGGTATCTAATACAGTGCCACTGTGTCTCCAGTTTGAACGACCGGGTGGTCGAAAAGTAAAGTTTACTTGCGATGAGTCGATTGATGAATTAGCGTATAGACTTCCCCCTCTGCGGCTCCCGGGGGCCCTAAGGAATGATTGATTTGATAGTTTTTTGTTTTTTTTTGTTTTTTTGGTTTTGTATATGTTTGGTTGTTTAAAAAAAATATTAAAACGTTAGCTTATGAAATGAAAAGATGTTTTTTTGTTTTTTCGTTTGTCTGTTTAAGAGTAAAGCTTTTTTTGATTTTAGTTTAAGGGATAAATATGAGTCGGTAGTAGTAGGGTCCTATGTTGTTGAATGGCTGCGCTAATTAATGTGGCGGAATTTCTTTGTGTGCTAATGTGTTTTTCTTTTTGTTTTTATTTTCTGTTAAATTTTTCTGTCATTTGTTTTGTTAATCTTTTTTCTTTTTTTTCTTTTCAGGTTTATTTTCTTTTTACGGCCAGCCTGTCTTCGATTTGGTGTGAACCAGGAAAAGTAATTGGTAACGTTGTAGTTTTGTTTCGCCGTTCTCTCGGTATCTTTTCGATGAATGGTTATTATTATAGTTGTTGATTTGGAAAGATTGAGATTACTTGAAAGAGATTCGCTAAATTTTCAGGATTTACAAGGTGGTATTCTCCATAGGGATCTAGATCAATATTTTTGTGAGGTACCCCCTAAAGCATATTATAAATGCCCTATTGAAATTAATAATGTGTTGTCAGGACCCAGTGGACTGAATTTGTTATCGTGGAATTGTCAAGGTCTAGATAGCTCATTAGATTATTTAAAGGAATTGTGTCTGTTTTCAAAATTAGATGTGATTGCTCTGACAGAAACGTGGTTGAGAGATCATACGACAAGTTTATTAGATATAGGTGGGTATCGACTTTATGTTCAGAATAGAGAGAAAAGGCAACATGGAGGACTGGCAGTTTATGTTAGGAATGGTCTCAATATTAAGGTGAGGAATGAAAAGCGTGTAAATAAGGAAATGGTATTTGAAAGTGTGGTATTAGAATTATGTAAATCAAGACAGAATATTTTGTGGTTGTAGCGTACCTTCTGCCGTCAAGTTCTACTAAGGAATTCATTGAACTCCTAGAACAGCAGCTGGATGAGCTTGTTGATGAAAATAAACCTATGTTCGGGAGCGGGGATTTTGATCTGGACCTAAGTAAAATGAGTGCTAATCCTAAAATTCGTGAATTATTGAATGTGATGTCTTGTTATGTTGTGTTTCCTGTGGTGAATATTTGTACTCGGGTAACTGCTAATTCTGAGTCCCTCCTTGATAATATTTTTTGTGATATTAAGTATGATTCAGTTTCGGTTGTGATTAATGATGTTTCTGATCACTTTGGTGTTCTGCTGTGTGTGAATAATTTTTGCACACCGAAGAGTAATAATTCAAAAACACATAATGATCTATTGAGAACTGATGGAGATTTTTTGGTTCAGTTTAAAAATGAATTAGGAAAATGTAAGTCTCAGTTTCTTGAAGATAATGAAATTGATGTAAGTAGGCAGTTTTGTTTATGGTATGGTGAAGTGAATGAAATATTGAAGTCATGTTGTAAAATGTCAAGGCAGTCAGTTCAAACCGAGACACCAGTTAAACCTTGGATTTCTAAAGTACTGATGGCTGCGATAACGAAAAGGAGGAGGTTATTTAAGTATTCTAATACATCACCATATGCCGAAGAGAGGTACAGAAAATATAATAACGAATTGAATAAGCTGCTTCGAAGAGCTAAAATAGAATATTTCAGAGAAAAATTGAAAAAGTTAGAAGGAAATCCTGCGAAGACCTGGAAAACAACCAACTCGGTAATCCGCCCAACCCAGAGTTCTGTTGCCACAGTTTGTACCTCATCGCCAGAGGAATCAGCTGATCAGATGTGTAACCACTTTGCAAATATTGGAAAAAATATGGTAGGTACAGGATCCTCCTCCTCTGTAGAAGAGTCTTTTGTTCAGTTTTTACCTATGGCTAGTGATGTTTCTGCTAATTTGCTTCCGATTAATACTAAGGATCTCTGGCAGAAAGTTTGGAGCGTGAACAATAATACCGTAGGTTGTGGTCATTTTTCCCTGTATGTTTTTAAGCGTGTATTTCCAGTTGTATCAAAGTATTTGGTGTAACTATTCCATCAGTGTATGAAATGTGGTATTTTTCCAGATTTCTTTAAGTCAGCTAAAGTTATTCCGTTATTTAAAGGTGGTGATAAGAATTCTTTCCATGATTATAGACCTATATCTCTTCTCCCAGTGTTAAGTAGAGTGTTTGAAAAGACGATAAATGCTAGAATGGTTGAGTTTCTAGAATCGCGAAGACTTTTAAGTTCAACCCATTTTGGATTCCGAAGAGGAATGTAGACGGATCAGGCCGTTCTGTTTTTGGTGACGTTCGTAAATAATGCCCTGGATGCTGGTTAGAAAGCAGCCTCAGTTTTCCTCAATATTGTGAAGGCCTTTGATTCGGTTGATCATGGTATTCTGCATGCAAAACTTGATAATTGTGGATTTCGTGGTGCGTTCTTAGACCTTTTAAGGTCTTTCCTTCATAATCGTTCTTTGTATGTGAGTGTTGGAGGTGCCGTATCGGGTACAAAGAAAATTGAATATGGTGTGCCACAAGGGTCTGTGCTCGGGCCTACACTGTTTTAATCTTCATTAATGATTTGTGCGAAGCTGTGGAGGGTTTGTCGTTTGACCTGAATTTTCCCGTTAGCGAAACCATAAAGTTAATTATTGCGCTATTTGCGGATGATGCGCATTTTACAGTGGCAGCGAAGACAGAACTGCAACTCATGGAGAAGCTTATTACGGGTATGAACCAAATTGGGAAATGGACTAGAGCTAACAAACTGAGGTTAAATAATAACAAATCACAGTTTCTAGTTTACGGAAGAAACCCCAATTACTGTCCATGGATTAATGAGTTTAGATTTGTTGATACTTCAATCCAGGGACTAAAGACTGTCAAATACCTTGGTGTACTGATAGATGAATGTTTAAGTTATAAACCCCATATAGAGTTGTTAAGTAGTAAGACTGCAAGGAATGTTGGTATTATGAGAAAGCTGAAGAAATTTTTCCCCTATGATGTAACAAGGTCTTTGTATTTTTCTACTGTTCACCCGTACCTTTTGTACTGTAATGTCGTTTTGTCGAGTACTTTCCCGACACATCTACTTCCGCTTCGTGCAATGCAGAACTCAGCTATAAGAGTGCTTTTTGGTGATAAAAAGGTGCATCAGTGAGAAGGAGATATGTCGAATGACATATTCTGCCTTTACACGGAGTTTCTAAATTTTATTCAGCTTTGTTTTTGTTTAAGTATGTTGTGGATTATTGCCACAATGTTTCGGTCAAATGTTCGTGGCTGGATGTAATGTCCATGAATACTCAACCAGAAAAGCATCCCAGATAAGACGACCTCAGGCTTTAACTAGAAGATCATTCTTCTCTATCCGTCATGTGGGACCAGGGTTTTATAATAGTTTACCAAATGAATTATTAGTTGATGAAAATATTGCTAGTTTTAGGAGTAGGTTAAAATTTCTGTATTTTGGTGAGTATAATATTTCTTAGCGATTTTCTCTTCAGGGGTCTTTCAGTTGTATTTTGGTTATTTTTTATTGTGGTTGTGTGAGGATGGTGGTGAGAGAACAGTCATAATTAGTTATGTCTTTTTTTGGGGGGGGGGGGGCTGCACTAAGTTGGAGGAGGTTGTGCCGTGTTTTTTTCTCTCTTTTCTTTTTTTATTTATTGTTTTACGTTGTTGATAGCGATGTATATATCAGTTTTTTTTTGGAGGGTGTATAGCCTAAACAAGTTTACTTCTGGTGGTTGATTTATTTATTTGTTTGATTTGAATAAAAACCCTTATCAGTTATCAGTTAAAACAAAGTATTTTAAAGTAAATTAAGTCTTTTTCAAATGAAAGCATTATTAGGAGAATTTTTCAAGCAGAATCGTCCACAAGAAATTTTAAGGGGGGATGGGGGGGGGGTATTTTACATGGGATATCTTTTCAAGAACAAGTTTCCCGTGAATGAAGTGAATTTTTCATGGAGAGAAAACCAGATTTACCGGCATTATTTGAAAAATGATCAGAAGCTTAATAAAAAAAAAGTAAGAAGCAGCCCTAAACTGAAAACAACGGTAAATTATTTCATATATAAGTGACTTTGACTATTTGTCCCAAATTCTTAAAAGTGACTCCTGAAACTCAAAGGGTAAGGTAAAATAAGATAAAGGATGCGGCACTAGAACCTTAAGGTCCCACCCGGCGGTGCTGATCTCCGTCTCAAGGCTCTTAAGCCAGGAAGTGCGATGGGGGGATGAAGGCCAGCCATCCTGTGCTTTCACACACCCTTCCTGTTTACCTTCCCCAGATTTTCCAGGTACCCATTTAGAGCTTGGTCAACTCTGGCTGAGTTTACAGTCACGCCATTGACCCCCGTCTCAAACCATATAATTGGGTAGACTAGGATTCAAAACCTCACCCTCTTGGACAAAGGATCCTAAATCTAGCGAACCAATCCACTTGGCTAGGAACCCAAAGGGTATGTAATTAGGATAAAAAGCTCTTTTAAAAGGACCAAAAACAACTATACTAAATAGCAAGGTATCGAGGAGCACGGTGAAGATCAAAGCTCCGCCACCTTATTCGTGGAATAATTCCTGTTCGGTTTTAGTCTAAATGCTGCTCCTAATTTTCAAGTGAAAAAACTTTTAATTTAATTTACACAAAAAAGAATGGACAGTTCATAGAATAAAATTAAGCACCAACTAGAAATTGAATCTTTGAATATGGCTAAGTATTGTACTTGTCGGACATCCAACTTTTAGAACTACGGTCAATTATGTGAACAATTTAGAGAGCATTAGCTGGATTAAGTAAGTATCCTTACAGATAGTTTTGATGCTGAATGAGTTCTTGACCTATCAGGTATATTTGGCAAAGTAAAACTCGTATTTATAAGAGTCCCAAAGTTAATATTAACTTAGTTTTGGGGACGGGGGACTTCAAAATTTTAATTACTGCAAATTTTAATCATCATTGAATATACTTTGCAATACATTTAGGCTGTATTGTTTGACGTCAATAACCCACTTACTGTGGACCAACTACACCATACCTATACAATATTGCTTTTTGGATATTGGGAAGAGGATAACAATTGACAAAATAGATAGCTCTTATTGAATTGCTATATAATTAATAGAAAAATTCGTGAAATTAAAAAAAAGGCATTATTCCTATGCCCGTTGACGCTTTCATCAACATTAATTAAACCTAATCAAATTGGGTTTAGTGTCTCATTTTATTTTTTATGTTTTATGGCAGATATAAAGGAATAGCATTACTAGCATTACTACTACCTCTTGATATGTCATAAATTCTCCACTTACAAAGAAATTGGAGCTTAAAGAGTAATAAAACAGTGGAATTTAAACAGAAAGGAAATTGGAGCAAAGAAACAACAATAATATAAAGTCGGTAGGTATTTCTTATAGTCAAATTTTATAGAAAATAAAACATACACATTTTTAAACGTTAATAAATAACTCTTAATATGGTAATATTAATTAAATCTGCGAATTCCAAAAAGTTCATTAAGTGGACACACGCTTTTGAAAGCATCGTGGGATCTATTGTTTCATTGTTGCAGTTAATTATGGAGGAAAATCTGGATAAATATTGCTTAAAGTAAGCTCCTTAGAATAAATAACTCCGTAAAATAAAATCCAGACACGGTAAACAAAACGAACAAAGACAGGATTAAGCCTGAAAACAAACAAAAATAAGCTGTACATGGTTTTTTCTTTTAGAATTGTTAGTAGAAAGATAAAAAGACATCAACTCGTTGAGCTGGAAATGTGAAGGATTTTCTATAGTTAGGACTTGGATAAAAGTTGTCCCCTGGTTTTTCTGACATCTCCTCTGTCTTCTAATTTTTACCTAAATCACTATTTTCGGTGTGGTACCATGCAGTAGTTTTACTTCTATATTATCAGTAGTACAAAAGAAGGATGTGACCCCTCTGATGGCACCGTTCACCTCACACTTCTCACAAAAAACCTAGGCAGTTATTTTCAATGATTGTCTTCAAAGATATAGATAATAAGAATAGATTTTGATGTGCATTTGCCTTTACGAAAAAACCTTCTTGACTTTGCCTCTTCGTGAATACAACCAAATTCCTCTTGTATTTAACATTAACAGGGACAAATATTTTTTTGTTGGGGAATAGAGAATAAAATTAATTTCAAGGGGGCTTTTTTAACAGCTTTTTTGAAGCCTTGGGTTTCAACTCTTTTGAATCTATATTTTTTGTTTAGGAACGTGTCTTTTTTTTTCATGGTAAGGATACTGTTGGACCATACCCTTGAAAATTTATGTCGCAAAGGCAAAACGAAAATTCATTGTTAAGGTAAACGGTATTTTTAATCTGAAGCAAAACTACACAGGATGACCTTTTAACAGAGAGCTAGTTGTACTCAAAATTGTCTCAAAATGGAACAGTTATAAAATACAAACCAATATTTGTTATATAATACGAACCACTAGAAAAACATTAGCATAAAATATAAAAATAATTCATTTTTATCCTTAAAAATTAAAAGCAAAATGGAAAGAATATTGGAAAAATTTTGCCTGCAGTCTCCGTTATATCAAACTGCTCATGGCACCGGGCTGTAAGTACCGAGTAAAACGGCTGAATAGTAAAAGAAACTCTAAAAAAAATTTGATAGCAATAGATACAACAGAGAATCGAATATTCAAGTTGATTGGAAAAATGTAAGGCTCATTAAGTTTAATGATACCCATTAAAAGTTAAGAGCCAGTAAAAATTTGTTCTATGTCTGAAAGAGGGAAAACGACACAAACAGGTGCTCTTAATGAAAACTACACTGTCATATTCAGCATATCAGATAACCCTACTTTAGAAGTTGCAAGGCCCTATATACCCAAATACGGAATTTTACATTTTTATCACAAGAAAGATCACGGATGCATGTTACATTGTTTCTTTTCTTTCTTCCCCAAGGGTGACCGAATCGAAACTGTGATCCTATAGGCTCAGAATACGATTTATGTACCTTTGATGCCAAAAAAAATTTAGCACGATATAATCAACTTCCTGAAAAAGCTGTTTTAAAGTATAATAAAGGTGGACTCGCCCTTATCAAAAGTAGAATACTTCAAGAACTCCATTTGAAAGTCCATTTCTTGGGCAATTCTCAACATTTTGAATCTCTTAACAAGCCAAACTCAGCTTCAAATTTGACATCTTTCAATCCAAAACAGCTATTTGCTCTACCCTTTCTCAAACAGCAACATGTTCATGAAAATGAGTAAGATCAGTTTCCTTATAATTTTTTGGTACAATAAAATAATGTTATTGGGCATTAAGTGCTACCTAATAATTGAGCTACCACTAGTGCTACCTGGGTTTTGTTGAGATGATATGAAAAAATGGGCCATAATTCACCGACTACTAAATAATCGAGCATTTCATTTGTAGTTTTTTTCTAACTGTCAGTCAGAACTGTGGCCTAGAGCATATTTATAGCGCTTGGGTCAGTTGTAACTTGACCAAGAGGCATCTAACTGCTCTATATTTAGTATTATTATTGTGTTTGAAAAAGTATATGATGCGTGCAAACAATTTTTGGTCAGAGCAAGAAAGACCCTTCCTCGGCCCACTATGGCTACCTGGGTTTTGTTGGGGTGGTGTGAAAAAATTGGCTAAAATTTACTGATAACTAAATAATCGAGCATTTCATTTGTGGTTTTTTTGCAAACTGTCAGTGAGAACTGCGACCTAGAGAATATTTATGACACTTGGGTTGGTGCAGACTGATGTGTGCAGACAATTTTTGGTCAGAGCGGGAAAGACCCTTCCTTGGGCCACTAGTGCTACCTGGGTTTTGTTGGGGTGATATGAAAAAATGGGCTATATTTTACCGACAACTAAATAATCAAGCATTTCATTTGTGTTTTTTTGCAAACTATCTGTGAGAACTGCGGCCTAGAGAACATTTATGACGCTTGGGTCGGTTGCAGCCTGACCAACAGGTATCCTACTGATCTTTATTTAGTATTATTATTGTGTTTGAAAAAGTATAAGATGTGTGCAAACAATTTTTGGTCAGAGTAAGAAAGACCCTTCCTCGGCGCACTATGGCTACCTGGGTTTTGTTGGGGTGATATGAAAAAATGGGCTATATTTTACCGACAACTAAATAATCGAGCATTTCATTTGTGGTTTTTTTCAAAGTGTCAGCAAGAACTGTAGCCTAGAGAATATTTATGACACTTGGGTCAGTTGCAACCTGACCAACAGGTATCCTACTGCTTTGTATTTAGTATTATTATTGTGTTTGAAAAATTAAGTGATGTGTGCAAACAATTTTTGGTCGGAGCAGGAAAGACCCTTCCTTGGACAACTAGTGCTACCTGGGTGTTGTTGGGGTGATATGAAAAAATGGGCTAAAATTTACTGACAACTAAACAATCGAGCATTTCATTTGTGGTTTTTTGCAAACTGTCAGTGAGAACTGCGGCCTAGAGAATGTTTATGACGCTTGGGTTAGTTGCAACCTGACCAACAGGTATCCTACTGCTCTATATTTAGTATTATTATTGTGTTTGAAAAAGTATGAGATGTTTGCAAACAATTTTTGGTTAGAGCAAGAAAGACCCTTCCTCGGCCCACTATGGCTACCTGGGTTTCGTTGGGGTGGTATGAAAAAATGAGCTATATTTTACCGACAACTAAATAATCGACCATTTCATTTTTGTTTTTTTGCAAACTGTCAGTGAGAACTGCGGCTTAGAGAATATTTATGACGCTTGGGTCGGTTGCAGCCTGACCAACATGTTTCCTACTGATCAGTATTTAGTATTATTATTGTGTTTGAAAAAGTATAAGATGTGTGCAAACAGTTTTTGGTCAGAGTAAGAAAGACCCTTCCTTGGCCCACTAGTGCTACCTGGGTTTTGTTGGGGTGATATGAAAAAGTGGGCTAAAATTTACTGACAACTAAACAATCGAGCATCTCATTTGTGATTTTTTGCAAACTGTCAGTGAGAACCGCGGCCTAGAGAATGTTTATGACGCTTGGGTCAGTTGCAACCTGACCAGCAGGTATCCTACTGCTCTATATTTAGTATTATTATTGAATTTGAAAAAGTATGACCTTACCTGGGTTTTGCTGGGGTGATATGAAAAAATGAGCTATATTTTACCGACAACTAAATAATCGAGCATTTTATTTTTGTTTTTTCACAAAGTGTCAGTGACAACTGCGGCCTAGAGAATATTTATGACGCTTGGGTCGGTTGCAACCTGACCAACAGGTATCCTACTGCTCTGTATTTAGTATTATTATTGTGTTTGCAAAAGTATATGATGTGTGCAAAAATTTTTTGGTCAGAGCAAGAAAGACCCTTCCTTGGCCCATTTGTGCTACCTGGGTTTTGTTGGGGTGATATGAAAAAATGGGCTAAAATTTACTGACAACTAAACAATCGAGCATTTCATTTGTGTTTTTTTTTTGCGAACTGTCAGTGAGAACTGCAGCCTAGAGAATATTTATGACGCTTGGGTCGGTTGCAACCTGACCAACAGGTATCCTAATGCTCTGTATTTAGTATTATTATTGTGTTTGAATAAGTATGTGGTGTGTGCAAACAATTTTTGGTCAGAGCAGGAAAGGCCTTTCCTTGGGCCACTAGTGCTACCTAAGTTTTGTTTGGGTGATATGAAAAAATTCGCTAAAGTTTACTGACAACTAAATAATCGAGCATTTCATTTGTGTTTTTTTTTGCAAACTGTCAGTGAGAACTGCGGCCTAGAGAATATTTATGACGCTTGGGTAAGTTGCAACCTGACCAACAGGTATCATAATGCTCTTTATTTGGCATTATTATTGTGTTTGAAAAAGTATGTGATGTGTGCAAACAATTTTTGGTCAGAGCAGGAAAGACCCTTCCTTGGGTCACTAGTTCTACCTGGGTTTTATTGGAGTGATATGAAAAAATGGGCTAAAATTTACTGACAACTAAATAATCGAGCACTTCATTTGTGTTTTTTTGCAAACTGTCAGTGAGAACTGCGGCCTAGAGAATATTTATGACGCTTGGGTAAGTTGCAACCTGACCAACAGGTATCCTACTGCTCTGTATTTAGTATTATTATTGTGTTTGAAAAAGTATGTGATGTGTGCAAACAATTTTTGGTCAGAGCAGGAAAGACCCATCCTTGGGTCACTAGTTCTACCTGGGTTTTGTTGGAGTGATATGAAAAAATGGGCTAAAATTTACTGACAACTAAATAATCGAGGATTTCATTTGTGTTGTTTTGCAAACTGTCAATGAGAACTGCGGCCTAAAGAATATTTATGACGCTTGGGTAAGTTGCAACCTGACCAACAGGTATCCTACTGCTCTGTATTTAGCATTATTATTGTGTTTGAAAAAGTGTGTGATGTGTGCAAACTATTTTTGGTCAGAGCAGGAAAGACCCTTCCTTGGGTCACTAGTGCTACCTGAGTTTTGTTTGGGTGATATGAAAAAATGCGCTAAAATTTACTGACAACTAAATAATCGAGCATTTCATTTGTGTTTTTTTGCAAACTGTCAGTGAGAACTGCGGCCTAGAGAATATTTATGACGCTTGGGTAAGTTGCAACCTGACCAACAGGTATCCTACTGCTCTGTATTTAGTATTATTATTGTGTTTGAAAAAGTTTGTGATGTGTGCAAACAATTTTTGGTCAGAGCAGGAAAGACCCTTCCTTGGGTTACTAGTTCTACCTGGGTTTTGTTGGAGTGATATAAAAAAATGGGCTAAAATTTACCGACAACTAAATAATCGAGCATTTCATTTTTAGTTTTTTGTAAAGTGTCAGTGAGAACTGGGGCCAAGAGAATATTTATGACGCTTGGGTCGATTGCAACCTGACCAATAGGTATCCTACTGCTCTGTATTTAGTATTATTATTGTGTTTGAAAAAGTATGTGATGTGTGCAAACAATTTTTGCTCAGAGCAAGAAAGACCCTTCCTCGGCCACTAGTGCTACCTGGGTTTTGTTGGGGTGATATAAAAAAATGGGCTAAAATTTACTGACAACTAAATAATCCAGCATTTCATTTGTGGTTTTTTGCAAACTGTCAGTGGAGAACTGCGTCCTAGAGAATATTTATGACGCTCGGGTTGGTTGCAACCAGACAAACAGGTATCCTACTGCTCTGTATTTAGTATTATTATTGTGTCTGAAAAAGTATGTGATGTGTTTAAACAATTTTTGGTCAGAGCAGGAAAGACCCTTCCTTGGGCCACTAGTGCTACCTGGGTTTTCTTGGGGTGATATGAAAAAATGGACTAAAATTTACTGACAACTAAATAATCGAGCATTTCATTTGTGGTTTTTTGCAAAGTGTTAGTGAAAACTGCAACCTAGAATGTATTTTTGGTGCTTGGGTCGGTTGCAACCTGACCAAGAGGTATCTTATTGCTCCGTTTTTAGTATTATTATTGTGTCTCAAAAAGTATGTGATGCATGCAAGCAATTTTAGCTAAGAGCAGGAAAGACCCTTCCTCGGCCCACTATGGCTAACTGGGTTTTGTTGGGGTGATGCGAAAAAATGGGCTAAAATTTACCGACAACTAAATATCGAGCATTTCATTTGAAGTGTTTTGCAAACTGTCAGTGAGAACTTTGGCCTACGGAATATATATTACGCATGGGTCTGTTGCAGCCTGACCAAGAGGTATCTTATAGCTCTGTTTTTGGTAATATTATTGTATTTGAAAAAGTATTTGATGCGTGCAAACAATTTTTGCACAGAGCAGGAAAGACCCTTCCTTGGCTCACTAGTGCTACCTGGGTTTTGTTGGAGTGATATGAAAAAATGGGCTAAAATTTACCGACAACTAAATAATCGAGCATTTCATGCGTGTTTTTTTGCTAAGTGTCAGTGAGAACTGTGGCCTAGAGAATATTTATGGCGCTTGGGTCGGTTGCAACCTGACCAAGAGAAATCTTACTGCTCCGTTTTTGGTATTATTATTGTGTCTGAAAAAGTATGTGATGCGTGCAAGCAATTTTTGCTCAGAGCAGGAAAGACCCTTCCTCGGCCCACTATGGCTATCTGGGTTTTGTTGGGGTGATACGAAAAAATGGGCTAAAATTTACCGACAAATAAATATCGAGCATTCCATTTGAAGTGTTTTGCAAACTGTCAGTGTGAACTGTGACCTACAGAATACATATTACGCTTGGGTTGGTTGCAGCCTGACCAAGAGGTATCTTAGTGCTCTTTTTTTGATAATATTATTGTGTTTGAAATAGTATGTGATGCATGCAAACGATTTTTGCTCAGAGCAGGAAAGACCCTTCCTTGGCCCACTAGTGCTACCTGGGTTTGGTTGGGGTGATAGAAAAACTGGGATAAAATTTACCGACAACTGAATATCGAGCATTTCATTTGTAGGTTTTTTTGCAAACTCTCAGTGAGAACTGCGGCCTAGAGAATATTTATTACGCTTGGGTTGGTTGCAACCTGACCAAGAGGTATCCTACTGCTCTGTTTTGGTATTATTAATGTGTTTGAAAAGGTATGTGATGCGTGCAAACAATCTTTCCTCAGAACAGGAAAGATCCTTCCTTGGCCCACTAGTGCTACCAGGATTTTGGGCGGGTGATATGAAAAAATGGGCTAAAATTTACCGACAACTAAATAATCGAGCGTTTCATTTGTGATTTTTTTCCAAACTGTCAGTGAGAACTCCGGCCTAGATAATATTTTTGTATAGTCGGATACGAGCTACTAGGGTATAAAGAGCGAACAACAGCCCATAGTAACCAAATGTTAAACAATACGTTTAGAAAAAACTACCTTGTGAAAAAAACTGCTATTTGGCATCCTGAACAGCAAGGAGATCACTTTTTTGCATGGGTAGCACTGATCTGTCTCGTTTTTTTTTTCATTGCTAGCCGTTTACCAGAAAATCATAGATGTTTACTGGCTCATTTGAAAGCTATTTTTCATTTCTACATGCTTTTTATAAATTCCATCATCTTCAAGTGTCATGTGGCACTAAAAATGGCAGGTTCATGCCATTTCTCAAGGGGTGGGGCTAGCGGGCAACCAAAAAATCGTAGACAGATGTTGAGTGGCTCATATAAAAGCTATTTCTCATATCTACATTTTACCATAAATTTTACCATCTGCAAGTGCCAAATCGCACTAAAGATGACAATTTTGGTGTCATCTTTCAAGTGAAAAAGCTAGGACTAGTGGGCTACCAGCACTTCTTAGAGATCACCTTAGTAAGTCTCATTCGTCCGTTGGGAGAATTCCATATGAACTCTTGGGTAAGGTTTACACGAACATACTAATCAGCTAGATAAAAAAAACATATCACTAGCATCAGAATTTCATCTTGAGTCCAAATATAAGACTCATTTCTGTCACAAATCATTTTCAAAATTACTTCTAAGCTTCTTTAAGTTTCTTCAATTTTCCTGTTTTTTTCACAGAAACGTCACGGCGGTGATTCAATTTGAACAATACTAAATATTGCTGAAAGCTGCGATTTGAATTGAAATATACTAAATCTTGTTTAGCAGTGATTTGATATAAAAAATACTAAATCTTGTTGAGCGGTGATTTGCTTTGAGAAATACTAAACAGTTTGAATTATTCATTTTTTTGGGGGGGGGGAACTTACCACTAGCTGCAGAATTTCATCCTGAATCCAAATATGACATTCATTTCCATTGCAAATTATTTTCAGAATTGCTTCTAAGCTTCTTTAAGAACAGCAAAAATTCTTTCATCCAAACAAACACTTTATGGCAGTTACATATACAGTTTTATAAATATCAGATAAATATCAATTAATATAAACAAACTAATCACTCATATCTAACTCTTCATCATCACTTTCTGATGCACTAGGGGTGTCACTGTCTGCTGCTCTAGGGGCGTAATCAATTCCAGGGGGATAGTGCTTTGCAGCTTAAATCAAAAATTATGAAGTTGTTGTTTTCGCTCAAAATTTTGCAGAAATAAGAATCGTGACACATACTGATCCATGCATGCTGTTTGGATCCCTGGTCTTTTAGAGTTCTTTTTGAAGCATCTCCACAGACTTTCTATATATTGAGTATGAATGGAACAGTTCTGTGGATTAACAAAATTGGCTGAATGATTGATTTGGTCATGAGTATATCCATGGCTGGACAATCTACTATAAGCTCCCCATTAGTTACTGTAAATAACGCTTCCAGGCTAAATATATTTTTTTATAATAGGGATTAAAGTTTACTTGTTTCTTTGGAGGCCTTCTTGGCCACCAGTCAGGGCTACAATAATTTTCTTTTGCTCTCTCTCTCTCTCTATTCCACCAAAACCCAAACTTGCCGTTCCTTCCACTGTTGTATTTTCTTCTTACCATTAAAGTTTCATCGATTTTAACTTCAACACCCTGCCCTCCTATAGGTTCTTGGTTCCCTTTCCAAGCCATCAGAACTTCTGAGCAAAAAGACCTCCAGTCAATGCTTGTTTGTTTACTTATCTGGAGTTCCTCTATAACCGTTTGATGGTCCCAATGATCCGACAGAAAGTGATTTATAAATATCAGGATTTGATTAGGCATAATCCTGGCCTGATGCTAGAAACTCCCTTTTCTATTGGATACTGAATAGCTACAAAATCTTCTCTTTTTTGTCTTTGGGATGACATAGCTCTTGGTGCATTTCCACACATTTTCAGAAGCGTAATAGTTGCATGGTGCATTGCAGCTTCGGCACATTACTAGTGATTGTAAGACTCCATGAGTTCTGAAAAAGTTGTTGCTTGTTTCATCATTTTTTATAAATCTGTTTATTGCAGTATAGTATGACATTTCACATGACTGGCACATAGACATTTTCTAATAACTGGCAATATACAAATCAGAACAGTTGAAAATGATATTTTTCTATCTGAGTAATCTGATTTTTTTTGTTCTAGATTTCAGCCTAAATTTAACCAAAGTCCAAATTCTAAACTGTATCTTAGTTCTGAATTGAAGAAACATAAAGAAGCTTAAAACTAATTTTGAAAATAATTTACGACAGAAATAAGTGTTATATTTGGACTCAGGATGAAATTCTGATGCTAGTGGTATGTTTTGTATTTATCTAGCTGATTAGTCTGTCAATGTAAACCTTACCCGAACTCTTTTACACGGTCAGCCGACATCGAGGCTTGGTATATACAGGGGGTATTTTCCGACGGGGGAAAATTTTGGGTGGAGGGGGGTATTTTCCAGGGAGATATTTTTCGTGGGGGGATTTTCCTTGGGGGGGGGGGGTATATGCCCGTCCTTACTCTCCAAATTTTAACCTTAACACCCTTAGCCTTTTTGGATATGCCCAGAATCTAACATTTTTCACATTCCTAATGATAAATCATGCTTGTAACAAATGGGCAAATTGCATAACTTTCAATTGGGATTCCTGGGCTATGGAGTGGGGCACATAATCCTTAGAAACAATACCATTAGACCTTTTGATTAGTTTCAGAAAAATGACAATTTTGAAATTTTGACCGATGTTGAGCAGACAGAAAACTGAAAACGGACACGGAGTGAGAAAGCTTGCTGATTACCCTCCAATCTCTCTTCAACGTCTCCTCAGGATACCTTGAAAGTTTCAGTTTAATACCTTGAGCAGCTTCTTATATATTGCTGATATTCCCTATTCACAACCAACAAATAGATAGTGTTTTGATTTTGTTCAGCCTGACTCTCAGCAGTTTTAGGCGTATACCGCCCAGATAATCCCCCCTCAAAATTTCCCCTAGAATATATCCTCCGTGGTAAATACCCCCCCCACGGAAACTAACCCTGCTAAAAATACCTCCCGCTCAAAGCACCCCTGGGGAATACCCCCCTTGAGAATACGTCCCACCGGAAAATACCTTTCCAGGACTTACTATAGTCCATAGAACCATCCCTGAAAGTTTCTATTTCCTAAACTAATCTCTTTCCAAGATAGCATACTTCCAAGGCATAGGTTTATTTTCATAAGGTTTATTTCCGTAGCCTAACCCTCTCCGAGATAGCAAAAAGTAGCTAAACTAAAATTTTACCCCTTAAAGTTTCATTTCCCTAACCTAACCCCTCTACAAGATAGTGAAAAGTAGATAAGTAGAAATTTACTCTAGTCAAACTCAAAACAAGAAAAATTGAAAGGAGTAGGGCTGACAACCTCCACGCTTTCTCAAAACCAGAACATAGTTGGCACTTACTAAAAAAAACAAATGACTGAGTTTTGTCGGATTAATATACATATTACTTTCACAATAACAGTGTAGACCTGAAATGTTCTAAGATATCATAAGAGAGTAGATATTAATTTCAGATTTTTGATACGTTTTTTAAATTTTCTTCCCCCCCCTTCAAACAAAGTCCTGTTTACAGCCTTGGGGGGACCAAACATCCATTTCTACGCTTTTTAAATTGAAAATATTGGCCAATCCACTTGGGATCACCCCCCCACCCGCACCCCCCGTGGTTTCCCGCATCTTTAAATTCTCTAACATGAAATGTCGGATCTAATGCCATCTATCAACTATACAAAAGAAATTTTGATTTTACTAAGTCGGAGCTGATTTCCAGCTTTGCGCAGCACTTCCACTCTTGTCAATTTTCCAGCCCCCCATAAAAACCTACTAAAACACAAATGGTGCTTACTGTATAAAATGGGTACTCGTCCCACAAAGTACTTTCTTCTCGTTTCTGAGCAGTCTTTGTTCATAGTGTGAAAAAGGAACGAAAAAATAAAAGAGGAAAAACCTTCGATTTTTTTCTTTTGAGAAAACGAAAAACAAGGGACAGCAATACTCGTCTAAATTGAGAGTTTTTTAACCAGTTTTTCCATAAAATGGACTATCTGAATTATTACAGTGCATTCAGGTGCTTGAAACATATCTTTTCTCCGAAAATGCCGAAGAGAAAGCCACGAACATAGATCGTAGCTATTGATGAACCTATGATAAACGCAACTAATAGTGGTTCAGAAACTAACTTTTTCAAATAATTTATTTGGTAAAACTAGTCAAAAAACAATAAGACAGCTATATCATTTAATCTGTTTATCACAACCTGAATAGAATAAGTTTCACGAGAACTTTCGCCACTCCCAGTAAAGTTTTCTTTACGATGTCTCCAGGGACTAGGGCACAGGAAAAGTCAACTAGCATTTTAAGTATCAATATGAAAGCACCTTTATAATCAAAAACGAGCATTTAGAGTATCAGTGTGAAAGCACATTTACAATCAAAAATTAGTGGGAATGAAATAACTAAAATGAGGAAGTGCGTCCAAATTCAATTTATATAATGATGTAACATGAATTTAAGTAAGATAAAAAGTGAAATTAGATTGTGATTTTGCTAACGATTGTATAGGATTTAAGATAATGGAAATTTTTGTATCAATTTTGTTTTTAGTATGATGTTTATGTATGAATATTCATTTGTCCATTGCCAAGGGTTCAAAGAAAAAATATGAAAATTATGAATAGAAATCTCTTCTCTGCTCACTTCAAAGAGCCCAAAATAGGGCAGTGAAGGCTACTTTTCTTCTCCCTCGGCTTTACCCTTCCTCTGATCTTTATAATGATACTGGAATAGCTCCGCTGAATCGTATTGCGGGTAAAAGTAATCTTTATTTAGCGCATTCTGCTTTCCTAGGTACACTTCCACCGCCTCTGCAACAATTTTTTTCACGGACAGGCTCAGATAGGTACTCGACTTTTTTACGTAGTTCTTCTCGTAGACTAATTTTGCCCAAATGTTCATCTACAACAGCCCAGAGGTCTCCTGTTTATAAATCAATTCAATTATGGAATTCAAACCTACCGGGTGTCCCGTTATTTCCGTCTGCAAAGGCAGTTATTCGTCGTGTCTTTCCAGTTTAGTAATTTCTCTCTCCTTCGTTTATTTTCCCTGTTTTGTCTTTTCCTAGTGTTTCTCCTTTTTGTGTTTTTCCCTTATGTATCGTTATTATTATATTTTTTTTCTTTTTTTTTACTGTATGTTAGTATTTACTCTCTTTAATCTTTATTTCATATATATTTTTTGATTTATAGTAATATTTATGGTTGTTTTAGTGCTTTATTATTGTGTTGTAAGGCCCACAACAAGCCAAGCTTCTTGGGTCAAATAATTTTTCTTTACGTTTGTAATAGAGTTTAGTATTAATAAAATGATTGATTGATAAATGGTTTGAAATGTTAGAGCGCAATTTTGCGTCACTGGCCCAGTAACTGAAGATGTCATTAGATATTCTTGTGGGACACCAGTGAGCTTAATGGGTGTTTTTGCGTTTCTGAGTCGTTGTGTGGTGTCACCAGTGAGCTTTTCAGTCAATGGGCTTCAAGAGCTCCAGTCACGGAAATCGATGAAAAGACGCGTAAAGTTAAGCAGTCACTGGCCCAGTGACTGCTTAACATAGAAACATCTATTAACATAGTGATGCAAAAATACATTCTTAGCTTTTCTTGCTCTTTTTTCTTTGAATTGTAGTCAACCCTCAACAAATAAAACATAAAAATAGAATTCGGACCCACTCAAGAATTGCAAACTGTTTGACTGACTTATCGTCTATGAGCCTACAAATTATTGTAACAACACAAAATAGTTGAACTAAACAACTGAAAACAATTCAAGGCTTCTCCACCACATTGCAGTGAAATGTCTGTCTCTGTCCTCTTCATTGCCAAGTATTTCGTAACGAAGATCACTGGGTGATTTTTGTTTATCAGTGATAAGAATAAAAATATCAAAAATTCTCACACACAGATAGAGACAAACACGTTTACGTTCCATCGCACAGAAAGATTCTTGCATCCAATAATTGCCGCGCGCGAAGTTAAGATAAGAATCTTAACTGACAGAAAAAGGATATCGTTGCATATCTACATTAACAGTTTTCCTTCAGTTTTTTTGTCTGGAAAAATTCTTTTTTTGTAAAATAGTGCTACTTAGCAAAAAGAGTGCCACTTTAGTAGGAATGACAGTACCAGCGCAGGACGAACATAATGTATTCAAGGATTATTGATCGAGTCTAATGGTGTCAAGGTCAATTGATTTGTTGTTGTTCGTCTAGGTGTAATGACTCCGGGGGGAAGTTGGCGCATGCGCACTGACAGAGGAGATGTGTACTGATCTAGAACAAGAGGGGGAAGTGAATTTCCGAGAAATTGATTTACATAATCGGTGGGGAATGAACTGATCGAGTCTAACGGAATTAGAAATGACATCACTTGTTCCCTAGGAATTATGAGGGACTCTCAAGAGATAGAAAATCCATTTTTAAATATGGCTTCTTTGGTCCTTACTGACAGAGATAAATTGATATTCTATTTTTAAATATGGCTTCTCTGATCTTGAGGTCAGAGAGATAAATTGATATTCTATCAAAGCCATAATAGTGTAGCTACGAAAACCTTCGAGATGAAGAGATTAACGCGGGAAAGGGTTTCCTAGGAAGGGTTTCCAGTTACCTGAATGCATTCAACAGTTACCTGAATGCATTCAACCGAGTAAGAGCTCTTCGCGCCAGGACCTATTACAAGTGAATGAATTGGTCGAGTTGAACAGTTAATATTAACCGTGATAAATTAGTCTGCTGTGAGCTGAACTTATGAATTTTGATATTTGAATTTGAATAAGTTTCTAAAGGATGGGAAAGAGAAAGATGAAAATTGAAGAATCTCTAAACTTGTCTGCGTCTACGGCAACAAGTCAAGGTGATGAAGTTTCTATAAAGTCTTTAGCAGAAAGTATCAGTTTGATTTTAGAAACAGTTAAAGGAAATACTGCCACCTTAGAATCATTAAAATCTAACATCAAAGCAATTGAAGATAATGTAAAAAAATTGGAAGAAATTGTTGCTGAAACAAGTAAAGAAGCGGCGCAGCTGATACCGCATGTTCAAAATATTGAATTTGAGACGGTAAGCTTCGAAAATCAAATACCTGTGTTGGCGGAGGAAAATATTGCGCTTAAATCACATATCGACAATATGTCGCTTACTCTGATGAAATTCGAAAGTAATGAAAATGATAAACATTTAGTGATGTGGAATGTGAAAGTTTAAGATGAAATAAGAGCACAGGAATTACTGTCTAAAGTTGTTATTGAAGGCCTTGATCTCCCAGCCCCAAGCCCAGTTAAGTTGGTGGATTCCAGGGAAAATGCCAAATTCTTGAAATTTGAATTGCCATCGAGGTTAATCAGGAATTCGAGAAAATATATCTGACGGATGATGCGCCGAAGTCTGTTCGTGAGGTTCGAAAGAGGTTGCTTCATATGAAATTAAAATTGCATGATTTTGGAATTGAATCTTGGTTGTCGAAAGATGTACCCCCCTGCCTATTTATCAGGCGGCGAGATGGTCAGAATGAACGACTAACAGTTAGTGAAGGTTCGCTCTAATTACTGAACTTGAAAGGAAACATGGTAGTCGAATCGCAAATATGGATACATGATTTTTTTAAGACTAATTGTGTTGATATGATTAGTGGATTAGTTTTGTTAAATAATGTGAATATAAGTGTTCAATATTTATTTGGGTTGAAATAAAAAATGTGGTGGGTTCTGTGCGGTTTGATGTATTTGGGTGATATTATTATGATTAAGAATTTATTTAGTGTGAGTTTTAGCGTTTGTAATTTTTTATGGGAGAGGCATGGGGGGGGGTACTCTTTGGCGTGAGATCAGTACATGACAATGGTTAGTCGCGTTCACGAGATCCCTACATCTAGGCTGGAGGAATTGGAAAGAAATTCAGCCCGTTTTAGTAATGTATTCCAAACGTCCCTAGCCCATGATAATAATGAAATTTTAAATTCTTTTTTAGTACCCCCAAATAAATATTTGTTTTCTCATGAAATAGTTCATAAAAACCCAAATATGAAGAGAATATCTTTTTGGAACTGTCGTGGATGGAGGAGCGGGCAAGATGCAATTAAAATTTTTTTATTTGAATCTGGTACGGATGTTTTTGGAGTTCGTGAAACATTTTTAGATGAAATTTCGGCAAAAAAATTAATATTAGTGATTTCCAATTTTTCACGTAAGTAGAACTCAACAAAAGCAAGGTGGTTTAGCATTACTGGTTAAAAATTATATTCCGGCACGACTGAAAGATGAATTTTTATATTTGAATATGGAGATGATTTTCGAAAGCTGTATTGTTGAATGTTTTTTACCAAATAATGATAAACTTTTAATTGCTGTAATTTATCGTCCTCCCTCATCAAATAAGGCAGATTTTATTGATAAATTTGAAAATATGCTAAGTGTGATATCAAACCTTCAAAAGCCATTTTTAATCCTTGGGGACTTCAATATTGATTTAATGGGATGTCTCCCATCTAGACAGCAAGGAATCGACCGACATGTCCTTCAGGTTTTGGAATGTAACCTTTCTCATGGTATGAACCCAGTGTGTTTTATTCCGACACGTATAACAAATTCTTCTTTTTCTCTGATTGACAACATTTTTGCACCTTATCCATGTGAGGCTACATTCGTGGTTATGGAGGATAAATCTAACCATTGTATTTTAATGGCTGACTTCAAAGCGCAAAAGATAGTCAATAAAGAAAATCATATGAAGAGGAGAAACTTTTCACAAGTAAATATGAATGAATTGAAATCTAATCTTAGCGATGTAGGATGGAGTGAAGTTATTAATGAGAATGACCCCAATATATCTTTAAATATATTTTATAAAATTTTGAATGGAAAACTAGACCTTCATTGCCCATTCAAAACTACACACCGGAAAAGAACCTCACCCAAACAACCTGGGATAAGTCCATCACTTCTAAAATCTATCAAGGAAAAAATAGACTGTATAAGATAAAAATGAAATACCCTTCAGCTCATAATGTACAGCGATTCAAAAATTATAAAAATTTGTTAGTTAAAACTCTCAGAACAAGTGAAAAAATGTATTATGAAAATGAATTTAAAAAATATGATTTACCTCGGACTGCATGGAAATTAATTAAGGAAAAAATTGGAAACAATATTAAAAATCCACACCCTGAAGTGATCATAAATGAAAATGGTGTTGAGTTGAAGGGGAAGGATGTTGTTGCAGAATATTTTTGTCGTTATTTTTCTCATATTAGTTCTACCGTTGAACTGGAATCCCCTGAATCTCCATCTCATTCATATAAAGAATATCTCCCGCCATCCGAAAATTCCAGTATGTTCCTGGTTCATGTCACTTTCTGTGACTTCCAGAAAGTAATTGTGAATCTAATGAGTGGTAATTCTCTAGGTCTAGATGGGCTCTTCACAAATATTCTGAAAGAACTTGCATGTGTAATCCACGTCCCGTTGCTTCATATTTTAAATGCATCTATATCATCAGGGATCTTTCCGGAAGTATGGAAATCTGCACGAGTTATTCCAATTCATAAGAAAGGTGATAAGACAGATATAGGTAACTATCGCCCAATAGCTATTCTTTCCCCTATATCTAAGGTTATTAAAAAAATTATTCAAAAAAGAATTGTCTCGTATTTTGATAAAAGGAATTTATTTACTAAAAATCAATTTGAATTCAGGGCGGGTCATTCTACTGAACAAGCTATTGCAACGCTAATTTTGGAGATTAATGATTCATTAAATGATGAAAATCCTGTATCTACTCTTTTCTATGATATAAAAAAGGCATTTGATACGCTAAACCATGAAATTTTATTGGAGAAAATTAATAATGTAGGTATTAGAGGTAAAGGCCTAGATCTAGTAAAATCTTACTTGCATGGTCGAAAAATTCAGGTAGAAGTAAATGGTCACCTGTCAAGCCATTTTGTTATTGATGATATTGGAGTCCCCCAGGGATCAGTATTAGGGCCATTACTATTTTTGATTTATATAAATGACCTCTCGAGGTGTTTACCCCAAGATAGTAGTTTAGCAGTAATTTTTGCAGATGAAACGGCGGTAACAGTAAAAGCTAAAACCCCGTCTTTGTTGGCTGAGAAAATGGTGATAGCAATGAATTCTTTGAATAAATGGTTTGCATATAACTACCTGGCTCCGAACTTTTCTAAAACTGAATTCATGATTTTTGGGCGGTCACAGCGGGTAGTAGATAAAATTACCATAGAAGAGTTAATTGTAAATCAAAGTAGGATAAAAAGAGTAAATTCATTTCGCTACCTTGGGATTATTCTTGATGAGCTTTTATCTTTCCGTAAGCATTCTGATTATTTGAGATTGAAACTTGCCCATAACTTAGGTTGTCTTCATAGATTGAAACATGTATTTCCTTTTTCCATCCTTAAAATTTTATATCATTCTCTAATTGAATCATATCTTAAATATTGCCCTGAAATATACCTCAACACATTTATGGTCCATCTCCAACCTCTTCAGATAATTCAAAATAAGGCGGTTAGAGTCCTGGGCGCTTTTGTTCATCGCCAAGTGAGGCTTCAAAATCTTTCAGAAACCCAAACCTTATATCTTTTTCTCAATATACTTAATCTCAAACAACTGAAAGACCTGCATACACCAATGTGGTATTATGATATCCGATCTTCGGCAAATTTATTTCCATGATCTGGGTATAATTTAGACTCCCATTTCTCCTGCCCACCACGTCCGCTCCAAGAAGTATCGTCTTTCCCCAATTAAATCTGAAAGAGCTAGATTCTCAATCAGATACCAGATTCCTCATATTGCAAATTAATTTAATCTAATAGATGTGTCCCCAAGATTCAAGAGCCGATTTTCTTTGAAAAAACATATTTCAAAAATTGTTCTTTGCCTGGATGTTGGGATTGGTGAATTTGGATTTTAGTATGAAATTTGTTGTGGTGTTCTCGCGCTGGGGTGGCCTCCTCTGTTATCTCCTACCATGTGTGTCTTTTTTTCATTATTGATATGCTTTATTTGCTATTTTGGCATTTTTATTTTATGTTTTTTTGGCCGACACGTCGAGCCCTGCTCCCCGTCGGCCAGTTTAGAAAATTATTTATTCATGTAATTTGTTTGTTAAATAAACTTATTCTTATTCTTATTCTAGGAATTTCAAATGTGACAGCGCAGGGATGCCAAAACAAAGGAACACGCAGAAATTACTTTTAGGGGATTATTTGGGCGAAACCGTTTTAGACATTTTAGGGGATTATTTGGGCGAAACAGTTTGAGACAGTTTAGAAGATGATTTAGGCGAAACTGTTTAAGACATTTTAGAAGATGATTTAGGCAAAACAGTTCGAAATATTTTAGAAGATGATTTGGGGTGAAACTCTGGGGTCGTTATAATACACAAGTTCCATTTGAACAATGATGTGAGGTCCCCATACCCCAACCCCGAAGGCCCTCCCAACCTCAAAGGGACCCCCAGGCCCCCCAAGAGCCCCCCGGCCCCAATGGCCCCCCAACGTTTTTACCCCCATTTTTTAATATTTTTTATTTGCACATTTGACACAAAGAAGGGCCCCATCCCCCAACTTTTTGGCTCCCTCTCCCACCCTTCGGGTTTTGATGTGGTTTAACTTGTAACAGTTACATTATCTTTATTTTTAAAAGTTAATTTTTAATTTATTTAGTTTAAATTAAAGAGTTGGAATATTTCAGTAGTGTTTTGTCGTGGTTCACCTTGTCACAGTTATATTTTCTTGATTTTTCAAATTTTATTTTGGATTTATTTCATTGAAATGAAACAGTTGTATTGTTTCAGTAGTGTTTTGTCGTGGTTTAACTTGTCACAGTTACATTCTCTAGATTTTTCAAAGTTCATTTGAATTTATTTCATTGAAATTAAATATTTGAAATTTTTCAGTAGTGTTTTGTTGTGGTTTACCTTGTCGGGGTCACACTTTCTTGATGTTTTAAAGATTATTTTGAAATTCTTTCGTTGAAATGCAAGAGTTGGAATATTTCAGTAGCGTTTTGTCGTGCTTTATCGCGTTACGGTCACATTCTCTTGATATTTCACATTTCATTTGGAATTTCAGTGGTGGAAATGCTAGAGTTGTAATATTTCAATAGTGTTTTGTCGTGGTTTACAATTTCTCTGTTAAAATATATTGATGTTTATAATATAATTTTGAATTTCCTTAGTTAAAATGCAAGAGTTGGAATATTTCAGTAGCGTTTGGTCGTGGTTTACCTTCTAACAGTTACATTCTCTTGATTTTTCGAAGTTCATTTTGAATTTCTGTCATGAAATGCAAGAGTTGGAATATTTCAGTAGTGTTTCGTTATGGTTTACCCTGTAACAGTTATATTCTCTTGATTTTTCAGAGTTAATTTTTGATTTTCTTTTGTAGAAGTGGAAGAGTTGGAATACTTCAATTGTGTCTTCTCTTGCTTTACCCTATTATTGTCACATTTTCTTGACATTATTTCAATAGATTGCAATACTTTGAATTTTGTTGTAGTGTGTTCTCGTAGTATATCTTGTAAGAGATACATTCTCTCTATTTTTCAATGTTCATTTTGGATTTTTGTCATTGAAATGCGAGATTTGGATTATTTCAGTAGTGTTGCCTAGTGGTTTAACTTGTAACAGTTACATTCTCATGATTTTCAATGTTTATTTTGGATTTCTTTTGTTGAAATGCAAGAGTTGGAATATTTCAGTAGTGTTTTGTTATGGATTAGCTTGTCAAAATTTCATTCTCTTGTTTTTTCAAAGTTCATTTGGAATTTCTTTCGTTGAAATGCAAGAGTTGGAATATTTCAGTGGTGTTGTCTTGTGGTTTACCTTGTGAGACTCACAATCTATTGATTGTTCAAATTTCAGGTCGGATTTTTTTCTTTGAAATGCAAGAGTGGTAGTGTTTCAGTAGTGTTTTGTTGTTGTTTACGTTGTCAGATTTATATTATATTGATTTTTAAAAGTTCATTTGGAATTTATATCGTTGACATGCAAGAGTTGGAATATTTCAGTAGTGTTTTGTCGTGGTTTACCTTGTCACAGTTACATTCTCTTGATTTTTCAGAGTTCATTTTGAATTTCTTTCGTTGAAATGAAAGAGTTGGAAAATTTCAGTAGCGTTTTGCCATGGTTTATCTTGTAACAGTTACATTCTCTTGATTTTTCAAAGTTCATTTTGGATTTCTGTCGTGAAATGCAAGAGTTGGAATATTTCATTAGTGTTTTGTAATTCCTTAACCTGTCGCCGTTACATTCTCTTGATTTTTCAGAGTTCATTTTTGAATTTCTTCTGTAGAAGTGGAAGACTTGGTATATTTCAGTAGTGTTTTTTCTTGGTTTACCATGTCATAGTTACATTCTCTTGATATTATTTAGTTAAAATGCAAGTCTTGGAATATTTAAGGAGTGTTTTGTCGTGGTTTACCTTGTCACACTTACATTCTCTTGATTTTTCAAAGTTCATTTTGGATTTATTTCGTTGAAATGCAAGAGTTTGAATATTTCAGTACTGTTTTGTAGTGGTTTACCTTATTAAACTTACATTCTCTTGACTTTTCAATGTTCAGTTTGGATTTATTTCGTTGAAATGAAAGAGTTGAAATATTTCAGTAGCGTTTTGTTAAGATTTACCATGTAGCAGTTACACTCTAGTGATTTTTCAAGTTCATTTTTGGATTTATCTTGTTGAAATGAAGGAATTGGAAAATTTCATTTGTGTTTTTTATTGGTTTGGCATGTTGCAGCTACAGTCTCTTGCTTCTTCATAGTTAAGTTTTTAATTTATTTCTTTTAAATGCAAGAGTTGGATTAGTTCAGTAGTGTTTTGTCGTGGTTTACCTTGTCACAGTTACATTCTCTTGATTTTTCAAAGTTCATTTGTGAGTTTCTTTCGTTAAAATGCAAGAGTTGGAAAATTTCGGGAGTTCGGAACTATGGTTGTCGTTTTCACTCTTAATGTCGCTAGATTTTTCATATATTAGTTTTGATTTTTTTGTTTTAAAATTGATAGTTGGAACATCTAACTAGAGTTTTGTTAATCTTCTCCTTGTCACAGTTACACTCTCTTGATTTTTAGTAATTCATTTTTAAATTCTTTCGTTGAAATGCAGGGATTTGAAAAATTCAGTATGATTTTGTAGTGCTTTAGCCTGTCGCAGTTACATTCTCTTGATTTTTTAAAGTTAATATTTGAATTTCCTTCGTTGAAACGCAAGAGTTGGAATAGTGCAGTAGTGTTTTGCCTGGTTTTACATGGTCAAGGTTACATTCTCTTGATATTATTTCGTTGAAATGTAAGAGTTGGAATATTTCAGTAGCGTTTGGTCGTGGTTTACCTTGTCACAGTTACATTCTCTAGATTTTTCAAAGTTCATTTTGGGTTTCTTTCTTTGAAATGCAAGAGTTTGAATATTTCAATAGTGTTTTATCGTGGTTTACCTGATCGCACTTACATTCTCTTGATTTTTCAATGTTCATTTTGGATTTATTTTTTTGAAATCCAAGAGTTGGAATATTTCAGTAGTGTTTTGTTATGGTCTACCTTGTAGCAGTTAAATTAGCGTTATTGTTCAAAGTTCATTTTTGAATTTCTCTCGACGTAGTGCAGCAACTGAAAAGTTGAATTAGTGTTTTGTTATTATTGAGCATATCAAAGCTAAATTTTCTTAATTTTTAAAAGTTCATTTTTGAAATGATGTTGTTAAAATTAAAGATTTGGAATATTTCAATTGTGTTTTGTCGTGCTTTAACATGTCAAAGTTACATTATCTTGATATTTAAAAGCTCATTTTTGAATTTCTTTCGTTGAAATTCAAGAGTTGGATTAGTTCGGTAGTGTTTTGTCGTGGTTTACCTTGTCACAGTTACATTCTCTTGATTTTTCAAAGTTCATTTTGGATTTCTTTCGTTGAAATGCAAGAGTTGGAATATTTCAGTAGTGTTTTGTTGTGGTTTACCTAGTCACAGTTACATTCTCTTGATTTTTCAAAGTTCATTTTGGAATTTCTTTCGTTGAAATGCAAGAGTTGGAATATATCAGTGGTGTTTTGTTGTGGTTTACCTAGTCATTGTTACATTCTCTTAATTTTTCAAAGTTCATTTTGGATTTGTTTCGTTGAAATGCAAGAGTTGGAATATTTCAGTAGTGTTTTGTCGTAGTTTACTTTGTCAAACTTACATTCTCGTGATTTTTCAAAGTTCATTTTGAATTTCTTTCGTTGAAATGCAAGAGTTGGAATATTTCAGTAGTGTTCTGTCGTGGTTTACCTTGTCACACTTACATTCTCTTGATTTTTCAAAGTTCATTTTGGAATTTCTTTCGTTGAAATGCAAGAGTTGGAATATTTCAGTAGTGTTTGTCGTAGTTTACCATGTCAAAGTTATATTCTTTTGATTTTTCAAAGTTAATTTTGGATTTCTTTCGTTGAAATGCAAAAGTTGGAACATTTCAGTAGTCTATTGTCGTCGTTCACCTTGTCACAGTCACATTCTCTTGATTTTTCAAAGTTAATTTTTGATTTCTTTCGTTGAAATGCAAGAGTCGGAATATTTCAGTAGTGTTTTGTTTTAATTTACCTTGTAAGAGTTACATTCTCTTGATTTTTTAAGTTCATTTTGGATTTCTTTCGCTGAAATGCAAGAGTTGGATTATTTCAGTAGTGTTTTTTTGTGCTTTACCTTGTCACACTTAAATTCACTTAATTTTTTAAAGTTCCGTTTTAATTTCTGTCGTTGAAATGAAAGAGTTGGAATATTACAGTCGTGTTTTGTCGTACTTTATCCTGCCAGAGTTAAAGTCTACATATTTTTCAAAGTTTATTGTTAATTTATTTCGTTGAAATTCAACAGTTGGAGTATTACATTAGTCTATAGTAGTGGTTTAAATTGTCACACTCACATTTTCCTGATTCTTCAAAGATTATTCTGGATTTTGTTATCTAATTGGAAAAATTGCAATGTTTTAGTAGCGTTTTGCCGTGGTTGACTTTGTCAAAGTTACATTTTATTGATTTTTCAAAGTTTATTTGGGAGTTTCTATCTTTAAAACCTAGGGGTTGGAATATTTAAGTAGTATTTTCTTATGTTTTACCTTGTCACAGTCACATTTTCTCTTGATTTTTCAAATTTCATTTTAGATTTCTTTCGTTGAAATGCAAGAGTTGGAATATTTCAGTAGTGTTTTGTCGTGGTTTACTTTATCATAATTACATTCTCTTGATTTTTCAAATTTCATTTTACATTTCTTTCATTGAAATGCAAGAGTTGGAATATTTCATTAGTGTTTTGTTGTGATTTACCTTGTCACAGTTACATTCTCTTGATTTTTCAAAGTTCATTTTGGAATTTATTTCGTTGAAATGCAAGAGTTGGAATATTTCAGTCGTGTTTTGTTATGGTTTACTTTATCACAGTCACATTCTCTTGATTTTTCAAAGTTCATTTTGGATTTCTTTCGTTAAAATACAATAGTTGGAATATCTCAGTAGTGTTTTGTCGTGGTTTACCTTCTCACAGTTACATTCTCTTGATTTGTCAAAGTTCATTTTGGATTTCTTACATTGAAATGCATGAGTTGGAATATTTCAGTAGTGTTTTGTCGTGCTTTACCTTGTCACAACTACATTCTCTTGATTTTTAAAAGTTCATTTTGGATTTCTTTCCTTTAAATGAACGGGTTGGAATATTTCAGTAGTGTTTTGTGGTGGTTTGCCTTGTCACACTTACATTCTCTTGATTTTTCAAAGATTATTTTGAATTTCTTTCTTATAAATGAAAGTGCTGGAATATTTCAGTAGTGTTTTTCCGTGGTTTACCTTGCCACTGTTACATTCTATTGATTTTCAAAGTTCATTTTGGATTTATTTCGTTGCAATGCAAGATTTTGAAATATTTCAGAACTGGTTTTTAGTGGTTTATATTGTCAAAGTTAAATTTTTTTGATTTTTCAAAGTTAATTTTGGATTTCTTTCCTTGAAATGCAACAGTTGGTTTATTTCAGTAGTGTTTTGTCATGGTTTACCTTGTCACAGTTACATTCTCTTGATTTTTCAAAGTTTATTTTGGATTTCTTTCGTTGAAATGCAAGAGTTGGAATATTTCACTTTGTCTTTGTTGGTTTGAATGTCTAAAGTGCATGTCTTTCTCTGTTTTTACGTCTGAATCTATTTGTTTACATTTCTGGGTTGGTGTTTGGTTAGGTTAGGTTAGATAAGTTAGGTTACGTTAGCTAGTAAACATTTCTCAATGTTTAAGCTAGGTTATGTTAGATTATCATGAGCGCTCATGATAAGCTAACCTAGCCTTACCTAACTTAAACATGGAGAAATGTTTACTAGCTAACCTAACCTAACTTAGCTAAGCTAACCTAACGTAACCTAACCAAACACCAACCCAGACATGTAAACAAATAGATTCAGACGTAGAAACAGAGAAAGACATGCACTTTAGACATTCAAACCAACAAAGACTAATTCTTGGACTTGCAAAAAAAACAACCCAGATACAAAGGTGAAATATTCCAACTCTTGCATTTCAACGAAAGAAATTCAAAAAGAACTCTGAAAAATCAAGAGAATGTAACTGTGACAAGGTAAACCACAACAAAACACTACTGAAATATTCCAACTCTTGCATTTCAACGAAAGCATTCAAAATGAACTTTGAAAAATAAAGAGAATATAACTGTGACAAGGTAAACCACGACAAAACACCACTCAAATATTCCAACTCTTGCATTTCAATGAAAGACATCCAAAATGAACTTTGAAAAATCAAGAGAATGTAACTGTGACAAGGTAAACCAGGACAAAACACTACTGAAATATTCCAACTCTTGCATTTCAACGAAAGAAATTCAAAATGAACTTTGAAAAATCAAGAGAATGTAACAGTGACAATGTAAACCAAGAAAAACCACTTTTGAAATATTTCAAATTCTTGCATTTCAACAAAATGAATCCAATAGGAACTTTGAAATCCAAGAATATGTAGCAGGGGCAAGGTAAACCCCGAGAAAACACTACTGAAATATTCCAACTCTGGCATTTCAATGATAGAAATCCAAAATTATCTTTGAAAAATCAAGAGAATGTAACTGTGACAAGGTAAACCACAACAAAACGCTACTGAAATATTCAAATTCTTGCATTTCAAAGAAATAAATCTAAAATGAACTTTGAAAAATCAATATAATGTAAGTCTGACAAAGTAAAGAACGAGATAACGCTACTGAAATATTCCAACTCTTGCATTTCAACGAAAGAAATCCAAAATGAACTTTGAAAAATCAAGAGAATATAACTGTGACAAGGTAAAGCACAACAAAACACTACTGAAATATTCCAACTCTTGCATTTCAATGAAAGAAATCAAAAATGAACTTTGAAAAATCAAGAGAATATAAATTTGACAAGTTAAACCATCACAAAACACTACTGAAATATTCCAAATCTTGCATTGAAACGAAAGAAATCCAAAATGAACTTTGAAAAACCAAAAGAAAGTAGGTGTGACAAGGTAAAGCACAACAAAACACTACTGATATATTGCAACTCTTGCATTTCAACGAAAGGAACTTTGAAAAATCAAGAGAATGTAACTGTGACAAGGTAAACCACGACAAAACACTACTGAAATATTCCAACTCTTGGTTTTCAACTAAAGAAATCCAAAATCAAATTTGAAAAATCAAGAGAATGTGACTGTGACAAGGCAAACCATAACAAAACAGTACTGAAATACTCCAGCTCTTGCATTTCAACGAAAGAAATACCAAAAGGAACTTTGAAAAATCATAAGATTGTAACTGTGACAATGTAAACCACAACAAAACACTAATTAAATATTCCAACTCTTGCATTTCTACGAAAGAAATCCAAAATGAACTTTGAAAAATCAAGAGAATGTGACTGTGACAAGGTAAACCATAACAAAAGACTACTAAAATATTCCAACTCTTGCATTTCAACAAAAGAAATCCCAAAATGAACTTTGAAAAATCAAGAGAATGTAACTGTGACAAAGTAAACCACGACAAAACACTACTGAAATATTCCAACTCATGCATTTCTACGAAAGAAATCCAAAACGAACTTTGTAAATCAAGAGAATGTAACTGTGACAAGGCAAAGCACAACAAAACGCAACTGAAATATTCCAACTCTTGCATTTCTACGAAAGAAATCCAAAATGAACTTTGAAAAATCAATAAAATGTAACTGTGACTAGGTAAAGCACAATAAAACACTAGTAAAATATTCCATCTTTTGCATTTCAACGAAAGAAATCCAAAATGAACTTTGAAAAATCAAAAGAATGTAACTGTTACAAGGTAATTCATAACAAAACACTACTGAAATGTTCCAACTCTTACATTTCAGCGAAAGAAATCCAAAATGAACTCTGAAAAATCAAGAGAATATAACTGTGACACGGTAAGCCACGGCAAAACACTACTGAAATATTCCAACTCTTGCATTTCAACGAAAGAATTATAAAAATGAACTTTGAAAAAACAAGAGAATGTAAGTGTGACAAGGTAAACCACGACAAAACACTACTGAAATATTCCAACTCTTGCATTTCAACGATAGAAATTCAAAATGAACTTTTAAAAATCACGAGAATGTAAGTGTGACAAGGTAAACCACGACAAAAAACTACTGTAATATTCCAACTCATGCATTTATACGAAATAAATAAAAAATGAATTTTGAAAACTACAACCAATGTAACAGTGACCGGGCAAAACACGACAATACACTACTGAAATATCCTAACTCTTCCATTTCTACGAAAGAAATCCAAAATGAACTTTAAAAAATCAAGAGAATGTAAGTTTGGCAGAGTAAACCACAACAAAACAATAATGAAATATTCCAACTCTTGAATTTCAACGAAAAAAAATCAAAAATGAGCTTTGAAAAATCAAAATAATGTAAGTTTGACATAGTAAACCACGACAAAACACTACTGAAATATTCCAACACTTGCATTTCAACGAAAGAAATCCCAAATGAACTTTGAAAAATCCAAAGAGATGTAACAGTGACAAGGTAAAACACGACAAAACACTACTGAAATATTCCAATTCTTGCATTTCAACGATAAAAATCCAAAAATGAACTTTGAAAAATCAAGAGAATGAAAATGTGACAACTTAAAGCACGACAAAACACTACTGAAAAACTCCAACTCTTGCATTTCAATGAAAGAAATACAAAATGAACTTTGAAAAATCAAGTGAATGTAACTATGACAAGGTAAACCACAACAAAACACTTCTGAAATATACCATCTCTTGCATTTCAACGAAAGAAATTCAAAAATGAACTTTTCAAAGTAGTGTTTCAGTAGTTTTTTGTCGTGGTTTACCTTGACACAGTTACATTCTCGTGATTTTTCAAAGTTCATTTTGGACTTCTTTCGTTGAAATGCAAGAGTTTGAATATTTCAGTTGTTTTTTGTCGTGGTTTTCCATGTCAAAATTACATTCTCTTGATTTTTCAAAGTTCATTTTGGATTTCTTTCGTTGTGCTTTTGTTGTGCTTTACCTTGTCACTGTTACATTCTCTTGATTTTTCAAAGTTCATTGTGGATTTCTGTCGTTGAAATGCAAGAGTTGGTATATTTCAGTAGTGTTTTGTTGTGGTTTACCATGTCGCACTTACATTCTCTTGATTTTTCAAAGTTCATTTTAGATTTCCTTCATTGAAATGCAAGAGTTGAAATAGTTCAGTAGTGTTTTGTTGTGGTTTACCTTGTCACAGTTATATTCCAACTCTTGCATGTCTACGAAAGAAATTCAGAATGAACTTTGAAAAATGAAGAGAATTTAACTGTGACTAGGCAAAGCACAAAAAAATACAACAGAAATATTCCAACTCTTGCATTTCTATGCAAGAAATCCAAAATGAACTTTGAAAAATTACGACAATGTACTCGTAACTGTGACTAGGTAAAGCACAACAAAACACTACTTAAATATTCCAACTCTTGTATTTCAACGAAAGAAATCCAAAATGAACTTTGAAAAATCAAGAGAATGTAGCTGTGACAAGGTAAACCATAACAAAACACTACTGAAATATTCCAGCTCTTGCGCATTTCAACAAAATAAATCCAACATGAACATTGAAAAATCAAGAGAATGTGACCTTCACATGATACACCACAACAAAATACTACTGAAATATTCCAACTCTTGCCTTTCTACGACAGAAATCCAAAATGAACTTTGAAAAAGCAAAAGAATGTAACTGTGAATAGGTAAAGTACAAAAAAACAATACTGAAATATTCCAACTCTTGCATTTCAACGAAAGAAATCCAAAATGAACTTTGAAATTCTTTCGAAGAATGTAACTTTGACATGGTAAACCATAACAAACCAATAGTTAATTATTCAAACTCTCACATAACAGCGAAATAAATTATATCTGATCAATGAAAAATAAATAGAATGTAACTGTGAAAGGGCAAACAAAGAAAAAAATCTACTGAAAGAATCCAAATCTTGTATTTTAACGAAAGGAAATAAAAATAAACTGTGAAAAATCAAGAGAATGAAATTGTAACAAGGTAAAGCACTAGAAAACACTACTGCAATATGCAAAGACTTGCATTTCAACGAAATATTATCAAGAGAATGTGACTATGACATGATAAACCAATACAAAACACAACTTAAATAGTCCAACTCTTCCACTTCTACAAAAGAAATCCAAAATTAACTTTGAAAAATCAAGAGAATGTAAGTGTGACAAGGTAAACCACAACAAAACACTACTGAAATATTTCAACTCTTTCATTTCAACGAAAGAATATCAAGATAATGTAACTGTGACAGGGTAAACCACGACAAAACACTACTGAAATATTCCAACTTTTTCATTTCTACAAAAGAAATTCAAAAATGAACTTTGAAAAATTTATAGAGAGTCAGTTTGAGAAGGTTAAGCATAAAAAAAAAACATTAACATATTACAACTCATTCATTTCGATAAATGAAATCCACAATAAACTATGAAATATTAAAAGAACGTTATTATGACAATGTAACCCACTGCAAAACTCTATAGAAATATTCCAACTCTTGCATTTCAACGAAAGAAATTCAAAATAAACTTTGAAAAATCAAGAGAATGTGAATGTGAAAAGGTAAACCATAACAAAACACAACTGAAATATTCTAACTCTTGCATTTAAATTAAAGAAATTCCAAATGAAACTTTGAAAAATTAATAAAATGTAACAGTGACAAGGTTAAGTAAGATCAAACACTGCTGAAATATTCCAACTCTTACTTTTCAACGAAAGAAATCCAAAATGAACTTTGAAATATGATGAGAATGTAAGTGCGACAAGGTAAACCACAACAAAACACTACTGAAATATTCCAACTCTTGCATTTCAACGAAAGAAATCCACAATGAACGTTGAAAAATCAAAAGAATGTAACAGTAACAAGGTAAAGCACAACAAAAGCACAATAAGAGAAATCCAAACTCAACAATGAAAATTAGCGAGAATGTAACTTTGACAAGGAAAACCATGACAAAACACTACTGAAATATTCAAACTCTTGCATTTCAACGAAATAAATCCAAAATTAAGTATGAAAAATCAATAGAATTTAAATGTGATAAAGTAGAGCACGACAAAACACAACTGAAATATTCCAACTCTTGCATTTATACGAAAGAAATCCAAAATGAACCTTGAAAAATCAAGAAAATGTAACTGTGACAAGGTAAAGCACAACAAAACACTATTGAAATATTCCAACTCTTGCATTTCAACGAAAGAAATCAAAAATGAACTTGGAAAAATCAAGAGAATGTAACTTTGACAATGTAAAGCACAACAAGACAATACTAAAATATTTCAGCTCTTCCATTTCAACGAAAAAAATTCAAAATGAACTTGGAAAAAGCCAGAGAATGTAGCTGTTACATGGTCATCCATAACAAAACAATAATGAAATTTTCCAGCTCTTGAATTTCAGCAAAAAAAATCCAAAATCATCTTTGAAAAATAAAGAAAATGTAAGTGTGACTAGGTAAAGCCGAAGAAAACACTACTGAAATATTCTAAATCTTGTATTTTAACGAAAAAAATCCAAAATAAGCTTTGAAAAATTAAGAGAATGTAATTGTAACAAGATAAAGCACAACAAAACACTACTGAAATATTCCAACTCTTGCATTTCAACGAAAGAAATCCAAAATGAACTTTGAAAAATCAACAGAATGTAACTGTTACAAGGTAAACCACAACAAAACACTACTGAAATATTCCAACTCTTGTATTTCAAAGAAAGAAATCCAAAATCATCTTTGAAAAATCAAGAGAATGTAAGTGTGACAAGGTAAACCACGACAAAACACTATTGAAATATTCTAAGTCTTGCATTTCAATAAAAGAAAATATAAATGATGTCTTAAAAATCGAGAAAATATAACAGTGACAATATAAACTACAAAGAAATTCTATTTAAATATTACAAGTCTTGAATTTCAACGCAAGAATATCAAGAGAATGTACCTATGACAGGGTAAACCACGAAAAGATACTATTGAATTATTCCAGCTCTTGCATTTAAACGAAAGAAATTCAAAAATGAACTTTTAACAATCAAGAGAATGTAACTGCGACAAGGTAAACCACGGGAAATCACTACTGAAATATTTCAAATCTTGCATTTCAACGAAAGAATATCAAGAGAATGTAACTGTGACAGGGTAAACCACGACAAAACACTACTGAAATATTTCAACACTTGCATTTCAACGAAAGAAATTCAAAAATTAACTTTTAAAAATAAAGATAATTCGAGTGTGACATGGTAAACCACGAGACAACAATACTGAAATATTCTAACTCTTGCATTTCAACGAAAGAAATTCCAAAATGAACTTTGAAAAATCAAGATAATTTAACGACGACAGGGTAAACCATAAAAAAACACAACTGAAATATTCCAACTCTTGCATTTCAATGAAAGAAATCTAAAATGAACTTTGAAAAATTAAGAGAATGTAAGTGCGACAAGTTAAACCACGACAAATCATTACTGAAATATTCCAACTCTTGCATTTCAACGAAAGAAATCCAAAACGAACTTTGAAAAATCAAGAGAATGTAACAGTGACAAGGTAGAGCACAACAAAAACTACTGAAATATTCCAACTCTTGCATTTCAACGAAAGAAATCCAAAATGAACTTTGAAAAATCAAGAGAATGTAACAGTGTCAAAGTAAACCACGACAAAACACTACTGAAATATTCCAACTCTTGCATTTCAACGAAAGAAATCAAAATGAACTTTGAAAAATCAAGAAAATGTAACTGTGTCAATGTAAACCACGACAAAACACTACTGAAATATTCCAACTCTTGCATTTCTACGAAAGAAATCCAAAATGAACCTTGAAAAATCAAGAAAATGTAACTTTGACAAGGTAAAGCACAACAAAACGCTACTGAAATATTCCAACTCTTGCATTTCTACGAAAGAAATCCAAAATGAACTTTGAAAAATCAAGAGAATGTAACTGTGACTAGGTAAAGCACAACAAAACACTATAGAAATAATCCAACTCTTGCATTTCAACGAAAGAAATCCAAAAAGAACTTTGAAAAATCAACAGAATGTAACTGTTACAAGGTAAATCATAACAAAACACTACTGAAATATTCCAACTCATGCATTTCACCGAAATAAATCCAAAATCAACTTTGAAAAATCAAGAGAATGTAACTGTGACAAGGTAAACCAGGACAAAACAATTTTGAAATATTCCAACTCTTGCATTTCAAGGAAAGAAATCCAAAATTAACTTTCAAAAATCAAGTGAATGTAACTGTTACTAGGTAAAGCACAACAAAACACTATTGAAATAATCCAACTCTTGCATTTCAACGAAAGAAATCCAAAATGAACTTGAAGAATAAAGAGAATGTGACTATGACAAGTTAAACCACAACAAAACACTGCTGAAATATTCCAACTCTTACATTTCAACGAAAGAAATTATAAATCAACTTTGAAAAATTAAGAAAATGTAACTGTGGCAAAGTAAAGAACAAAAAAACAGCTCTAAAATATTCTATATCTTTTTTATCAATGAAGAAAATCAAAAATTAGTTTTCAAAATTTACGAGAATTTAACTGTTTCAAAGTAAAGCACAAGACATTGCAACTGAGATTCCCAACTCTTTTTTTTATACAACCGAAATTCAAAATGAACTTTGACGAATCAAGAGAATGTGATTGTGACAAGGTAAAGCATAACAAAACACTGCTGAAATATTCCAACTCTTGCATTTCAACTAAAGAAATCAACAATCAACTTTGAAAAATAAAGAGAATGTAAGTGTGACAAGGTAAACAACGACAAAACACTAATGAAATATCACAACTCTTGCATTTCAACGAAAGAAATCCAAAATGAACTTTGAAAAATCAAGAGAATGTAAGTGAGACAAGGTAAACCACGACAAAACACTAATGAAATATTCCAACTCTTGCATTTCGACGAAAGAATATCAAGAGAATGTAACTGTGACAGGGTAATACAAAACAAAACACAATTTAAATATTCCAACTCTTGCATTTCAACAACATAAATCCAAAATTTACTTTTAACAATAAAGAGAATGTAAGTATGACAAGGTAAACAATAAAAAATCACTACTGAAATATTTCAACTCTTGCATTTCAACGAAAGAATATCAAGAGAATGTAACTGTGACAGGGTAAACCACGACAAAACACTACTGAAATATTCCAACTCTTGCATGTCAACGAAAGGAATTCAAAAATGAACTTTGAAAAATAAAGAAAATGTAACTTTGTCAAGGTAAAGCGCGACAAAACACTACTGAAATACTCCAACTCTTGCATTTCAACGAAAGAAATCCAAAATGAACTTTGAAAAATAAGGAGAATGTAATTGTGACAATGTAAAGCACAACAAAACACTTCTGAAATATTCCAACTCTTTCATTTCAATGAAAGAAATCCAAAATGAACTTCGAAAAATCAAGACAATGTAAATGTGACAAGGTAAACCATAACAAAACACTATTGAAATATTCCAACACTTGCATTTCAGCGAAAGAAATTCCAAAATGAACTTTGAAAAATCAAGAGAATGTAACTGTGACTAGATAAAGCACAACAAAACACTACTGAACTATTTCAACTCTTGCATTTCAACGAAAGAAATCCAAAATGAACTTTGAAGAATCAAGAGAATGTAACTGTGACAAGATAAAGCAAAACAAAAAACTACTTAAATATTCCAACTCTTGCATTTCAACGAAAGAAAGCCAAAATCAAATTTTAAAAATCAAGAGAATGTAAAGGTGAAAAGGTAAACCACGACAAAACACTATTGAAATATTCCAACTCTTGCATTTCAATGAAAGAAATCCAAAATGAACTTTGAAAAATCAAGAGAATGTAAGTTTGACGAAGTAAACCACGAAAAAACACTAATGAAATATTCCAACTCTTTCAATTAAACGAAAGAAATTTAAAATGAGCTATGAAACATAAGAAGAATGAAAGTGTGATATGGTAAACCACGACAAAACAGTACTGAAATATTCCAACTCTTGCATTTCAACGAAAGAAATTCCAAAATGAACTTTGAAAAATCAAGAGAATATACCTGTGACAAGGTAAACCACAACAAAACACTACTGAAATAATCCAACTATTGCATTTCAATGAAATAAATCCAAAATGAAGTTTGAAAAATAAAGAGAATGTAACTGGGATAAGGTAAATGACAAGAAAACACTACTGAAATATTCCAACTCTTGCATTTCAACGAAAGAAATCCGAAATGAACTTTGAAAAATCAAGAGAATGTAAGTATGACAAGGTAAACCACGACAAAACATTCCTGAATTAATCAAACTCTTGCATTTTAATGAGAGGAATCCAAAAAGAACTTCGAAAAATCAAGTGAATGTTACTTTGTGAAGCAAAAGAACAACAAAACACAAGCAAAACATTCCAAATCTTGTATTATCACCAAAGAAATCTAAAATGATCTTTGAAAAATGAGGAGAATGTAACTGCGACAAGGTAAACGACGACCAAACATTACTTAAATGTTCCAACTTTTGCATTTCAACGAAAGAAATCCAAAATGAACTTCTGTGACATGGTAAACCATAACAAAACACTACTGAAATATACAAACTCTTGCATTTCAACAAAAGAAATCCAAAATGAACATTTAAAAATCAAGAGAATCTAAGTGTGACAAGGTAAACCATAACAAAACACTACTGAAATATTCCAACTCTTGCATTTCAACGAAAGAAATCCAAAATGAACTTTGAAAAATCAAGAGAATGTAAGTCTGAAAAGGTATACGACGAGAAAACACTACTACAAAATTCCAAGTCTTACATTTTAATAAAATAATATCAAGAGAATGTAACAATGATAGGGTAAACCACAAGAAAATACTACTGAAATATTCCAACTCTTGCATTTCACGAAAAAAATCCAAAAAGAACTTTTAAAAATTTAGAAAATGTAACTGTTACAAGGTAAGTAATGCCAAACCACAACTAAACTATTATAGCTCTCGCATTTTTACGAGAGAAATTCAAAATTAACTTTAAAAAATCA